>NC_136812.1:17306214-17803714 GCF_951216825.1 Electrona antarctica
GAGGGGAGGGCAGGGCAGCATGAAGCAGAGTGATTGCAGTTGTATTGAGGCACCAGTTCGGGTTGGAGATGATCTTTTGAAGCATCTGTCTTTGTTAACTGTATCGCGCCTCCGAAAATAAATCCATCTTTGAAAGCTGTCCACCTTTCCATCTTTGTCCAAGAGCCTTGCCTTAATACTTTTATCACCACGAATTAGAATCTGCATGACCGCTTAATTCTTCCCCTCATTCAGAAGACATTTAATTGTGTATTTCATGCACTCTTTCTCTCTCGCTCTCTCTTTCTCTATACCTCCATTAGTCACTCGTGGATACGCACGGCCACGCACATGCACACAAACATATGCTAACAGAGAGGGGCATGTATGTGGTATTGCTGGGCATCTGCATATGTGTGAGCGTGTGTGTTTCTGTGCGTATGTGGTAGTGTGCTTAGCTGTGTGTGTGTGTGTGTGTGTGTGTGTGTGTGTGTGCGCGCATGTGCATGCGTGCAGCGCTGGGTGTTGAGCGCATCGACTGGGTATCGATCCCACCACTCACCTCCCAGCAGTCAGCTCTTGTCCTACATAGCATGCCCTGTCTGATTTCTCCCTTAATGGCTTTTATCCAGCTCCAATCTTTATTTAAACTGAAAAGTAGGAGTTAGCACCCACTCTCATCCTAGTCTCTTTTACCTATTCTTTTCGCTGTAATCTCTAAGTAAGTAACAAACCAGTCAACCCTGTCCCATCTCCTCTCGGCTTGCATTTCTTTCATGAATGTGAAGGCATACAGTATATGTCTTCCTATATTCCCTCTCTCTATGTGGTTCTGTTTTCTTTTTGGTCCTCATATCTCTTGTATGTCATCATGTCATCATCATGTCCATGTGTTATGTACTTGTAAACAAGTAAATAAAGCACACACGTCCAAAGATTTGAATGCAGGACGGTGCTGGGCTGAAACAGACAGACATCAAAGAGGAATAGAGTCCACGCACTGGCGCAAACTCCTAAAATAACATTTATTAGGATTATTTACCACCCAGGTACCACTCGCTCTGCGTACAGTGATGATCCACAGCGATGTGTACACTGTGTACAGTGAGGATGAACTACATATCACTGTACTGTAGCCTACTATTCTTTCTCGTGCCATTGTACACATTCATACAGCATAATGTAGGTGAACATGAAAGCGTAGCTGCTAATGGTCATCAAATGTCTCGGTTTTGATTGGCGAGGGGGACACGTCTGACATTTCAACCTCCAAATGGGAATCATCTATTTTGCACAGACCAGTTTTCATATTGACGAGTTTTGCTTGTTGTGATCAGTCAGGCCCAACCCGGGGAGGACCACGCCGCATGCCATCATCCCTTTCGATTTGATTTGATTTGATTTGTTGCTCATAGAGCGAAGTGATGGGAGAGACTCTTATCTTGGCCGAGCAGAAACAAGCCGTACCAAATAAGACACGTCGGACTATCTGTGCTGGCACACACAATGGGGATTAATTGATCCCCTAATACCACAGATAAATCAATTCCTTCCTTCCCCCTCGAGCTCTTCGGCCAATCGGAGGGCCTATCGTTCGATCAACATGGCGTCTCTGGCCAATAGGAGTGGGAGCAGGGGGTTGACTGACAGCAGCGCGGGGGTTGAGCCCTAAAGGAGGTTAGGGAGAGAGAGTCCATCAGAAAACCATTGGCAGCAGGACTGCAGCTGAGGGCTGTGGTGTGCAGTCAGATCCATAGACGGAAAGCCCTGTGTGTACACAGACACAGACGTGATGTTACACTGCAGAGGATGATTAATTATGTACTGTATGCGTAGGTTTCACTATATGCAGAACCGAAACGAGAAGAGTAAAATGCGACTCATATTGTTGTATATCTAATACAGTAGCCAATATCAGCATATCTCTGCTGTCGGGAAGAAGCCACTTAACTAAATGTTCATTTTTCAAAAAAATATAAATTTTTCAGGAAATGAAAAAAAAAACATATATTTTGAAAACAAAGCAATACTGCCTCATCAAAGTTGGTGCTGTAACCTTTTTTTAAATGTTTTTTTTGTGGCTTTCGCCTTTATTTTATATATTTTATGGAGGGACAGACAGTAGGCTGACAGGAAATGGGGAGAGAGGTGCTGTGACTTTTATATTGTCAACTACTTGCATGAGAGGGGGAGAGGTAGTGGAGTTAGCTGTTTTAGCAGACAGTTTGAGGGTCCAATGGAGTTAAGAGGTTTTGTCCTAAGTGCTTTTTAATACATTCCATTGGTTCAATATTGTTTTAACCACCACACAGACGTAAAGCGTGTTCAATAGCAACAAAATTACAGATTTGCTCGTCTACAACTACATATGACGTAAATTCTCCATTCATTGTCAATGGCATAATTGTTTGTGTTCTACACTATAGCTGAATATAGGAAGGGCTAGCGCCCCTCAAAAAATCTAAAACCTAAAAAATTGAGTTAGGTATAGTAGTTTCCTCCTGACAGCAACGATATGAAAATACATTCACTGCATAAAGTGCTCAAAATCCCTATGAATGGCACCTTCCAGATATGTGTATTATTTGTTGCGGCATCCCATACATTTTCTACGCACCCCTCCTTCCTCCTACTTCATCTGGCAACACAACACAGCTTAAGACTCTGTGGTCAAGACATCAGCCATTTTCTCACAGTCACCCCATCTTATCTCCACCTTCGTTTGATCCATCTCCATTAGATTCTCCCTTACGGCCCACCATCACTCTCTCTCCCTCTCACTCCCTTTGTCTCTCTTCCCATCTCTCTCTCACCTCATCTCTTTCTTATCAGCACATTGGCATTTCTCTCTTTCCCACAAACATTGTTTTACTCATACAGCTCATATAATAACAGGCTAAAAATATGCCTTCTTTTTTCCTTTAGAGTATTGATTTTGCCCGTAGCATTGTCTATGGAGAGAGAGAGAGAGAGAGAGAGAGAGAGAGAGAGAGAGAGAGAGAGAGAGAGAGAGAGAGAGAGAGAGAGAGAGGAGAGATGAAGTAGAAGAGACTAGAAAAAGAATTATTGGGTGTCTGGTAATGCTCTCACCTTTCCTATTACTCAAACTAATTGCAGAGTACTATACTGTACTTATCTATAGAACATTTTTCAATGTTTTTCCAATTTTAAAGCTAATTACTTTCAAGGAGATCTGTTTTGATCCATTCCACTAGTCACCAGTTCAGGGAACCAAAACATGTTTACTTAGATTATGCATTTCATAAAAACCGGTAGAAATCAGACAAAACCATACCATTGCACATACGTTCCAGATATGTTTTGCAGGGAGAATGGTCGGCTCTTTTGGCACTGGTGTATAATGGGAATGGAGAGAGTTGATCAATAGGCTATTGATCGCAGCTGGCCAGAGTCTGGGGAATTGAGAGTGAGAATAGAAGGGAGTCAGGGTGGGGGTTGGTGTTTCCAGGTTGAATTTTTAAAATGCTCTATTTCAGAGATGACAAATAGTCTATTTGAAAAGAGAGAGAGAGCATGAGAGAGACAAAGAAAATGAGAGAGAGAGAGAGAGAGAGAGAGAGAGAGAGAGAGAGAGAGAGAGAGAGAGAGACTCATCCACCAGCAAGCTGTGTGCTCTGAACAGAGATCTGAGGATGCTCAGATTCCCACAAGTTATGTTTGGGGTGGGAGCTCGCTCTTGAACTACAAAGACAAAAGAGAGCAGCCGCAGCCCGCTTCTTGGGGTACAGTAGTACACAGTCAAATCACAGTGTCCATTCAACTCTTAGAGTGTAAAAGTACACCCAAGTCCATGGTTAAAGTAACTCTCTAGATTTTGGAGTGAGTTTTGGAGACGGTTCAGAGGGTTGGAACAAACCCTCTGAACCAGAGATGAATGTTTTAAATCCATTGTGAACAGTTCCCAGGACAGTGATTTATATGCCTTGCATACAGGATTATTATCAAACCTAAGCTCGGATGACTGAACCTCTCACTACACAGTCATATTACTGACCCTCTCACTACACAGTCATATTATCCACAGAGACTGACCCTCTCACTACACAGTCATATTATCCACAGAGACTGACCCTCTCACTACACAGTCATATTATCCACAGAGACTGGGGGGTAGGGGATGGCTTGAAGAGCACAGCACATTATTCACCTTGTCTTGCAAGTGATAATTCAAATCTTTAACGCGGAATGCGGTGTCGACTGTCGAGAAGCTCTGCCTTGAATGACGTCATGCTTTACATTGTGCATTATATACACCTGCATGCCTACAAACACCATAAACAGACCTCACTTGGCACTGCATTAGTCCTTCTGGTAAGTCAGCTTTACTGCAGGCAAGCTGGGAAGCAGTTAGAGCCCCATGCAGTCTGTAAACACCCCAGAGAGAGGAACCCATAGCTCAGTAAAAATTCAGCTGTAAATAATGTATTGAATGCAAACTTAAGGTCCATGGGGAGAACTGGATGGGCTCATTATGCTTTAAGTTTGTTGCCCTTTCACGTGGTCTATGCAGTTCTCAGCCATCGACTTAAGCCGCCCTCTCTCTTTTGAAGTAAAGATGCTTTTACCTGCGGATATTGTTATGGATATAAATATTGTTTTATTCTCTGTACATTGCCTAGAGGTTTCACTGCTGTTAACCTGTTCTCCCCACCCACATGCACTAGTCTGCACCCGGTTGGCGTGTGTGTGCGTGTGTGTGTGTGTGTGCGTGTGTGTGTGTGTGTGTGTGTGTGTGTGTGTGCGTGTGTGTGTGTGTGCGCGCGTGCGTGCGTGTGTGTGTGTGTGTTATTTGGGCAGAGAGCCGAGGCGAGTATGTGGCCTATAGCTCTGTGTGCCCTGTTAATGTGGTGAGGCGGTATCCATTGATCTCCAAGCAGGATGTCAAACATTTTAGCGTTGATCACGTCCTTGTTATTGCCTTGCACAGCCAGGCTGTTAATGCATTAAAAATCATTTGTCCCTAGCTTTCCAAACTTATCTCACCCTACTTCCCCGAGCAACACAAGAATACCCCTCCAGCATGTCGTACACACCACGCCTGCCCCCCTTCCTCCACACTCTGTTTCTAACCATGTCCTTCCATCCCCTCCGTCTCAATCAATCTTTACGACACCCGGTTGCATCTCCCTAATGTTTCCGGACTTGACCGTATCCCTGCTCAAAAATTCTTAATTAAGCCCATTCTGTATGTTTACCGTTGGGTAAATTACAATCTGACAGGGCTAATAAAACAACATCGCCAACAGGGAGATGAAGACTACCATGTTCTATGACCCTAAGCCTCTATATCTACACCTCTCTACCTTATCTCCCTCCATCCCTACATGTTCATATCTCCCCATTTTCTACCTCACAGGACTGGGAAAGGGAAGGGAGGGGATAAAGGAGTGAACCGGTGGCTGGGCACCATTTGGCTGGGGTCTTCCATTAATTTACTCTATGTCACTTTTTTATGTCACAAGTGCCCGTGTGTCATTAGAGTGACATATCTTGATAATACCACACAGCCCAGTCTCTTCTCATCTCTGATTATTAAGATTCATGAGCCTCCCTGCCTGCGTGTCAACTCTTACAGACATGAGTCATATATCTATGTTCACATCAGCATCTTTCTTAATTTAGCTATTGACTTGTGCAGCGTCCACAGATTCTGGAATCCATAGCCACACAGTCTGCATTATATCTCTGTTTCTGTACAGTTTGGTCCAGTTCACTTCTGAGCTGCAGTGGATTGTGTTATGCTAAAAGCATGATGGAGAGGGAGCGCATGTCTTATGGATCTGATCTACTGTTTGGATAGGCCCTGCAGAATGTGGAACATATAGTGGACGCTTCATGTCTATTGACGTTAACGGATTTAAAAGCATGGCGGTTTTGGCAAGAATTGGTCCAGCACCGCAATTATACAGCCCTGTTCCCTGTAACGTAGACAATATTCTGAACTGCAGGGAACTAATGCATAAACATAATGATTAACTTTCAGACAGATACATTTATCATTTATACCCAATTTTACTCTCCCTGAAGCGAACTGCTACAGATTGAACAGCAACAAATGAAGGAAAAGCAACAGATAGAGATTTTCAATCATCCCCAATATAACCAAATATATTTAATAGATGTTGTGGAACCTTCATGGCATTCAGACACTGTACTACAGACCGCTAGTGTTTTTATTTTAGGATATGAGATGTATGATGTTCTTATATATAGCCATAGACATCTAAACAGCAAACGCTGGCTGCTCAACAGAAACACGGAAGAACGAGAGAGAAGTAAACTTCATTAACAGTGTTTGAATAGCTGAAATAGCTGATCTGCAAACTGGCAATTCCTGGCAATGTGGAACATATAGTGGACGCTTCATGTCTATTGACGTTAACGGATTTAAAAGCATGGCGGTATAATGACATGCCCAAAATGGGGATGCCAAATTGAAAGTGCATGAAAGCAAGTTATGATTTTATGCAATGTTTTGGACTACCTCATGCTCACAAATTGCCAATATTACCAACACATTCTTTTTTGGACAATCAACTCATCAGACGAAAATAAAAAATGTATAAGAGTTTTGATTCTCTCCTTTTTACTGCAACTATAATTACCCTCAGGGAATGCAATAAAGAATACCATCACACTACAGTAAACCAAACACAAACTATAAATTGCAGATACAGAACATTGTATTTACTTGTCTAATGATAAAATAGGCCAATAAAACTTGTGTTTACTGAACTTGTGTAATTGTGTACAATCATTTGACTATATTTTTATTTAATTGTTTTTGTCTTCACTGAGAAATTATCGAAAACCAGAACACAGATTTTAGGGCATAAGGATGATGACACTCAAAGCCAATAAGTCCTGAACTATATGAGGCATTGCCAAAAAGCTGATAGCGCCATATAACAATCAAGTCCTGTCCTGTGAAATGATGTGTGTGTGTGTGTGTGTGTGTGTGTGTGCGTGTCTGTGTGCGTGCGTGCGTGCGTGCGTGCATGCGTGCGTGCGTGCGTGCGTGCGTGCGTGCGTCACACACGATCATGGAGGTGAGAAAGAGAGCATGGGTGAAGAATTGTTGGTGTACACGTCTGTGCATGTGCACGTGTGACAATGTACGTGGTTTGTATGATGTGCCATGCTGTCTGACAGCAGCAACGCCCGTTGGGAAAGCACTACTGTATCTTCCACTTGGCTAAACATATACCTCACATCAGAGGTGTAACAAATCCATTCCTGTCTGCCAGAAGCTTTAGAGGCTCCCTGCCTGTGAACAACACATCTTCAGTTTTTCCACACTTCAGACCTGATGCGTGTGTGTGTGTGTGTGTGTGTGTGTGTGTGTGTGTGTGTGTGTGTGTGTGTGTGTGTGTGTGTGTGTGTGTGTGTGTGTGTGTGTGTGTGTGTGTGTGTGTGTGTGTGTGTGTGTGTGTGTGTGTGGCGTGCGTGCGTGCACTCACACATGTGTACATGTGAATGTACAGTATGCGTATCATACACAACACAGTACACTGTGTGTGTGTGTGTGTGTGTGTGTGTGTGTGTGTGTGTGTGTGTGTGTGTGTGTGTGTGTGTGTGTGTGTGTGTGTGTGTGTGTGTGTGTGTGTGTGTGTGTGTGTGTGTGTGTGTGCGCGTGTGCGTGTGTGTGTTTATCTGTCACACTGGCTACGATCCACTCAGATGTACTGCAGCTTCACACAAAGGTGTGTGGCGACTATTAGGTGAGAGAATGGGATTGATAGAGAATGTGTCATCGAATCTGTGTGTGTGTGTGGACTGCATGTGTGTGTCTTATGTGTGCACGTGTGCTTACATTCGTGAGTGTATGTTTATATGTGAAGTGTGTGTGTATGTGTGTGTGTCTCAATGGCGTCTTTAGAGTGGTTAATCAGAGGAGAGGTTGTGGAGAGCGTCAAAGTGTCAGGGTGGCTCCGCTGAAGAGTCCTCAAGCCCTCTCGCTGTGTGTTGACACCTCTTAACCTTGGTCTATCATCTCTCGCACTCGCCGGCTCCCTTTCTATTGACACTCGCCACCCTGTAGCTCTCCAAAGACCCGAAGAGAATCCACTACCGTCATTGTTAGTACGGGGACAGCATTGACGCCTATATTGAAGCCTGGAGAGGATGATGTAACAGTAATATATGGAAATATAGATTATGGTGAGGGCAGGTGAGGTGTGTTTATATTTAGTGGCTATTTGATTATTATTATTTTATTCACTATTAGTATGGGTGGATGAATTGATCGAAGATAAAACACAGGAAAGGATTATGGATGTTACATGAGGGATATGGGTTATTTGCCACGGGTGGATGAAGTAGTTTGAAGGACAAAATGAATGGATAATAAACTATTTTGGGACAACACCACACATGGTAAAAGGCTCAGCAGAGACTATAGCCTACTGGCTGCAGTATTCTTTCAGGCTCTGCCAATGTACACCTCATCATACCTGTTTTTTTTGTTTGTTTATAGTACAGCATGTGATAGAAATAGTATAGATATCTTATTTATTCATTTATTTGGTCCGGAGAGTGCACATTGTTGAACGCAATACATTCACATGACATGAGAGAGTGCAAATACTGTATGCCGGATTTAGCGAAAGTTACTTTCCATCCGGTAGTTCCCAAAACAAGAAGAAACAAAAAAGAAACACCTTTGTGTTCTTTTTGACACGTTTCTTTACTGTTTTATTTTTCCACTCTCTATAACCCCCTCCCTTTTCCTTTCTGAATACTACAGAATAATGGAGCTTGCACAACAATTAATTTCACCCACTTCTTTACACCTTTTAAACCTATGCATGATGTGACAATAACCTGTAAGATTAGGCCATGTGGACAGCCATATAGGAGCAGCCTGGTGTATCGGTTCAGAAGCCCACATTTGGCATTTGGCTTTTTCAAAGTGGCATGCCACTTTTCAAAGTGGCATGCCACTTTTCAAAATGGTATACCACTTTTTGTGGAGTTGCATGCCAAAGACCACTTTTGGAGCTCGCCCTCCCTCCACATTTGAGCGTTCACCAACAATACTGTACATCCTACTGTAAATGCACAAAATCTCTGTCTATCTGATGTGCATCTGTAATCTCGAGAACCGAACAACAGGCCGTCTTCAAACTCGGCACGCCAAGGACCCGAGGGAGTGCAGTGTCGATCGGTCAGGCAGGTTGGTCGGACAGACAGGCAGTTTTCCAGAACTGCCGATTGGCCCATATATGGCCAATAGGCATGCATTTTCAACTTGCCTCGTTCTTGACTCAAATCGTTCCTGAGTAGACTGGTTTGTAGTAAAGTGGATATAAGTCTCACCTCACAGGGCCCAAACCAGGGAGGGGACCGTGATGTGCCCCAGCATGGCACTGGTCCAATTGGCCCGGTTCATAATCAACCCATGCTCCAAAGAGAGTACAAATGGATGGTTCCATTTGTACACTCTTAGTTAACCACTTGAACCCTAGAGTCCCTATTATGGGGTGAACATTTGGCAAAGAAATAACAAGCTCACACAACGTGTCGTAGCATGGCAAGTTGTGAGCATATAGACTAAATTAACGCTGAGGATTTTACTGTGTAAAAACAAAACAACAAAACAAAATTAAGAACAATAAAATAGTTTGATGGATGGCTGGATGGATGGATGGATATGGATCGAGTTGGGTGGGTGGGTTGATGGATGGATGAATGGAGTGATGTAGGCTATGGAAGGAAGGACAGGTGAGTGAGTGGGTAGATGGATGATGAATGGATGGATGAATGTCAAATAGGACAATAGACAAGTCGGTAGAACAACTAATTGATCAACAAACTTGCAAATGTGTAAATTAGTTTCTTTCCTAAAACCAGGAAGTGTAAGGATCACTGTCCACCACTGTCACTGGCTAGTGTAAGTGGGGTCAGGGGTTTGGGGTCAACTGAGAAGAGGTCAAAGGTCACAGAGCAGTGGGTCTTGTTAAAATACCTTTTAGCCTCCTTCAGGGATGTTATGTAATGGCTCTGGGAATAGGTTGGGCTAGAGGGTGAGGTTTTGTTGGTGGATGCTAAATGATATATGTTCTCTGCTTTATGCCAGATGTATATTTATTGCCCTTTTTAAACATCAGGATGTAAAGTAAGTGCTAGAAGGTCAAAAAGGGTCAGGCTTAATGTTTGCGTATCATCTTCATTGTCCAATGTTATTGTGTGTAAGAAAAGGTAGCATCATCAAGAAATATATTTTAATTTCCAGGATATACTGTGGCTATGATACGCCACCAAAATGTTTTACACAAAGAAAGAACCTTCAAAAGGTTATACAGTATAGGGAACGTTTTCTTTTTTTTTTACTCTGAGATGGGAGCAAAGGTTTACTCTCTTTAGGAACTGGGTTTGTCAATATATTGGGGACATTTGAATATCAATACAATCCGTGCCCTGTCTTCAATCTTAATCTTTAATATGGTGATAATAAGCATATTAATTTTCATAAGTTTCACTCAATAGCTTTGGAATGAGCGATGGTGCCCCCTTTTTAAGCTGAAAATATCCATCTCTCTCATCTTTGTCGTCATTGATCACTCCATAGCGCCATGCAGTCTCCCTTGCCCTCTTCCAGTCTCTCTCTTTCTGTCTCTCTCGCCTGCCTTCTGTCTTTATTCTCACACTGTAAAATCTGTTCTTATTCCCCGCTCCAGCACACTAACCGTGTGCACTACCTTTTATCAGTCCAGAGCTGTTAAATTAATAAATTGATATTGACGAGCTATCAGCCGGGGGATAAATTATTTGGGAGCAGAAGGCTAGGGTCACGTGACTTTTAGTACCCACGATTCTGTAATTATTCCCCACGAGAAGCATGGTGGTGTGGTGGTGCATTGCCCATCCCCCTCCCCCCCCCCCTCTGGAAGTGAACACACACACACACACACACACACACACACACGCACACACGCACGCGCGCACACACGACTATAAATAACCACACATACAGTGGATTATATGGTGGCCATGGGAATAGTCATGATCATTACTGCTATCATAACCGTCATGATACAGGGAGTTAGCTAGCTAGAGATTAATTTTTACCATCACAATTTACACAAAACCAAAGTGGATACCTATGAAACGTGTGCACCAGTGTGTGGCCGTTGGACACATGCAGTGCGTATGGAATGTATAGAGACGATGTAAGCGCTGAATGCAAATTACACAATATTGACCACTACGTTGCCTTGAGCATGTAGGACAGGCTACCTGCAGAGGTGCAATGCAAAATGGTGGAAAGAGGTCTTATATTATGCAGCTCGTTTGGTCCACCCTCCGTAGTAAATGCAAATGAGTGCTATACAAACCGGGAGGGAGGTATACAAGGCTGCGGATGAAGGGATGTAAGCGTGTCAGAGTGCCAATCATGGAAGTGCTCTTGTTGCCCTGCGGCCATCGCTGACCTCTTGACCCTGGCCATGGCCTAAAGGTCAGAGGTCACGAACAAGGGTCAGCAGGGATCACCGCAGGCACTGGTCAGAGAACATCACCATGGCAACACCTCTCATTGGGAGGAGAGGAGGGGTCCTCCATAGTCCTGCTCTAATGTTGCATACACACGCACACATCTGTGCCATTTTATGAGTGAAGTTTGCCCCTATTGGCTTAGAATATACTAGCACACAGCTCAGCTGAATGAGTCAGTGGGCAGCTGCATTTATCCACAGTTATTTGCTTGAAGCCTAGTATGAGCAACAGTGTTTTGTAGGCCCTACATTTGTTACATGTGTACAATTAGAAATGGATTAATTTACACTGAGGATTAGAGATTTAGCAATGTTGATCCATGCCCTATAACCCTATTTATTTAATTCAGTTAGTTTGTGAAATAACTACAGACTGTTAGGGTAGAGCAGAGGAAGACAAGCTTGTGTAATTCAGACAGAAACATATATCAACAATAAACACATACCTTCATAAAAATCCTGCCTATAAGCATAATTGCATAGAATAGGCCTTGGTGCTCCTGTCCTTAAAGGGGGAGGGGGGGGGGTTAACGTCACGCTGAGAATATTTACAGGCAACGTGCGACATCTAGTGGTTGGATTCGACCTCTTCTAGGCAGCGCCGCTGTGTGGTTCGGGACGGGCTCTTCTTTTTGCAGAAAGGGGGGAAAATTCGCTCGGTCTGCCTTTGTCTCCGGGGAGCTTCGGTCGATGCTTCGTCCTACCATATGTCTGAGCGCAGCTGCCAATCAACAGGTCAACGCGACCCCGGGGAGGTAGAGACTAGTGGGGAGAGATCAAACAGCGGACCTCGGGGATGACAGATGCAGATGAAAAGAAAGGCAATAAAACATTGCTTCAAAGATGGCAACGGTGCACTGGGAGGCAAATTATTGTTAACAGTAATCTGCAGAATAGCGCCTCGCATTCATGATGATCGATTGACTATTATGGAGCCTTTGAAGCTGAGGCAACGACGGGCTATTGTTCATGATGGGACACAACTAAACACAAAAAAGCAGCTGCTTTTGGTTCATCATCGGTGTGCTGCTACTTAAGGTTTAAATTGGTCTACTATTTTAGTCTGTGCGACCAAAGGCGTTCTAATCGTCTTGTAATTTTCGACCGAGTCACCACATCTATAGTTCATAGAAGCAGCTGCAGAATTTCATAATCTACCAAATAAAAGCTACTGTGGCGCGCGCGTGTGTTGTGTGCGTGCGTGCGCGTGTATGCTACATACAGTAGGACTACACTCCCCCCCGCCACACACACACACACACACACACACACACACACACACACACACACACACACACACACACACACACACAGTGTGAAAAAATATATTAGTAGGTTATGTGTGCAGGCAGCAATGTAACCAAATTAAAGCCTTAAAGCTGCATGTGAATTGAAGAGGATTTGAAGCAGAGAGCAATTCATGGTTATTTAGCAACTTATATCTCCAATTAGCTGTTGACATTGAAAAGGGAGAATTGTTTATCAAAAAATAATGATGTGGATTTGCAATTGCCCTAATGAGCATAATGAACAGTTTTTAATTGATCCTCCATTTGTCCCCCAGACGGTTACTTTGAAATTATTTTGATTTCAAATATTGCCCTATACTCAAAAAAGTGACAAAACAAAAGAGAATCTGCTATACTGTATGTCTGCCACTAAATGCTGTCTCTTTTACGTGCACAACAAATTAATATTCGGACAATTTTTTTCTTCTTTTTAAGTATGCACCGCCACCTTCAGCACCTTGTAAGTGGGCTATTTTGTAACTGCAAAACATTGGGAGCTTGTTGTAACAGAAAATTATTTCAGGAGGAAGGAAGGAAATAATTTCACCTACTAATTTACACCTGTAAACTTGCGGTGTGATGAACTTGGATTGAAGGACGGCTAAAACTGACTTATAGATTTATAGCAATGCTGTTGCCTCGATCCTGTCATCGCCAAATCAAATGGTTGTGTCTTTACTCATGTGGAAATATTAATTTACTAGTAGAAAAAAAAATGCAGACTGAACAAAATATGCTTATAACCTTTTTGGCTCGTGGCCTTCTTTAAGAGCACATCGTGTTTGAGTGTCTTTCTTCATTCATTCCTATACACTACCGTTGTTTAAATGGACAACAAGTGTCTGTAAAGGGTTAGCAACCCATCAATCAATTAATCAATTACTGTCGCACAAATCCATCACAGTACACAAAAGGACATGCATAAGCAGAGCATGAATACATGAGGAATATATAGAAAAATAGAATAGTGTGACCGTACAAAAACACAAAACATGATCTTTTGGAAATGATCACTGCCCTTTCTTCTCAAATTATCATATATTGTATTAGTTTATAGTTTGATTATTATTATTTTTTTCTGGGTGTGACCCTGTCATCATCGTTATTAATTGCTGTGTATTCCTTTGTATATGTTCTGCTAATGTGTGTCCTTGAGTGTATAGTGTGATACAGTAGTTGAGCACTGCCTTTTCTTCATTTACAGTCACTGCACTGTATATGCCTTAACGCTTTTAAAATGTTGCATGGAGCCTAATGTTATTTTTGCACATGTTTGTCACTTTCTCACCTGACTCATCATGCACCTTACAGTAATGTCTGTGCTGATTTTTATCGTCATTTTAAATGCACCATTTACCCCATTCTCATCTCGCATTCATTCCCATATCCCCGCATGGGGTTAATTCCTTTCTAGCTCCCTCCATATACAAATCCACCTCTTCCACCTGCTATATCCACCTTCTCTCTCCATCATATTTACACACTCCTCCACCATTGTCTCTACTGACTTTCCTTTCCTCTACTCCCTTTAGCCCTGCTCGTTCCTGTGTGTTCCCTCTCTTGCCAGTCTTTTTAGGACTATAGGAGTAGTTGCAGATTACAGTATTTGGAATTTGTGGGATTATCAATCCCACAAATCCTTATCCTATGAAATGGCTTTGGAAAGCCAGATTTTCAACACACACACACACACACACACACACACACACACACACACACACACACACACACACACACACACACACACACACACACACACACACACACACACGCCAGATTTTCAACACACACACACAGTCACACACACACACACACACACACAATGGAAATTGGGGGCTCGCCGGCTCAGAGAGGTGAAGAGATATCCTTTCCCTCCACTGTATGTACATACTGGACATAATTAGTCCTGGTCTTTTGACGGATGAAAGGCTGTCAAGTGGCCTTACTACCTGTAACTGAGTCCTGCCTGCGTTGATGAAACACAGATTTAGGGGCAGGTTGTGAAGTTGTGACACATACTGTTCTTCCACTTTTTTATCCTGTTTGATCAAATAAAAGTTGGAATCATGGTTAGACAATGAATTATATGAAATCAAAATCACTGATACAAATTTCATTTTTTTTTCTTTTACAGTGACCAATGTTAATCTCCAGAGTCACAATAACTATATAAACTACTCGAATTCAGACACCTTGAATCAATGGCCTTTGTCCTTAGTATAGCATGACATGTCTAAAAAACTAAGAACTGAAGATCGAGGTGAAGAACTTGAACACCAAAAACCTTTAAGGACTTATGATGGTCTTTTTACAGAATCGTTTGTTGGGTTTTGGGTTGAGCATAATATTATTTTTCTATTAATATTAAAGTCTCTGTCTAATTCCTGACTCCTTCACCTCTTCAGTTCCACTCTGATGCCAAAATGGCCATGGCGATGAGTCCAGTGTAGGACTCCACCCAGGCTTGTCCTCTGATCTCTGATGATGGTGTGGCAGTGGTCGCCGTGGTGACCTCCCCTCCCCCTCATCTCCAATTTCATGCTATTCTTTCACTTTCCTCTCTTCATTATCTTCAGCTGACCTTTGTAGCCTGCTGCCTCTTCCCCTGGTATCCTCGAGTCAATCCCCACCTCTTTGGGTTTGGGATCTGGCTAGTTGTTTACTGTCTGAACGGACTGCACCGTTGTTCGACTTTCCACCAGTCCCTCTTTGGAACTCTTGACTCCTTTATTGATGATAGTGAAGTCAATAGTGAAGCTCAGTCCCAGCCTTACCCAGACGCTATTGCTGCTGTTGCTGCTACTTCTGTCCACCATTGTGATCTCTGAGCTTAAAAGTCAGTCCTAAAATTATTTCCACAAGTCTGTGTCTGAGTGTCACAGTATTGTCTTACAAAGTGTACTACTTCAGAAAAGGTGTGTGATTCAATACTCCTCTCTGCCTCTTTTGCAGAAGACTTACAGGGAACAGGATCAAGTTTACAGACAAAGATGAGTTTCTCAATGACCCTCACCAGAAAATAGCCTACAACCTCATGTGAAAATGATATGTCAAGTTACAAGGAAAAGTGTGTTTATTTTATCTTGCAGAGAACCTTTGATTAAATGTTACTGTTTCCTTCCTGCCTTACTCTTTGGATCAAAACCTTCCTTTATCATTATTTCTGTGGTTTATATGATACGAAGGACTTTTCTTACTGTTGTGAAGAGGAGGCAAAGGGAACACAGCAGCATCTTAAGGTACGAGGTATTTTTATTTATTTAACCTAAGCAAATATCTCCAAATATAAACAACACATTCATATTTAAGAAGTGTGTTCAAGGGGTGGGTCATGGGTGCTATTGCACCAAAGGCCTTTAGGTGGCAGCGTTATCCTGTAGAAGTTGTTTTGACAGCGCTGGACTGGTTTGTCCAAGTTTTGAGTCTCAACTCAACTTACATCTCTATGACCATCTCTAAGTTCGAGTTTCTGTCTCCTACATTTTACTATTTTTCATGTATTCTGTTTGGGAACCAATGAAACAACTGTAATTTGCATTACGTGTAGCCTATTTATTTCAATGTCTTGAATTAGATTTGACTCTTTTTCTTTCCATCTTAGATCTTGGCCAATATGTTCCATTTTAATGTTTCATAACCTGCACATTTTGTTGTCTGGCTCTTCAGTTAATCCTCGTTCTTTTGTTAACTGTCTACCTGTATGAATATTATGAATTATGATGAAGGAATGTATAACCTCAAAAGTAACCTGCCCAAACTTTCATTTAAATTTTAGATTGTATTGTACTAATTTACAATTTGAATTATTATGGTGGATCCAAGACGGTCATATTATATGACAGTCATGTTATGTATCAGGGCTATAGTCAACCCATGTGATCAAATGTGATTCTGAACAAGCCCCTAGGCTATATCTAGACAAGATAGGCCTAAATAAATTATATACCTTATCACCTTTCATAAATGTGATTTGAGTAAATTGCAATTCATTCATTCTGAAAAGGAATTAAATTGAAAGGGAATTAAACAAGCAGACCATATATTGGCCTCTTGTGATTAAATAATAATACAATTGGAAATATAAAGGCACAGTAGTCATGTGTGGGATGGACATTATGATTGTATTGGATCTGTAACCATATTTTGTAGCCTAGATATTTTATTATAGGTATAACAGTAGGCTATAAGCCTACAGGTAGGCCACTGTACGTAACATAGCTTACATTACCTTGTATAACAATGACAATGCTTGCTTAACCTTATATAACCTTGACATAGTCACTCAGTTAATGTAAAGGGTTCCATGTTAATAGATGAAAGTCATAAAACTAAGAGGAAACTGGTTTAAATTTTCCCTTCATCTCAACATAACATTAAAATAGAACCACTGTAGTATTATGGCATGATATGGCATTGTAATTTGTTCAATTGATTGTATGCATCAATGAGGCTGTCTCTGGTACTACACAAGAAGGACTTTGGGAAAAGCAGGACTGGATCCACAGATGGAGTTTTATAGTTTGCCTTTAATACACATTACCCGGAGTTATAAAAGTGAAATATAGCATGATGTTCAGAGGACCTAAGCAGGATATTTGGAGGTGTATTATATTTGATATAGCATTTAGTTCCCTGGTCTGTTTTAATGTCACTGTGAAAGAGACAAAGCATCGACGCTCGCATCTTACGGTTAGAGGTATAACGTGGAACAGATTTTTTTGCTCGGACGGGAGTTTCAAGGACCATGCGAGCCACTCCACTTGACACACCATGATTACGTTTTACTGGCAATCCCTGCCGTTTTCCCAATGCGCATTTGTAATAGCTCGACACCATTAAACCGAAACAGAGTGAGCATTAAAATACTTCAGCGGGTGTCATAAATTGTGGATACCGAGGCCTTATTTTGGAAAGGCGACCTGCCTCTTAGTGGATTTTAAAAAGTTGTACTGTAACTTTAAAAGACGCGTTGGCACGCCTACTTTCCGTGCATGTCTCTGCGATTGGCGGCCGTTAGCCGTCCAACAAACAGAGCGCCGCGTCTCATTGGTAAAGCACCAGCCACCGTCTGCGGCTCTCGCGGTACTGCTGTACGAAGATGGCGGCCGAACTGGTGGAAGCGATGGCAAGTAGAGCTCTGCTGGCCCCGGGTTGATGAGAGAGGGATGCGGGAGGGTACAAACGAGTCGGTTTTTGACATTGTTGTGACGCGGGGGGTTCCTTGAATCTGGCCCACGGTTATAGCCGGTGTAATTGTGTACTGCTTAGGTCTATTAAAAATAAATGAGGTAGCCTGTCCTGCTAGCTTTGTGCTAACTAATGTTAGCTGGTAGTACTCTGGGTAAGCTAGCTTCACGTTGGCTAGAAGGAAGAGAGAGAGACGGACAGACAGACAGACAGACAGACATACATACATACAGGAGAAATGAATGATGGCCAGTAAAAACTCGGCTGGCTACTAACATGCTGCCGGCATTTGAACTGTCCAGCGCCCCTTCGGCTGGCTTTGCTGTGCGCATTGTAAGCGAGCTAATTCATGCAACTAGCTGTCAATTTAATGTTATGGATTGACAGTTCAATCCATACAGTTCTAGGCTGTCGTAATGGTAAAGCTGACCAAGAGAGAGCCGCTATTCCTTGTGTAGAAGCGTTACTGTGCGCCCTTTGCTAACAACACGAGCTGGGAAAGACCAAAATATTGTTATCACAAAGTTTGAAGCATGTATGGTTGTTTACTGTTTTTACATAGGCCTATCTATGTGTAGTAGGACAAAGCGGATGTTTTCCAGGAACAAAACATTCTAGGGCAGCATGCTAGGTCGCCTACCGCGTCACTGCTGACCATAAAGATGTAAACACACTGGTCTTCTGAGTATTTTAGCGTGCTTTTCAGATCAACGTAAACATTGGGTGTTTTCAGGAACGGTTGGTAACGAATGGATTATGATGAACTAAATAATAGATTTTGTCTCTTTTAAAGAAAGTGCTAAGGAGGTGTCTTTTATATAAGCAGATACACATGCACTTTGTTATTTAAGCAAATTAATAGGTTTGTCTATTGATTATCAATCTACTGATATATGACTGATATATCAGACTCATGTTAGCCCTCACACGACTTTCCCAAATCCATCACTATCAAAATGCAGTCCTATGTAACAAAAGTCAGAAGGGAACCTCCAATCTTGCATCCAAGCTGTACTTATCGGATTGTTATAGATATTCCAGTATTTATCTCTCTCTCTATATAATATATATTACCACCCTCTGTTTTTTGCTGCACTTTATCTAAATGTAGAGAATCTAGAGATTATGTGAACGTTGTCAAGGATGCTATACAAGAGAGTACTACTAGACTAAATGTGAGTGTGACGCAGGATATTGGCTGACATTGATTGTACAGTATACAGATAATGGGTAACAACTTTATTATTAGGTGCCAATTGCAACATTCATCGTCTTGCTCGGCCTTATGACGGGTGATCGTGCATCCTAAGCAGGTTGCAATGAATCTTGCCATAAAGATGGATCCTTGCCTGCAAGATCATCACATACATGACTATATCATCATGTGGCACATATATGGGTGGGCACATATGATTATTTGTCACTCTGTTCCTCTTCCATGATTATATATTTCCTGTTTTGTGATTTCCTTGTTTTTTAGAACATGGTGAAAAGTTTCCGGGTCTCAGACCTGCAAACGCTGCTGGCCTCCATGGGTCGCAGCAAAAGCGGTCTGAAGCAGGACCTGGTTGGCCGTGCCCTGAGGCTGGTGCAGACTGAATACAGCCCAGAGCTGCTTAAGAATGTCAGGCAGCTCTACGAGTCGCGCTTCCCCAAGACGTCCGGTTGGTTGGCGGCTCGCCGTCCAGATGGGGTCCCGGTAGCCTACTCATCGCTCAGCTCCTCCCCCTCTGCCACCTCTCAGGGCGCAGACTACCTCAATGGCATCTCCAAAACTATCACTACACCTGCGGCAGAAGTCAAGCTAGTGCCACTGCCCTTCTACCAAACCATGGAGACGCTGTTGCAACCAACAGAGCTAAGTGAGTGAACCTTTGGAGTCTATTGGCATGATAGGGGGCACAATGTACACAATGCACTCATTCTCATTATAATCTATTAACCATATTCAAGCAGTAGCTATTTTGCTCTTACATCATACTTGGTGGTGGGAAACACTGAAGGCCAGGGGTTTTCCACTTAACCTATTATTTGCAGACACCAAAAGATGCCATGCTGTAACCCAATGAAATGGTATGAGATTGATTTTGTACTGATGGTTTTGTTCAATGTTTACAGTTGCCCAGAACAACGAGAAACTGCAGGACAGTCAGTGCATATTTGAGTTAACACAGAGCCAAGCAGACCAGATCAGAAATGCAAGGTATGAAATGTACACCTTTACACCCATGTCAGGTGTGTTTGTGTTTACTAATTTGTTTTACAATACAAACTATTTAACTTCCATATACCAAAACATGATTTATTTACAAACTATGTAACTGTCATATGGCATAACAAGCTTTATTTTTTAAACAAAACAAAAACATCTGAGGAAGAATTATACTATATTGTTATTATGGTTGTTTATGTCTAACCTTTATATTTTACCATCACTTATAGTACTTGCATATACGATTATGATATGACATGATATTTGGTAGCCTGTAGGAGCCAAGATGTCTCTGCTAGAAGGCCTGATACTTGATTTGTGGTTGTTAGAGTAGTTGTGGTGGGAGTCGTTTGTGTAGCTATTGTTTTTGTTACAGACTGTCTGTTGACAGTTGTGGTTCAGCTTGTCCTTGTAGCAGCTAGTAGAACTAGAAAGGTCGCAATTTTAAAATTGGGGCAACCACACTAACTATGGTCTGAGCCCTGTGCTTGCTGGCAGAACTACCGTACCACTAACCTCGCCTCACCAGGCTTTCCACCTCGGAGGAAAGCCTGGTCTCTGTGTGAACCGGTCTGGAGCGGATGATATCGTTACGTCATGTTGTAGTATTGTTTTGTAGTCGACAGGCAGGAACAATCAAGCGGAACTTCCTTTTCCATCAAACCGGAATAAAAGCTCTCGTAGCCTGCAGCTTTTATTGAGAAAAATCAGTTTGAGGGAAAAGGAAGTTCTGTTTGATTGTTCCTGCCTGTCTCCTACAAAACAATCCTACAACATGACGTAACGATATCATCCGCTCTTTTTGTTTTGTTTTTTTGTTGAGGAGAACCACAATGTAAATGAGCTCTCTGGCTTTATTGTATCTTTATCCTCTGTGTCAGGAGAGTGCTATTATGTGATATCTTTTTATGTGATATCACCAAATCATATTTACAACCATGTAATTGCCATATACAATAGTCCCATTACCAGATGTGTTTCACTCTCTCCTCTCACTTAGTGAGCTTCGTCCAGGAATAAAATCAATCCAGGTGGTTCTTAGGTAAGTTCATGCCAGTTCCCTCGTACTCCTACAACCCAGCCTACCAGTTCAAATCAGTATACAGTATTATGAAATATCTGTTTCTTTGAAAAGAAACAGATTTCATAATACTGTGGCCTGGAAGGTGCTCTGTGTGTAATGATTTACAGATTTTTACATACCTCTTTTTCTTCTTATTGTTAACTACTGAAGCCCTATTTTATACTTTCTTTTCCATTCATTGAACAAGTGGATGAATGACTTGATTGGTTCAATGAGGTTGTAAAATAAGCTTGTAGAACAGACATTATTATACAGCATTAAAGATTAATGCCTGCCTGGTAACCGCCCTCTCTCATGTCATGTTCCGTTTCCAGAATCTGTTACACAGACTCCATTGGTGTACAGGAAGACCAGTACCCTCCTAACATTGCTGTCAAAGTCAACCAGTCGTACTGTCACGTACCCGTGAGTAGACCAGTTTCAGTATGAGAAATATAAGAGCTGGAAAATGCAAAGTAAATGAATAAATGATATTTAAGCCCCCGGGAGGGAGCTCAGGGAATGTTCATCATTTCCGTTTGAATTATTAATGACGTGACAAGGCTGTTCACTTTTTCACTGTATTTAAATGAAATGTGCCTGGATGTTTTGTGTATATCTACAGGGCTATTATCCCTCCAACAAGCCTGGTGTTGAACCCCGTCGCCCATGTCGTCCTGTAAACATTACACCCTGGCTACATCTCAACGCTATCAGTAACAGAGTCACTATCACATGGGGCAACTTCGGCAAGGTCAGCCTCTTTTACAGAATACTGTTATGTTGTCTCATAGTTTGTATATTTTCTCAAAACCTTCTCTTACAAGTTACAAGGATGTGGTCAAAAGACATTTTGTATTTTTTCCGAGAGCTCCCACAGATGGAGGAGGAAGAATTATAGAATTATAATGTTCAGTTCACTCAATGATCTGTTGGTTGGCACTATGAGATGGGATATGAAAATGACATGTCACGATTATTGTGGCAAAAATAATTGCGATTAACAACAGACAGTAGGCTGACAGGAAATGGGGGGGGGGGGGGGGGGGGGAGGTTGACATGCAGTAAAGGCCGTCGGGATCGGGAGTCGAACCTGCGGCACTCTGCCAGACTTTCGGACAGGCCAAAATGGGACTTTTGTTAACCCATTGAAACCCTACCATCCCTATTGTAGGAGGAACATTTGCTGAGATTTGCCAATCTACAACCTCACAACGTGTTGCGAGCTTGTAGATCTGCTATTTTTGGCAATATCGATTTTGAGTGTAATTAGAGCGTAGAGCGAAATAAGTGCGTACCAAATGCACTCTTTCAGGTCTGTTTAGGTATAGAGGGAGGGTTTAAGTGGTAATGAATTTGCATCTCAACAAGCTAATTCATCCTAGTGTATGACGAGGACAATTTCACGATAAATGTCTCCATGATACTATTATTGTGGGCACTAGTTGGCACTTAAAATTGGTGCTTCACTGCTTACAGCATTGTAATCTCTGCATTTGATTCCAGCGATATTCAGTAGCAGTCTATTTGGTGAGGGTCTTCACTTCAGCTGACCTCTTCAGCCAACTTAAGCACCACTCTGTCGAGAGTGCAGATCGCTGCAGAGAAAGAAGTAAGTGTTGCTTTTGTATTTTGGTCTTGGACTTTTCTTCTAAACAGGACTAATTTACGGAACATTCACACCTTGACTGTTTGGTCCATTTTAATTGAACCATGGTCTGTTTACTCCATTGCTCCGGTTCAATCGGAGAAGTGAGGACGTGCATTCAAACTCTGTTGTGGATCAAACAACCGAACCATAGTCATCCTGAAAAAGTCAGGACTCTGTTCCGTTGCAAGTGAACAATGTTCTGGTGCAGTGGTTTTCAACCAGTGGTCCGGGGACCACCAGTGGTCCTCACTGGGGTTCCAGGTGGTCCCCAGCTAAATGATGGAGAGTTGGCAACCAAATGGACCCTTAGATCTTTAACTCTTGAGAGTGTAAAATGAGTTTCATTTTACTCTCTCAAGAGTTACATTTTTAGACGGCTATGTGTGTGTCTGTCCCTGTGTCCGAGCACGAAATGTGTGTGGCAGGGTCTGTCCCTGTGTCCGAGCACGAAATGTGTGTGGCAGGGTCTGTCCCTGTGTCCGAGCACGAAAATAGCGTTATAGCGTTTGTTCACCACCAAGTGTCACTGTTGCACAGCCCAACACACACACAGACACACACAGGCCAGGGAGGAGGGCTTGTACAGTACAGCACAGCACAGCACAGCACAGCACAGCATAGCACCACTCACTTCAGACTGGTCTGAGTTTTGTTAAACATGTGCATTACTTAATTTACACGAAGTATATAGAAAAATATTCTGATCAATGTTTGGCTGTTATCTCTCCTAATGGTACAACTACCAACATCAATACAGCATGGGAATGTGGACAAAATCTAAATAGTCTTTATAGTTTTGGGTCTGAGAGGCTAAATGTCATCAAATGGTGGTTCGTAGCTCAAATGCCCAATAAATAATGGGCCTTGATATGAAACGGATTGAAAACCACTGTTCTGGTGCGTTACATGTGTGAACCTAATGGGACTTACTATAGGAACTATTACAAGAAGCAAACCAAAATACAGTGAATCGTGTGGTGATTCAGGAACAATATTTAGACATAAGCAATGTTGTGACCGTTAATGAAAGTAAAACTAGCAGTGTTGAGATCGTTTACTTTCATTATGCAATCTTTTTTTAAGTTTAATTCATGTAGCATTAAACGCATAACTCACTCATCTTCTGTGTAAATAATAAGTACAGGGAGAACTTATCATAGGCATTCATCACCACATGTCTTCTCCTTGTAGCTACATCTCAATAAGTATACAGTACATGCACATTCAGACCGTAGGATGTGTACAAACGTCATATCTAAACCAACCGATGGATCCAGTGGACGTGTACACGTCATATCGCTTTTTTATTGAGATCAAACAAAAAATACAAATTCAGATTTTCTTTTTTTTGGGAGGGGGGGTTGGTGCCCTCTTCTTCTGCACCATACTCCTTGCTGTTTTGCGCATGCTCGCTGCCGTTCACTTCCTTGTTTACGGCTCAGAAAGAATGCCTCGTAGCTCATAATCTAGGGAGCTCTCCATGGTTTTGACCAGATGGGCATACTTCTGTCTTCATTTCTTTTCTTTTTTTTATAACTTTATTTATAAGATTTTCAATTTTGGTAGACAAACAACCCCACATATACCCCACCCTCCCCGGTTCCATCACAAAATAAGACAAAAACAACAACAAAAGCAACAATAATAAAACCATAAACCACGATAATAAAAAAAGGGGTAATAAAGGATATAAATAATAAATGAATAAAATAAGAAATAATAAAATAAATACAATAAAAATCGCCTTTTACTAGATTAAGGGGCTACACAGTGAACCAACCAGACTAACCAGACAGTAGTACAATAAGGAAAATGGGTTACCACACATCCAATTATCAGTATAAAACATGACAAGCAAAAATGAAGGGAAACAGACAAATGACATGTAGGAAAACACTTATAACAGCTAGGATACAGCATCAAAAGATAGTGAACGGGTCAATTCAATGAAAGGGGACCAAGCCTTTACAAATTTCTGGCGAGATTTGTACCTGTTGTATCTGAGCTTCTCCAATGGTATAAACATAGAACATCCTTGACCCAACTTGTGAATGTTGGAGGTTTATCAGATTTCCAATTGCGGAGAATAAGTCTCCTCGCTATGAGTGAAGAAAAAGCTATGAAATTGGCTTGTGGAGAGGTAATTGGTGCATTGTCGTTGGGAACTCCAAATATAGCAGTTATCGGGTCAATTGGTATATGACAAATGGTTGAGAAAGCATCAAAAATACTATTCCAAAACGGGTTCAAGGAAGTGCATCCCCAAAACATATGTCCAACAGAGGCTGGCTCCAGATGACATCTTCTACAAGTAGAGTCAATGTCAGGATACATTTTAGATAGTTTTTCTCTCGAGAAATGCAAACTATGTACTATTTTGAATTGAATTAGGCAATGTCTAAGACATAAAGAGGTAGTATGAATACGCTCCGTCTTCATTTCTGACTTCAACATGCCTCTCGTTTAAAATATTAACGCTTCTAGAGAGACCTTAGCGTAATCATCGCGAGGTATTTATGCAACATTATGCCTCCCGGTTTTTGTACGGAACTGAAGGGGGGGGGGGCTTTCAGAGTAAAAGCTGCCATATCTGCCCGGCACCCAGAGCTCTTATTTTGAAAGAAATCCCGGCGCTCATTGTGTTTACTGTGTTAACAGTTTAAGGGCCCCAGACGGAGATCACCGTCAAGTTCAAGTTCATCGTCAGTTGCCCAGGACGGAGATTGATAAATGGGACGGAGATTAATGATATCAAAACCGGTCGCATCGCTCCACAGCCTAGGAGCACTTGTTGCCCAATCCTCGGTGTTGCACAACAGTGACACGTCATCGAAAATGTTCCCTGCCTGTTTAGCGGACGAAAACGAAAATCTTAAAACGTTCATAACTCGTGATCTAAATCATCCCGTCTAATTATGAAAAAAGATCCTGATCCTGATTAGACGGCGGTCCAGTCGCTAGTCGCGATAGATTTATTCTTACCTCCCGTTGTTGTCGATCGACTCTAGAGTGGTGTGGCTATTGTTAGCTGCTACACAGACATTCACAACAACTTCCGCCCCCCCGGTAAAAGTGGTCCGGGCGCTATAAATGATGGGCACATTTTATTAATGGATTAAATAGGTCCGGGCCCTCAAGGTGTTAATGAACAGTTTGACCGCCGATATTTTCGATCGTGAAAATAACTTCACTGCTGGAGTTTTTCACTAACCTTTGAAGAATCACCCGGTCGTTAGTTACGATTCATGAAAGTCTGCCTTAAAATAGTGCCATCGCAAAATATTCCAAAGTCCCGATCAACAACAAGAAGCGAGAACAGACCAACACGGAGGCTGCCATGACGCTCCATAGGCATTGCATTGGGACTGGATTAACAACAAGCCCTTAGAAGCCAGCGTCATTTTTATTTTTTCAGTCACGTGATCCAAACGTCTGACGTATCGCACTGTGTCCGCGGTAAACCTTGTATGTCTTAAAAGTGATCAAAAACAGCAAATAAAACACAACTCGGGTAACTCATTGTTGGGAGGGAAAGAGGTCTTTATCAAATTACAATTTACAATTTAGGCATTTAGCAGACGCTCTTAATCCAGAGCGATTTACATTAGTCAAGAACTAAAGTATGGGAATACATCACATATATAAAATGCATTTATCAAGAAAAATGCGTAAGCAGGCCACTCAGGTTAGGGAGGGAATGTGTTGATGTCTGTTAGCCTTTTTACGAAATATGTTTGACAGATCTTTGTGTGTGTGTGTGTGTGTGTGTGTGTGTGTGTGTGTGTGTGTGTGTGTGTGTGTGTGTGTGTGTGTGTGTGTGTGTGTGTGTGTGTGTGTGTGTGTGTGTGTGTGTGTGTGTGTGTGTGTGTGTGTGTGTGTGTGTGTGTGTGTGTGTGTGTGTGTGTGTGTGTGTGTGTGTGTGTGTGTGTGTGTGTGTGTGTGTGTGTGTGTGTGTGTGTGTGTGTGGAGAGAGAGACACACATGCCTTGATTTTGTGGATGCAACTTTGCTGCACCTGAACTATTTGTCCTTGCTTGTATGCAATTCCCTTTGTGTGGACATAAATATATGTATTTGTGTGTCGCTGTTCATTCCCTGTGGTGCTGAAATACGTATGCGAGTTGGGATACTAGTACTTTTGTCAACAAACGGGCTGGTAATTGCAGGTTAATTGTGCAGGTTTTGGACTTGAACTGTTTTGAGCACCAACCCACAGAAACGTAAATCGGCTGTCATCGTGTATCGTCGGCTGCACATTAAGATGTACTTTTTGAATCTGTTGCATTGTATATCAACAATGCATTCAAAATCAGCTATCCTTGCAAATTAAGATGTACTTTTTGAATCTGTTGCATTGTATATCAACAATGCATTCAAAATCAGCTATCCTTGCAATACTCTGTAAGCCTCTCTACTGTTCAATATTAAATGAAATGTCAAAAGTATGTTCATATAAGGATCGTTGCATTGTTTATACCGAGTTCTCTCCTGACATGAACCTGACATGATTCTCAAACTACTAATAATTTCTGAATGTAGTGGGCGGGACAGGTTTAGCTGTTCAAACCCCAAAATGTATTCCCTGTTTAACTGATGTCTTCAATTTCTTATTTATTACTCGATCTTATGGTAACTTGTTTGTCTGCAAAGAGACTCCGTGCAGCATCATAATGAGGATCTGCCATTTCTCCTTATCCAGTACAAGACAAACTACGTTTTGACCCAGAGAGTGAAATCGCTACCACAGGTCTCCGGGTTTCTCTCATCTGTCCGGTGAGTATTTGATAGTTTACACTTGGTGACATAGTGAAAATAACTGTTTTTCACACTTTTAGAGCAGCGTGGTCATAATACAGACATACCTAACACTAGATACCAAAAAAGTATTTTTTTTAATCAAAAGTCCCTCAAAGGCCAATCTTAATTAATTCCTGTGATCGAAAACGTGCTGCGGGATGACATAGACTTGTATGAATATAAATTAATATTGATTCCCATAGTTGGAATGGGAATCCCTGAAGAGATGCAACCTTCCGATTGGTTGCGAGGGCGTTTCAGACTGAAACGTAAAAATAAAATATCCGAAAATGTCATTTCACTACGTCTTTAAGTGGTGATTGCTGATATTTCTGCAATTCCCAAAGAATGTTGTCCTACTCTGTTTATAATATAAAGCCTGGTGAAAACTAACCTATGTCTTTCTGTCTTCCACAGCTGGTGAAGATGCGGATTGGTGTGCCATGTCGAGTTTTAACCTGCGCCCATCTTCAATGTTTTGACGCCGTCTTCTTCCTTCAGATGAATGAGAAGAAGCCCACATGGACTTGTCCTGTATGTGACAAGCCTGCTCCATATGAACTGCTCATCATTGATGGGTAAGAAGACAGAGACATGCTCAGTCTTGTCACAAGCTTCCTCTTCACTTTTTGGAAAATGTTCATTAATGAGTCATTTTAAGGGAACTTTGCTGCATGTTGAAAGCAAAGAAAGCTGAAAAGACAAGTAAAACTTTGTATTCATTTTGACCGACAACATAGCTTATTCTAATCTATAACAGATTCAAGTCCATAAATTGGCTTGTTAGTTGGATAAAGTTGAGAAACTTTAGGAAGATGCTAATCATCTCATTAAGGGAGACTAACGAGCGTACTGAAGCTGTCCTCTGGACTATTCCCCAAATTATATCTGTGATGTGAAGCATGTTTTCTACTGATCTGTAATAACAAACTCGGACCACACTGACCTGTGCTATTTGTCACTTTCATAGCAGTTTTATTTTTGTTGAGTCATTGCATCATGTGTCTTAACCACATAAACACTAGAATATATGAACTGTACTTGTACTGTACTGTCATAATGAAAGTAGCTGCTCACAACACGGCATGTGACTCGTTGTGAGCTTGTAGAAGGGCTGTTTAAATTTTTTGAGGGGGGATCTTTTAATGCCAAAATTAGGGGTGCTAGCTTGAAACTGGTTAATTTTCATCTTTCAGGCAGCTGTCTGAAATCCTGAAGGAGACGAATGAGGACATTGAGGAGATCGAATACTTAACCGACGGCTCCTGGCGACCCATCAATATTGAAAAGGAGAGGGAGAGGGAGAGAGAACGCAGCAACACACCTGACACATACCCTGTTGTTGATATATGTGAGTGTTCGGCTAAGTTCAAAGCCAAGCCATAATCGCCTCTAAATTAATGAATTATATATCATATTATATATCCATCACCGTTTTACACTATATATTGACCCGTTTTTATTGAAGAAAAAAAAGTATGTGGATTACGTGCTTTGCTTGATACATTGGCTCCAAACAGGTTAACGTTGGGCAACAACAAATTCTGGGCAATAATTTATTTATCACTCGACTCTATTGTTGCGTTTTACAGGTGTTAAAAAAGGTGACATTACAATACAAGCTCCATCATTGCACTGTCAAAGGTGGAAAGAAACCGAAAAATGGGTCAGATATCTACACTTTCTACAGTATATAAGCAGAGTAAAATGTATACCAGATGCGTGATTTATGCATAGAATGCGTGACTAAAAATGGCAAGGAAATGTGCAGTTAAATGGCACATATTTTCAAAAGGTGCATGGTTTAAAAATCTATAAAGTTGGGCAGTTAAAATGACAGCTGATATAATAACAGCTGACATCAGTGCATCATTCTGCAGTCATACCATTTACAGTATAATACTCAACTGTATATTTATGTGAAAGAAATCGCAGCCATTCACAAAGGCAACAATGAGAAAGTGGCATTTGGTCAATGCTGCAATATAAGTAGATTAACATTGCTGTCAATAAGGAACTGCCCCTGTGAATTAAATGGTAGTCTCGAACTCGATGGGGTTTCCTGACAGTTTATGTAGGGAGTTGGCGGGGAACGCACAGCCATTCTGTAAACCGTCAAACATACTGTAGTTTTCCTAGTGCCCAGATAAACTCCTTCAATTACAAAGCGAATACACATTAAAATGGACACTATCGCCATTTTCAACCATATTTGTATATTCCTTTTTGTGGTGTATCAATGTTATATTCACAAGGCAGTACAGCTGAACTGAGCAATCTTCTGTGTGACTCTGAAACTGTGCCGAACTTCAACCCTTGCTTTTTTTGTGACCATTTTTATCGTTCGTTTTTCTTTTTCTTTTACATCGAGAGCAACCCATTTTGCTCAGCAGTTTGATTTACAGTGTACGGACAATAGGACATTATACATGTATTGCCTGCATGTGTGCAGAGCACATGCATGTTTACATCCACAGTCACCCACCTACATATCCCCTCACTTATTTCCCTTTCTTTTTTTGTATGCAGGGCTACCCTCCTTTCACTACCCCCCACCCCATCCTACAATCCTGTTGGTTCCATAATGACGACTGTAGTGACATTCCACAAAATACAATATATAGGTTCTTGATGACAACATAAACATTTAAGAAAATTATGCAAAAAGTGCACTTTGACCTTTTCTACAGCACCCATGAGTCCAACCCTTGCTTCCAGTTTTTTTGTCACTAAAATATAAAGTGGGTTAATGTAATGGCAGCCATAGACCATATGGGCTTGCCAGGCTGACGCTTTAAAAATAAATACAACATGGGAATTGTATGAACACAGTCTGAATTGTATTGTAAATATTGTTTCTATAGATTATCATAACCATCGGAATGGCAGGAGTGACTTATTGTTGGTATCGGTCGAGATTGAGGGTGTCTATCAACTTTTCAATAGATTGCTGAGGAGAACAAAATCTACCAAGTACTTACTGCACAACAATAACTGCAATAGGGGGCACGGTGGCACAGTTGGTAGTGCTGTCGCCTCACAGCTAGGAGGTCCTGGGTTCGATTCCCGCTCGGGACGCTGTGGGTGCTGGCGGCGTGTTTCCTCCTCCGCGTCATCAGTGCCCATACCCGAGGTGGGGTTGGCGAAAGGGCCTTTCTGTGTGGAGTTTGCATGTTCTCCCCGTGTCCCCTAGGGTAGGTACCCTCACAAAAAACATGCAGTAATCCTGGTCTCTAAACTGCCTCCCCCTGGCCAGCCACGGCCACGGCCAGTGTCACCTGTGACACTTGCTGAAGAATGCCATGTCTGCCAGATATGAGCCCAAGCGCCTGAATGGACTTTTTGTTCTTTGGTATGCGTGTTTTACCGTAGTACTTTATTGTCTGAACAAAACGGGCACATTGTCTCTCTGAAACACTGCTGAAGTTGTGCTGAAAAGGTCACTGACTGGTAATGTCTGTGAATCTAAAAACTTGCAAATGTGAGATTTGTGTCATTATTCACTATTATTTCATTCTAATGTTTATATCTACAGGCAGCCCTGAGGTGAATGGCCATTCACCGGCCCACAGCAGCACCAGTCTGACGGGGAAGTCGGGGAGCGGGTCCTTGGGTGTGGGTGGAGCTGCACCGGGCACAGTAGTAGATCTGACTCTGGACTCCTCATCTGAGGAGGAAGGGGGAGGGGCTGGCGGAGACAGCGAGGACACTGAGGACAGCGCAGACAGCCCTGCCCCTAAGAGGGGTCGATACAACTATGACAAAGACCTGGTCACTGCCTACTGACTGGCCGGACAGCCCACCCCTTCACCTCCACAGACAGACTGAGAGAGAGGTGGGGGGGGGGAGAGAGAGGCAGAGAGAGTGAGAGGTGGGGGACTGAACCTGGGGAGAGGAGAACATTAGTGTAGTGAACACCAATGGGATAACAGCTTCCTAACTCTTCAGTCTACCACCTTGCTGCACCGCCACCCCTCTCTCTCAGGATATCTGACTGAATAGAATAACTACCATCACACCTCTTCCCTCTCTAAACTCTCCATTCCCCTTTCCCCACCACCTCCTCGCCTCCCTGTACTTTATATGACTTGGACTTACTGGCTCTTTTAGCCGTGGGCGTTCCGATTTTTGCGTCTCTGATTTTTGTCACTTTTGGGATGAACGGGTAAGTGGGGAAAAATGAAGGCGCCTTTAGTAGTTTGTTAGTCAGAGTTCAAAACACGAATGACTAATGAGGAGAATTGGCGTAAATATTTGGGGGAGGCCAAGCTGAAGATGTCTGAAATGTGATGCAAGTTAAAACTCCCTCTCCCATTAAAATTATTATTTTTGGTTTTATTTGGTCAGAGAATGAAATCATGTCTTTTTTTCCCCCCAGGAATTTGTCCTTTTTTATTAATGGATGGGCAAAAAATCCTGCTGCCCTCAGTTTGATGTTAAACTCTTTATTTTTGTTTTTGGTCCTTTATAGATAAAGAGAACCTACCTCAGTCATATAAACTTTGCATACATGACCAGAGAGTAGCTTAGAAACGGGGACAGAAGCATTGATGAGAGATGTACTGAAGCCAATTTTACACTGGAGATTTTGTTTCCTTAGTTTTCTCCCCCAGGTGTTCCATACAGTTCCTAGTCCTCCCAGAGCGATGAAAAATGCAAGGTAATCGGTCAATGACCAGCACTTAAGCCCTAGTTTATATTTTGTCGTACGACTGTCGCACAATACAAATGTGACAATAGCAGATTTTGCATTGCGCAGCCTCGGAGCTTGTGAGATATGCTATTCTTGCTATTTTTGAAAATGTTTAATAATGGACATGCCCAACTAGAGGCGTTTGATGGTTGAAAAGGTTGGTAGCTGGGACTGTGCTACCCTGTGCAATGTGCAGTTATCTTGCTTGAACAACAGGAACTCTTGAGGGTTGATTTATTAACATTACATTCTGGACAAAACTCACTCATCACAATTATTTTGTGGCAGTTGTGCCAAAGTAGGTTTGTTTATTTTACGTATTCGTTGATGTGAATTGGTCAGGAGATTTGGGTGCCTTTTTTTAGTTTAGGATTTTGAATGATGAAGGCTGGAGCCTTTCAGTGGAGGGGCTAGTAGAGCTGGCCAGCAAATGATACCTCCCACCCCCAACCCACTCTGACAGATGTTCTTCTTTTCATTGTGGTTTGTCATTTGCCTAGGCTTTTCCAAAAGGAAAAATAGACATAGGAGTCTAGAGAAGGAGAAGAATTGGATGGTAACAATATCTCTAATTCTGGAGTAACCTTCATAAGTGCTCACATCCTTTTGACATATTTTGAATTTCTTAAAATCATAGTATTTATTGATAATTGCTTCACAACTTTTATTTTAATAGTGGTTTGCTGTATTTGTACATACATTTTTGCCATGTAAGAGTGCTGTACAGATGATATCCTGAGGAAAAGATACACTTAAAGTCCTGTGTGCTCTATTGTAAATGAGTCAGGCCTATGACATTGCTGTTGATAAACTGGTTCCCTTTGCTTGTTAAAGCTACCATTGAAACGTATGGTATTTTCTTTCTGTTGGTACAAGCCCCACCAACATTTAAATTCATTTCACTAACTGTCCCTTTTGGAACAAAAGTAAGCTAATTCAACCTACATCTTCCTTTGGCCCCATCCCCATCGGAATATATGTCATATTATTTGCTGGAATAAAAACCGTACTTAATAATGGCTGTAGTATACCATGTAGGCCTGATGGTTATTTCTCACTCTGCCCCTACTCTAGCATTATCAGTAAGTAATGGTTATTTCTGAGGAGCGGAAAGGTTAGGAGACTTAGTCTGGATGTGCAGGCTTCAGTTTTATATACTGTACATTAGCACTGCAGGGGAAAAGACACTGGGTTTGAAGTGAATTGCCTTACACCCAGAGATGATTGTATTTTGACTCTTGGCCCATGGTCCCAGATGAGCAGTGTTTATCTCCTGTCTCTGACGGCTGTGACCAGGTCACCTCAGCCATCTTGTGGCTCTTCTGTGGATCCAAAACTATCCCACTCCACTTTGTGGCACTTGAGAAATCGGGGATCAGACCTGCATTATATGACCTCTTTGTATGCTTGTCCCTGTTGTGTAGTTTTATGGGTTCAGATTCAGAAGCTGATTCTGATCCATAACTCCACAAATGCACATGGGAAATTGCATCTACGCATTGATCCAGAGCTGTTGCAAGTGCATGTTCTGAGTTTGAGGCCTGATGAAGTAGATGTAGTCAAAATCTGGTCTTCCATTTTCTTGCTCTTTTGACACTTGACTTGGCTTACAGATTGATATACTGTTATACTGAAACCATTTTGTTAATTCGCACATACCTTTATTGATGGCACTTTGCCTGAAATCTTTCCCTTAACCTGAACAGATTTCTTTCCCTACGTAAGCTGCATTCAAGCAACATAACGCGAAGAACTGATGCACATTTTTAAACAGGCAGTTGGTTGATGGGAAACTATTATATACATTTAAATTGACATTTGTTCATAGGTATTGAAATTTGTGTGAAGTTCTCCCTAAACCTTTCCCCCCTATTTGATTACAAATAAGAAGAGGTGCGGTTGCTTCTGTTTAACTGAGCCAGGTAAAGTTTGTGGTTATGTGGGGATGAAGAGAGTGGAGAGGGTCCGGTCTTTCATGGTGGCTTCCCTTCTTATTAAAATGTGTAAGGTAGCATGGGCAGAGGCTTACAATCCACAATTGTCCACAAGTTTGTGTGTTTTTTTATATGTTCATGTTAAAAGACAATAAATTTAAATAATATTTTATTAAGCTTTGAATCGCCTCCAGTTGTTCCATACAGACATTGAGACAATGTAATGGTTACCAGTGTTGAAGCTGATGCCATTAGGACTGAGGAGAGAGCAGTTGTAGATTGTAATGTTCTGTACCAAATGTTGGATCTTGGGGACAAATTTGTCACCTGTTGGAAAAACTGTAAATTCAGAATTATCGTATTCTAACACCTGTTATTGACGTGTGGAATTAATTAAAATCCGTTTTTAAAAACTCACCTGCCATCATTGTCATTTTGAAATTAGAAAATGTTGAATACAGTATGTTAGGAATAGTGAAATCTCTATTCAACTCATAGCAGTCAAGTCACTTTTGGAGGTACAGATTTGGCAGGGAAGGGGGTACATCTATAGAATACCAAATGACTCGCCCCTTTACCAACTCGCCCCTGCGAAATGTTTTAATTTAGTATTTCCCTCCCTCTCTGAAAATTATCTTGTATACAGATTGATTTGATTGTATAGTAGTCGATCTCTATACTCTGTAAAATTTAGAAAGAACATGATACAATGATAAATTAATGATAATACCTTTTAAATAATCACCAACATGAATTATGTTTATTTACAGCTAGGTAGAGTAGTGGGGCGAGATGGAAAAGGGGCGACCGTACCTGTTACCCATCTACGTATATTAATCGGGTTCCTCTTTTTGACTCAGAGGTTGACATTCCTAGCTTGCTAGGTGTGGATGAGTAACTTATATGTACCACGGGAGGTTCTATTTACATTTTCTTAGTTGGAATACTGTGATAGTAAAAATTACTATGTAATTTCAATTTGGCTAAATTGATTATTGGTGGTTCTGCATGGGATGGGGACAAGTATGTACATGATGGGTGAAGTGGTTCTACCAGCTCACTGATGCATGCATCAGTGAGCTGGTAGAACCACTTCACGAACCACTTGCACGGCCAGCATCCATGTTCTTGGGGGAAACATTAGCCATAAATGGCATGATCCAGCATGTTGTGAGCTTGTGGATCTGCTATTGAAGAGATTTGGTGTAGGTGGGGAAAAGGTGGTCAGCTCAGAGTACAGAGCCACCTCAGGTCCAGTGTATGACGGACAATTTCAATTAAAGCTCTGCGATATGATTATTCTGAGCGTGTTTTGCTTTGTTTCGCGATAAACTAACTATTATAGTCCCATCCCTGGTAACATCATGCTAGAGACCAGTTTACAGTTTGTCTCTAATAACTTAACGAACAGCCCTGCCCCTCTTACAGACACATCACACAACTGTGTTAATAGAAAAGGCAGTGACAAGGCAACGTCCTAATTGTTTACTAAATATATTGAAAACACAGAGGTCTCACAAAAACGTGACATATCCTATTAAAGGACCACTTCACCACTTTTCAACCAATCTTCATATAATTGGTCCTCCCTAATCATGATAAAAATATCTACTCAGTCTGTGTCTCATCGAAGGCTGTGGGCAGTTCAGAAACCCAGTGACATCGATGGGGAATCCAAGCCAATAGAAAGTACAGGCTTTCTATTCTTAAAGTTGCAATACGAAAATGAAAGCCATCGTTCTCACAATAAAAATCTAAATATTTTACAAAATTTGTTTTTAAAAACAATCTGTCTAGCGATGTCACTGGTGGATGGGTTTCTGAACTGCCCACAGCCCTCCTATGAGACACGGACTGAGTAGAAAAAAATGGTGGTATTTTATCATAAATATTAGTGAGGACCAATTATATGAAGATAGGTTGAAAAGTGGTGAAGCGGTGTTAATTGTGAAAGAATCAGGCAGTACTTACACAATTGCTAGACTAGAGACTAGAAAAGAATAGGTCAGAATAGGTCAGATTACATAAAACCAAATTAAAAAGTATAATATAGACGACAAGTCTATGCCAGAACATAAACTCTATAGTGACTTGCTATGACACTGCTATGAGTCTGACACCTGAATTCCATTCCATTCAGATCTCTGGAGATCAATAAAGGTTTGTTTATCTTCTTATATCAATGGAACAGATCAAGTCAAGAAGAAGCAACATTATTTCATAACATGGTTTAATAATCAGGTTTTTTAACCAGTTACTGCACCATCAGGATGATGATTAGCCCACAATGCCAGTTGACGAAGTTTGGCATACCCTATTAGCTCTGGTCCATAGCCCTAATGCTGTTGCTGCAACGGCATTAGGGCTATGGATCAGAGCTAGGCATAGTGGGACGGATCAACCCGCACGAGGGCCCCTGGGCTGGTAATATTTGCAGGGCCCCCATAGCGTGTGTGTGTGACTTTTTGTGTTTTTCTGTGTTATCTTTTTAACCTAAATTTAACAAAATCAACAGCCAATGGAGGGTCCCAGGAGCCCTTTTCAGGGGGTCAAACCTAGTACCGCATGGTCCAATTTCCCCGAGGGGCCACTGAATGCCAAGGCCCCCTGGGTCACGGCCCCACTGGCCCAATGGCTAATTTGTCCCTGAGGTGTACCCTTTGCTAATCCTCATGCATGGGAAGGCAGCATTCCCCAGAAGAAAAAGCCAATGATACAAAACTAAGTTTTTTATTTTTCATTTTTAAATTATTATAAGGTTAGAGTTAATAGATTGTTACATTTGTGGGAGAGGCCAGGCCGCCAGGAAAGAAACAATATGTTCTATCATTTGACAAAAACATCACATTTATAAGATTAAACATGCTGATAAGATATGGCATGTGGTTCTAAGTTTAGAGCCAGTTCTGTCTTTACGTGATAAGAATCAAATTCTCAGTTCACACTCTAGCTCAGTGGATGGAGCTGTAGGATAGAATGCAATTCTTACATATAAAGAAAAGGAACCGGAAGTGTTAACACGTAAATACGAACCAACACGATTTTCTGCATCAATCAACCTGTCAGTCAGGCAGTCCAGTCTCGCAGGCTTTCTCTCCTTGTGCATACAGTGGTATTTGATGCTGCTTCCTGGATTGAAGCATCGAAGGAAAGGAAACCCAGCCCCACCACAGCACAGGCTCAAGACCTCTCCTGATAGCGGGGGGACTTCCACAAGTCAAGGAGGCCGCCCAAGCTGCTTCTCCTCTCCGGTGTAGTTGGCGATCATCGCGGGTGAAGGGGGGCACCGTGTGGTGAAAGCTGATAAGATAAGCAAGGGCCGATCCCCGCAGGGCACGACATTCCAGGAGCTGGTGCTAGCTTGTAGCAGCTAGGTGGCTAATGCCTGGCCAGTGTGTTTACACACAGGTATCTAACGTTAGCAGCCACAAATAAATAAGGGGGAAAACAGCAATGCGTTGACTGCAAAGGCCACTATAGCTGCAGAAGAACGATATGATTTACCCAAATAGCTGACTGACATGCTCGCAAAAGTAAACTAACATAGCTAACGTTAGCTACGTTGCTAGCAGCCTAAAGCTACTCCTGTTGCTCTTAGTCTTGAGTTTTGAACAAGGCAAATTAGATTAGCTGCTGTTTAGCACCTCGCAGGTTGTTGTTGCACTACCACTTCACTCGGGTTAGCTAGGTTAGGTGTCATTGAGATGGCTCCCAAAAGAAGACCCGTTCCCCTCAACATAACGCCCATCGGGGAGGGACAGGCCACCTCAACGTCCATCGATGCTGCATCTGAGTAAGTAGGCAGCGTACTTGTGATACAGCAGTTTACTTGAAAGATCATATTATGTTCTTGAAATGGTGCTAGCTATAGTCTACTGGTTTATACCTAGCCCTGGTCCAGTGCTTACAGCGAGTTTCTCTCGCTGTAAGCACTGGACCAGTATATACCCTGTATAACATAACGACGCAATGTGACATAGCTCTGTTTCACCTCCAACTATATACTTTCCCAACTGTTTTTTATTATATTGCTTTGGCAATGTAAACATGTTTTCTCATGCTAATAAATCTCCTTTGAATTGATTTGGGTCTTGTTAAATGGCACACTTGAAATGTGATTTCTACTTCAACCTATCCCTCCACTGTGTGTCACAGAGCCAACCTTGAAGCCTTACAGAAGAAGTTGGGTGAACTGGACCTGGATGAGCAGCAAAGGAAGCGCCTGGAGGCTTTTCTCACCCAGAAGGCTCAGGTTGGGGAGCTAAAGGATGATGATTTTCACCCCATTTGTGAGCTGGGAGCTGGAAATGGAGGAGTGGTCAACAAGGTCCGCCACAAGCCCTCGAGTCTGGTCATGGCCCGAAAGGTAAAACCCCACTAGGTTTAATATATTGTTGATATATTGTACATATTATTCCAGCAAGCAAAATGTTGATTATAGATAGACGGACCGTTTGTTTGCTCAAATGGACTGTGTCATATAATCTTGAACAAGAGTTCCTGCTCTCAATATGTTTTTTTTGTATGACTAATGGGAAATGGAACACATTTCCTGTGTGTAATTTGCTGTTTCCAAATATCTGGGCATATTGGTGCATTCTCTGGTTCACATTTCACAGTTTTCTCATATGCATCTATTCTAGATTGATATAGTCTCAGGCAATGGATGACATCATTCTAGAAATGGGAAAAAGGTTAATATTGATGGAGCCGCCAGGGGACGGCATAGTTGTCGCTGTACCATTTCCTTGAATTGAATTAACCTAAATTCCACATTGACTCAATATTAGATAGGAGGAACTCGGATCCTAGAGTTGGCATAGAAAATTATGTGAATTTAGGAATTTCCGCGACCATCCAAAATCATTTGAATATTCTTAACAAAAAGAAAGAAATTAACTTGTTCTTATTAGAAATCAAATGGTTTTGCACAATAAATAAAAACTACAACATTCAGCAATCCTATTCCTAACCAATAATGACATTATTGTCAATAATGACATGGCATTAAGTAAGTAGCCTTGGGAACCAACCGGGCGGTCAGTAGCTATCTCCTGTTTCTGTAGTGTGAGGCAGCTTGATGTAGAGGTGCATGACACTAGTAGTAGCATGTCACAGGAATATATGACAGCATTGCATTTCCACTCAACCGATCTTCAGAAACAGAGAAACGTTAGGTAGCACGTGCATCATATTATAGTTAACTATGAAATTGTGCATTTAACGTCAAGCTGGTACACGTGATGTCATCAATATTAAGTCCATATATGGAGATCCCTCATCAATATAGAGCATTGCAGTCCTTTCATGACGGCCCAGGAAATAATTCGCCATGCATTTTTCCCATAGACATTTAAAAAAGTATTTATTTAACTCATCCTTGGCTAAGGACTTCTTTAACGCCTTTTTAATGATATCCCGCACCGCCAACGACACCTTTAACGTGTTAATTAGTGCTCTATTTAATGATAAAACTATAAAGTTGGCTTACCGCTAATCAAAGCTCCCCTCGAGCGGTGGTTCCATGTTCGTTTGCTTCCCCTTCAGCCTCAATGCATTGAAAAAAGAGCAAGGTGGTGCACCCCGGTTGGGGCCTTTCTAGTCCTTTTTAAGAGTATTCCATTTCAAATCGCGCTGGATAAATAAATCGACTTTGTTTAGTGGCTCAATAGCTCTTCCCCAAGACCACACATCTAAAATATGAATGCTTCTATTATAGCTTCTATTATAAATATTGAATTTTAATTCACACATTAATCATGTTACCAAGATTGCCTTTTTTCGCCTTAGAAATATTGCACGAATCAGAGCCTATTTGTCATTGGACGATGCAAAAATGCTAATCCACGCCTTTTTTTTTTCTCGGCTTGATTACTGCAATGCACTTTTTTCTGGACTGCCTAAGAAAACAACTGACAGATTACAACTTGTCCAAAATGCAGCAGCCAGAGTTTTAACTAGAACTAAGATGAGAGAACATATTACTCCAGTTTTGGCTTCACTGCACTGGCTTCCGGTTGTTTTTAGGATTGATTTTAATATTATTTTACTTGTTTATAAAGCTCTCAATGGTCTCGCACCTTCCTACCTACATGACTGCCTGCCTAAATATGTCCCAAACCCCCCCCTAAGGTCTTCCACTGCTGGCCTGCTCGCTTTGCCTAAAAAAATGCCAACTAAAAAATACGGGGAAGCAGCTTTTTGCTTCTAAGGGCCGACGGCGTGGAACAAACTCCCACTGTACTTTCGACAGGCAGCCTGTGTAGACATTTTTAAAGCACAGCTCAAGACCCACTTCTACACCCTTGCTTTTAATTGATCTTTTATTTTTTTGTTATTCATGTCCTCACTGTATTGCATTACTGCTCTTGTTTTTTAATGTTTATGCCTTGCTTTTCTTTTATTTTTTTCTCCATTGCTCTGTAAAGCACTTTGAGCTGCATGTCATGAAAGCTGCTATACAAATAAAGTTTTATTATTATTATTTATTATTATTATTTCTAAAGACTCTTAGCGAGTGAATAATCCGATCAGCGCGAGCAGCAGCACCATTGTTTTGGGTTACGGAGGAGGCCGTCTTCTTCTACAGCCAAATAGAATGGTGGTGAACGGTGGCGGTTGCTGAACTATCGGCGCCCCCTGCTGGTCAGGGCTGTGTTCGAGCTGTAAGCCTCGAACAAAGCCAACTCGGATCGTGACAAATCATGACAACAAATACAATATTTTGGGCCGAACAAATAATTACAAAGAAGAAAAACAACCAAAAAAAGTGTTGTAACCTGCCCTTTTTTTCTTCTTTCTAATTATTTATTCGGCCCAAGAAATTGTGTTTGTTGTCATGATTTAAAAACTAATAGAATATTCACATCACTTAGTAGAGGTGCTGTGTTCTGAGTTGGCTTTGTATGCGGCTTACAGATATTTAAATAAATACTTTTTGAAATGTCTATGGGGAAAATGAATGGATAATTATTTCCTGGGCCTGTCGTTGTCATGAAAGGGGCGGGACTGCGACGCTCTATTGGCCAGCAACTCTACATCTCACCTCAAACCCTTAGATCTCCATATATGGAGCTGACCTGTTCTGACATTCCATATGTTGATCCTTCCCCATCCATCCTTCCTCTTCAATGTTTCCCTTTTGACTGATACCTGTCCAAACTAAACTCTAGACGGGCCTGATTAGTGCAGCCGCGCCCGGCAGCCGGCGAAAAGTGGAGTTCTCAACAGGCCCGAAAATTAAGGCCCGGCCCTACCTGGGCCCTCATCAAACCCTGTACACTCAAGACACTGACCCTGGTCGCTTCTCGCCCTCAGGCGTCTTACTGGTTTATGGGAGGGACTCATTAGAGCAAAAGAACAAAGGGTCAATTGCCTTTAAGTTTGAATCTGAGGGAAGGTCAACTATTTTAGTTTGACTCCAGGGGAAGGTCATACAAATTTGAATCAAACAGTTTGTTGTTTTTTTTCTTTTCTTTTTTTACTGGTTTTCTGGTTCAGCAGAACTATATTCAGTTGGTCAGCCACTACCCTCCATTGTTATTTCTCTTGGTCCTTCCCCAACAGCTGTTTTGTATGTATTGTGTTGGTGCATTGTTTCTTTTTGGCTGCCTTACCAGTCAATGTTCAGTGGCCGTGTGCCGCATCTGGTGAATCAGTGGCGGTCTCCTGGTGATGACCCGGTAGACAGCAGCCTGATGTCACACAACGTAGAGAGGACAAATGTCTGTAAACTTTAGACTACATTTTCGAGACATGTTGCAACTTTCAACCACTTGACAAAGGAATCCCCTAAACTTGGGTTTACTAAATTCTAAAACTGGACAGTGCACACCCAGGCGAGCAGTGGTATTGTCACAGTCCCTTCGGTATATGGGATATTAACTGTAGACAGGACCTGTCTCTAAAACTGGACAGTGACAGTCCACATCAAGGCGATGAGCAGAGATTGTTTACCGTTTTGTGTGTGTGACAGTGTGACACACGTGCACACACCCACACACTTTTTCCTACAACTGGCACTACTATTAAAATATTTTATAAATTTCAGACTAATCCCCAAAATAAATACAGAGGACTTTATTCTTTTCCACTTTCCAAAATGGGACCAGTGATCCCTGGAGATGGAGGGAAGACAGAGAAGGATGTTGGTACATTTGTTTCATCAGTCTTAGTCAGAACAGCTCCTTCTCTCTTTCCCGTTCCTTCCATAGTTGATCCACCTGGAAATCAAGCCCGCCATCAGAAACCAGATCATCAGAGAGCTGCAGGTGCTGCATGAGTGCAATTCCCCCTACATTGTGGGCTTCTATGGGGCCTTCTATAGTGATGGGGAGATCAGTATCTGTATGGAGCACATGGTGAGAGACAAGCACACAAACGGGCAAAGAATGAACAGAGAGACAATGAACATGTGTTTGCATGCTCATTTTCAAGATAAAATATGTATTTATAGTACAATATCATTGTTTGCAAAGAAATAACTAGACAGAGCGATGTGCATACTTTTTTATTACGCGTCTATGCTCCTTACAGGATGGAGGATCCTTGGACCAAGTCCTAAAGGAAGCCAGGAGAATTCCAGAGGAAATTTTGGGCAAAGTCAGCATAGCTGTAAGTAGTTACTTCCTTGTTTATAAATATTAAGATTTGCCTTTCACGTTTGCTTTGAGCTTTGCGTCTCAAATTGGACAAATAAGTACAAAATAACATGACTGACTTCACTGTGTCTCCACGGTGATGTTGTTAGCTGTGCGTCCTTAAACTCTGGCATACACAAACGTGTGTGCGCGTGACAACAAACAAACTGTTGTCTGTGTCTCCCTACCTGCCTGCCTGCCTGTCGCTGAACACCCGTCTCATTTTAGTTTTGAACATAAATTGAAAACAAATACATTATTTAAAACAAAACTTAAACCATGTCCGAAATGGAGTAGGATGTGTAAAACTTATTAAACTCCTACTCCCCTTTTGCCAATGCAAAGTATTCACTGTTATCAGAAAATGTATTTCTAACCAAGCATCTCTACTGCATAGTGCACACGTGTGTGTGTGTGTGTGTGTGTGTGTGCGCGCGCGTGTGTGTGCGAGTGTGCTCCTCATACTCAAAGAAAAAACATAACCATAAAAACAATCGCAGCAATAACAGAAATAAAATCAATAAAACAGCTCCTTCTCGTCCAAATACATCCCAAATATGGTAATTTTTATATAACCTAAAATAATTCCCGTCTGGACTGAGTTGCTGCCTCCATACTCGGTCCATAACACAAATTCACTCCACAAACTGAAATGCACATACTTTTAAATGTCCAGTTAACACGATTTTTTTTGAAATTCTTTGACTTGAAGCTCTCATCTTAAATTCTAACACCATTTGTTGTATGTTACCTGGCAATAGCTTGTTTTTTAAACGCTACAATTTGTCGTCAAAAAAAGGGGAACCCAGAGCCCACTACATTGAAATTCTACGTTTGCATAACTCACAGTTGTGATCAAGCATTGATAATAAAGTTCAAGAGAATAGTTTTATTAACATTGTTTAATGTAAATTGTGATTTGAATGATTATGACAAATAGTGCCACTACTTTCCATGTTGAGTTTCACATACCTGGGCCACTGCACACAGTGCAGCTGGCATTTAGTCGTACTGGGACAAATCTGACAAATCTTATGAAGCATTTAAAGCATGTGCTTTCAATTCAGTAACATTGACACTGGTTTATTCAGCAGACGCGTGCTGTAATGCGTTATCATATCCATCTTACAAAAACATCAGGTGCATTCAGTAAATTACCGTAACAGCTGCATAGAGTGATGCCTCATTTGCAGGTGCATGTGACTACACAGGAAATCATATAATTTGTATCGCTGTCAATCAACATGATGACGACGGCTAGGAATGTGGGGCACAGGTTGACGAATAAATTCTTATTGAGATAATAATTTGGCCGTAGATATGTGGAGATCTATATCTACAAATAGATGTGCAGTGTAAGACTAGATTTAGTTTAGTGTAGTATGTGTAGGAACAACTGTTGAGCATGCTGTGTATAACGTATATTATCATCTCTTAGGTGCTGAGGGGACTAGCCTACCTGCGGGAGAAACATCAGATCATGCACAGAGGTAATTATATTTTTGTTTCCGTTCACAGAATTCTGGATGGTAATAATCTTATGGTATGACAGAGGACCCGACAATTACTTTGAAATGTAAACTATACAGTATACACACATCCAAGTTGGTACTGAGCCAAGAAAAATCACCCAGCAACAGCTCGCAACTAAAACAAACTATGCTCCCAGATTTAATGGATTTTCGTTTCTGCACAGGATCTTCATCAGTTCATGCAAATGGGTGTGTTGCAAGTGTTTTTAAATGGAGACAATATTTTTTCCCTGTACTTTGTGTACAAATAAGACAGATCAGTTGCGTAAGCATTTTCGATATTCCATACATCAAATCATAGCAAAAACCGAAATCACAGAGCACAGTAATAATAATCTTGTCCCGAAGGATATTCCTCTTCACAGGTCTGTTCAACACCCACAACAAAACAACACATAGTATAGAAAACATAACACCAAAAACATGAGGTCACTACTGTGACTGTGATGGCCTTATTGTTCAGATCAGAAAATGTGGGTGTGGGAAATCCGATACAGGTAATACTGAAAAGTTAGGCATGGACAGTATGTGGTAGAAACATGCAGAACAATACAACAGAACAGGATGAATAATGCTTTTGTACAATAATAACAGAAGATGAGGAGCAACAAATAATGATCTTAACTTACGGATGAAAAACGTGACTAAATACATACGTAAATAACATAATATGTTGTTCAAACCTAAGTATTGCCCAGCGTGAGTCTAAGATATGTGAAACTGTTCTACTGTTTTACCATTAATGAGTGGATTAGGTCCAGTGTGGGTTGTTTCAATGATCAGTAGTGCTCCCTTTAACATGTTGCTCATTATTGTCTTTATTTAAAAGTGAAAACAACGGGAACACATTTGTCTGTGTACCTGCTGTTTATGACTAACTTCCCATACTGGATTCCAATCTCAGAGCATGACAAATTGAGTTGTAAAATGTGTGTTTTATATTAAAAACAAATTAGCCCATTTTTATTTATAAATGGGCAGAAGCTACCAGAATATATCACTTCTGTGACTCCTCTCTCTTATTCTTAATCTGAGCACAAATCGTATTCCGATAAGGAGCACCAGCTGCAAACTCAAACTCAACTGATGGGCTAGGCAGCAGCAACTAGTTCAGTTGTATGATTTCCAAGAACATTCCTGTTCACTGAGATGTAATCACTTCTCTTCTAACTCTGTCAGTTATGTAATAATAATAACAGTAATAATGGCAGTGTTTTATGTATCCAATTTTGATAATTTGATTCCTGAAACGATGCTTTTACAAAACACAATGTATCAGCCCCTTCCCTTTCCCACCAACTCACTGCACCAGTGGACTTATTACAGGGTGTGTGTGACTATAGCATACAGGCATGCTATTTAAGGCTAATTCCTATTTTTTTCTTGTGATATACAGATGGTTCTTTGGCTAAAAGCAGTTTAAGAACCTGTTTAAATCTGTAATATATGTTTTGGTTGTCTGGCAACAGCCCTGCATAGACTACAGCATTTAGAAACTGCTTATGCATAGTTAAGTTATAGGGGCAATCATGGCATGTTTGTTGTCCTCATTTAGCGGTGCAGTTTTTCTTTGTTGGACGTTTCATTCAGGAATCCCATTCATTCAGCACATAATATATTACATTATATTTGTATGAATTCAGTATTAATGTTGTTGACTAAAGGACTAAGATTTGGATTTAGTCGACTAAGACTAGACTAAGACTGAACAATTTCAGATGACTGATGATTAAATGGTGTGTTATTCATAAAACAGACTAAATCAGAATTTGCTGTCAAAATTAACACAGTACAACACATTCTGCAATGTTAATGTTTTCATTCTTTAAACTTGATGCTCACCCACTGAATACATTTGTTGACATAATAGTATTTACCAAATACCTATGATAACTTTTGCCTGTTGCACATAATAAAACATTGAGGATTGGATAGGCGATTTAACCTGACCTACTTCTCTGTCTACTTGGCATTGAAGCTGTTATCATCTGTGGTTTCCATATTCTTTCCTATGCAATGTTGCCACTAAATGTATGTGTAACCTTCCTTTATATACTGCAATTAAAACATATATTCCTATTGAGCAAAAACTTAAATCATAGGAGTTCTTCAGTTGAACCTTTTTTTGAGACTGAAGGGGTTCAGTGGTCAGAAAAGTCTGAACTCCTGATCTATAGCAATGCTTGAGCATTAACCTTTTAACCAGAATATATATCGCTACATTTTTAAATTAAGCCTTGAACGTTGATGCAAACAATTCCTCCAGGTGTCTACCAACCTTTACTGTTACAAACACCCTGTCTTTATGAAAGCATGTTATTACACCCTCTGAAACATTATTGGCCTATTGGGACAATATTGTACTGCAGGAGAAAATATATATATATTGCTATCAAGCAAAGAATAGTGCAATAAGGAAGATGGAAAGTACTATTCCCTACACTAGTGTATCTCAAATTGAGATGCATGATGGATAGGCAGAGGTTTTGCACATTTGTAGTTGAAATAAGCCTCATTCCCTCATCTTTTACATTAGTAAATAAGGATTTAGGGGGGAGTTATGTCGCAGCATGGATCTCTGTGAAATCAATGCCAGCATGGCTTTAGTGTGGGGGGTTAAGAAATCTTGAATTTGGGAATATTATTGGTTTTACACGGATGCCAAAGGTGAAACATTTAAACAATCAATTTAATAACGTGTCAACTATTCAAGTGCCGTTCTGGGTGGCACTCAGTCCCATAGCCTTTTAGCTTATTAGCAGAAAGCACAATGGGACAATTACACACCATTTTAAGGCAGTTCACTGTTAATTCAATTGAGTTAACACTTTTCCCTGGAGACATAATGGTACAGGTCAGGACCCGATAATAAATTAGCGATCATCACTAGATAAATTATATGAAATCTGATCGTTGCATGGACTCGCCAATGCTGATACCATCATTTTAGATGGTATCGGAGGCATTTCTGATAGTGGTATCGGAACAACTCTGCTTAGGAACTGGAGGAAACTCTGGAAGAGGTCTGCCAGATCCAAAGGTAAAAAGGCAAAATAGTTTCTCAGTGCGTTATACCAAATATAACATAGAGGAGGCAGCATGATGGTCTGGGGCTCTCTTGCTGGATTGAGAGTCTGGAACTTGAACAGAGTGACTGGCACCCTGAACAAAAAGGTCTACCATAGCATTTTGCAGCACCATATACCCTCTGGTCTACGCCTACTTGGTCAGGGGTTCATTCTACAGCAAGATAACATACCTCCATTCATGATGTTTAGTACAATTTAAACTAAATTATTTCATGTTTATTTGTTCTATGCTTTAATTTCATAGTACATTTAGAGCTGCCTACATTTCTGAAAACATTGAGGTGCTCTACAAGCACTATAAAGTAGGTCTTGTGGTGTCATGATAGGACCCAGTGAGGAATAAGTTATGTGTTGCTCATTAACACCAACATTATCAGGGCTGCTGGTGCAAAACAGGATGATTTGACCTCCATATTGTAGCTCAGGGTGGTGCGAGCATAGCTTTCCCGCAGTATAGGGTCGGTGGTACTGTAGTGAGTAGTGGCAGGTCTTAGTAAGGACAGAGTTGTCTCTGAGCCCAGGCGGTAATTACAGCCTCTCGAATGTGATTATACAGCAGCCGCGCCCTGTCGACCCCTCCCTCTGTCTCCCTCTCCCTCTGTCGCTCTCCCGCTCTTTCATGCCACCTCTTTCTCAGTCGCTCCTTGTTTGTCCTTGGGTGGTGGTGATGGTGGTGCGGGGGGCGGGTCACACACCACAGAGGATGGATTGCAGGGCTCAGTCCTACCCCGTTATTTTTATTTTTTCTTGCAGGATGTTTTTCCACAGCGCTGAGGGCCAGTAGTGAGGAGGACTGGGTTTGTTTGTGACGGGGGCTCAGCACTAGTTATTTTCTTACTGCCTTGCTTAAGAGAACCCCGAGGACGGAGCAGCTTGGCCTGGGCCTGCCATCACCCGTGGTGGCCTTTCGTTCACAGGCAGACTTCGGAGTCCTGCTCTAAATATTTGTCTCTGAAGCGGTTCTCCACAGTGAGAAAGATTGTCATATACAGGACTTATTCTCCATCCTTCAGAGTACCAGGCTCTTAACACTAACAAACCAGGCAGTGCTCTTATTTATGTTGTGGTCAGTCCTGGTAATTTATTGTACAGAATCCCATTAGCAGTGACATATTTTCTTGCTAGTGTCCACAGCTTTTGCTATAGGCCTATTCATCAGTGGTTGGTTGTTTGTTTTGGTGTGGGAGACAGAAAGGGAGTAGAGGAAGTGCAGTATGAAGATGCGGCATGTGCTGCTTCTCTGGGTGCTGAGCAGGGAATTCACCTTTGTGCACCTGTCTCCCGTGTGTGTGTGTGTGTGTGTGTGTGTGTGTGTGTGTGTGTGCGCGCATTTGTGCGTGCGTGGGTGTGCGTGCGTCCGCCCACCCTCTCCTCACCACGCAGACGTCAAGCCCTCCAACATCCTGGTCAACTCTCGTGGGGAAATCAAGCTGTGCGACTTTGGCGTGAGCGGCCAGCTCATCGATTCTATGGCCAACTCCTTCGTTGGAACGCGCTCCTACATGTCGGTGAGTCAGCTTAGCGCCCCCTCCACACCTCCACTCCTTTTATTTTTTCTCTCTCTCTCTGGCCCTATCCCCACTTTTTCCATCCTCCTCTTTTCTCCCATCTCCCTATTTCACTGACCCCTCCCTCTCTCTCCTTCTCTCTGCTCTCTTCCTCTGGCCCGCCCTCATGTCCCTGCCAAGAGCATAGGGCCGTGCCCAGGAAAGGGCTGTTTGGCACTGAAGCAGGCACTGCCAACTGTGCTCTCTCTCCTCTCCCTTGTTTCTCCCTCCCTTTCTCCCTCTCTCCCTCCCTTTCTCCCACCTAGTCTCCTTTTAATATACCTGGAGGCTGCAGTGCCCAGAATATTGCTGCTTGTTCATTCTCACTGAAAGGTAGATGGCCCTTTGCCTTTCCCTGTCATAAGCCCCAACACCCACAACCATCCTTACTCCTTCATAGTCTGAACAGAACAAAGGCCTCCTTCATTTCCTGCCAACCCCTACTATCCTCTGTCCTTTTGCCCCCTTCCACACCTTGTCCTTGCTGTACCCACTCCACACCCCCACACGTTGCCTTCCCCTTACTAGCCATCTCTGCCCATTCCTCTCTATCCTGCCTGTCGACTTGGCACACAGAGGCTCTCCGTGCTCTCTCTGACGTAGTTGTGTGTTCCTCAACAGCCGGAGAGACTGCAGGGCACTCACTACTCGGTGCAGTCGGACGTGTGGAGCATGGGTCTGTCTCTGGTGGAGATGGCTATCGGCCGATTTCCCATCCCCCCGCCCGATAATAAGGAGCTGGAAGCCATCTTCGGACGGCCCATCATAGACGGGGCAGAGGGGGAACCTCACACCAACATGCAGAGGCCCAGACCCCCAGGCAGGCCTGCAAGCGGTAGGGATAAAGAATTGCGTGTGTGAGTGCGCGAGCACGCACGCACGCGTGCACACACAAAGTATAAACGGATAATGCGATTATTAATTTTTTAATGAACATTTCTAAAGTATAATGGTACTCGTACACATGCAGACATTGCTTGGACAAACTTAACACTGATGTTACTCTTTCATAGCTAGTTTTTGTTTTGCATTTCACATCTCTGTTTGTATATTGATTAGTTTGCTATTGTACCTTTCTGAACTGAAGAGTTAAAATTACATTCATAAAGTAAAATGTCAAGATTATAACACAGCCATTGCATGGATGACAATGTCTGATTTTGCTAATGATATGCTATTTCCTCTACAGGACATGGGATGGACAGCCGACCTGCCATGGCTATATTCGAGCTTCTGGACTACATTGTGAATGAGGTCAGAGGAACTGCTGACTGCACAGCTTATTCTCTTACACTCTTTCTTTCCTCATACAGACTCATAGCTCACCCCACCCCACCTCTTTTCTCTCTCGCTCCTCTTGAAACACACACACACATGCACACGTTTGTTCTCTCTCTGTTCTGGTTTCTGTTGGTGATGTTATTTGATTCCTGCTTCCTCCTCAGCCTCCTCCTAAGCTGCCACATGGTGTCTTCACCTCCGACTTCCAGGAATTTGTTACAAAATGGTGAGCATCAACATGGCCATGTCAAACTACAGCCTCATTTATAATTTGTTGCATGATGGTGCCGCTCGCCTAAAATAGCCTAAGCTAAGAATTGATATTGGCTTGAAAATCAAACTTGTGTAAATTAGACTTTGGCTACCAACTTTAGCTACATACGTTTCTTACAATGAAATACAAAGCAAATGTTTTTTTCTCATTGTTGTCTTGTTTGTGTTTGCAGTCTGATTAAGAACCCAGCAGAGAGAGCAGATCTCAAGATGCTGACGGTGGGTCCACAACTTTACTGGATGCCCCATTTGAAATGCATACATCGATTTGTGATATTCCAATTCTTTTACATTTGTCTGATGTTGTGGTTTAGCAGCTTGAACTAAAATCTGTCATATTCTTTTTTTTTTTTTTGTCCAGAGTCACACGTTCATCAAGCGATCTGAGGTGGAAGGGGTGGATTTTGCCGGCTGGCTGTGTAGAACCATGGGCCTCAACCAGCCCAGTACTCCCACTCGTGGCACTGACTAAACAAACCTGGAACGAGCCCCACTGCCCTCACTCAGACTTCTAGGTCTTAAAATACAGTAGATGCTTACATGCACACACACGCATACATATACACATGTCATCACACATGTTTCTCACCCTGTTTGTCTTATTCTTTGGTTGAAAAACAAAGAAACCAAAAAACCTGTTTTGGTCTCCTCGTGTTTTTTTTCACCAGCAGCAGGGCCCATTGAGTCACTGTACTGTAAGACCACAGATTCACCACCACCACCAGTGTCTGAGTTAACTATGGCTCAGTTTGCCACACATTTCTTTAAGGGGAGACATGAGGCACTGAAGGGCTGCCAGAGTGTCGGTTGATGAATTTGTATTGATCGCACAGCACCACTTTTGTATTGTTGAATATTCTGTATTAATCTTTTCTATGGCAACGGCTGATGACTGGTGGGGTTGTATTTTAATAGTTTGCTGCGGTAGAGAGTTGTCGGGGTGAAACTGAGGCGAGGAGTCTAAAGATATTCTCTCTCTCTGCTGACAAATTATAAAAATGGTTTTTAATGACGGTTATGTTAATGTTTTGAATGGTTATGCAATGTCTTCAACAGAATCCTTTTATTTTTATTTTTTTGTTGATATTATCAACTAGGGTTTTTGCGATTACCTGCCGTGGTATATTTGATTAGGAGTACAGGACAAAAATGGATTGAATCGTCTTTTTTTTTGAGTGGTGCAAACCACTCCAACAACCAGCTTTGTTTGTATCCGTGTTTGTGTGTACCTGTACGTGGGGCCCAAAAGAATGAGCATGGTTACTATGGTCACTGACATTACGTCAGACCGCAGCTGATCAGGCTATATAAGACCTTGCACCACTCAGTTCACACGGGTGTGATTTTTGTTTTTGTTCTTGGTAAATGAGAGAAATCGTGCTAAAAATCACTTGACTGTACTTTGTTAACGGTGAGAGACAAACCAAAGAAGGTACTCATGACTACTAGGGTTTTGGATGTAATGCCTGATTTATTGTGTATGCCCATTCATGAACAGTATATCTGTGTAATTTGAATGTTGGCATTTCATTTCCCCAGGTAATTACTCGGATTGCGTAGACATCACTTCCTCAAAATAACTAAATTGAACTTCAATGTTTGTGTGACATGTTTCATGTAGGGGAAGTCATTTTACACTTTCGGGGCCCTAAAACATGCCAATATGTCTTCTGATGACCATGATCAAAATGTACTATTTGGACAATATAGCATGACTTACTATCTTTCTAATGTATGGGTATTTTTGTTTCCCAAGATCATGATGGGGATGATGGTTAGCTGGTGTTATCAAATGCCTGAATCTCTGTTACATCAATGTAATTTCAATCATGTTGACTACTAAGATTTTTCTGCTTTTGTTGTTGGTCTGTACTTGAAGAATTGCCCCAAAGTGTACCGTATGTGGTCATGTTTCCACTGTACTGCTATGTTTGAGTATGTGACATGCGCTCCAAGCTCTCTTTCTCAGTAAGCTACACAGTCCAGAGCCTGGTTTTCCTGATGGAGAATGCCATTGGAAGCTTTTTTTCCCCCTCTCAGTTACTTTTTTCCCTGTTATTTAACCAACTCTGTTGTGATAAAAATGCAAGCCAACCTCAAGTACCACTCCAGACAGGCAAAAGCAAATGCTTCAAGCAGTTAAAAAGGATTTTAATGACCATTTTGACTCAAGTCTGGTTTTTGGGGTATGGTGGTGGTGATGTTAACTTGCTAGCCTGCAGTCTGCTCCTGTATCCTCTGCTTCTGGCTGACTTTCCTTATATTCCCAATAGACTTTGCATTCATCCTCAAAGTGAATGCACTGTCACCTCATTGTACAAAGCTATTTAAAAAAAAGGTACAGGAGTACTATTTTGCAGTCTTAATATACACATTTTGATTTCTGTAAATTACATGGGAGAAGAGTTCTTTTATTATAATATAAAAATGTGTCTGATAATGGTTAATGTATAAAAATGATCAAAATAAAAACTTATTTGTGAATGTACCTTAACAGTTTTTGTTTTGAGAAAGCAACTCCCATAAGCACTTGTGACAGTACTATTTCTTAATTTCTTAACTCATCTGTATGGATTTCAGGTAAATTCAGTCCACTTGTTTTAATTAGTATAGCTATATATCTGTGTGCGATCGTGTGGAATGAGTGCCATACAAATGTAATTTAAATGGGTAAATGTAGGTCTGATAAATGATGTAGCTCTGGTCCATAACTCTTAGAGCTATGGACCAGAGCTAATAAATGTAGCATGTTCAAATAATTTTCCAAATTTTTCATTATTTTGGGGAGCGCTCAAGTTAGTAATTTAATAATTCAAAGAGAGAAGGAGAAAAAAAATCACTGTCAATGGCCACTCCGGTGCTCTGTAAATTTGTGGCTATTGATGTTTTAGGTGCTGCTGCCCAGTGCTCACTCATCCGGAGGGACGGTGGCCTTTTCTACACAGGTGAGCCAGAGTAGCTACTCTGAACAGTTTGGAAGGAACCAACTTTTGGCTACGTTGATTCTGACACGACTACTTCAGTTTCTTTCTCTGTGAGTAATCGTATCTATTCTACACCCAGATTGAACTTGAGGCGTGCGGTTCGGCCTGTAAAATGACCAGAATGACCGGGTATTTGCCACTTTTCACTGTCACTTGGTGAGGCGGCAGGCCTGCGGCTTCGCGCGTGTGCATTTGTATTTGTTGCATCAAAGTACCTGCAAAATACACAGTTTAAAGTGTTGTTAAAATGTAATTTTACCATAGACCTAATTCCTAATACTGTAAACAGAGGTTAAAATTGGATTTCTCCACGTCTCTCCTTTTTTTGTCTAGATTTTAATTGAAACCATCAGGCAGACACAAATGACAAACACAGAGCTGATGTGGGGTTGTCTGGGACTGGGCCGGGTGGGTTTATATTGGACGACGACGTTGTCGTAAAAATGGCTGACATCATCCACCCGGGGCTGAAAATAAGCAATTTTGGTTATTGCAAGACTTTTTTTTGTGACTAAGTTCTTTATTGATACTTTTTTTTCCCCAGTTATTGCAAGACTTAACCAAAGAGAATAATTATAACCTATTATGCATTAGTATTTTATCTCAATTTGTTTAATTCCCTAAATAAAAGTGTGTGTATATATATATGTGTATGTGTGTGTATATATATGTGTATATATATATATATATATATATATATATATATATATATATATATATATATATATGTATATATATATGTGTGTATGTATATATATATATATATATATATATATATATATATATATATATATATATATATGAGATAGATAGATAGAGTCACCTGTTGTGGTGTTTGACAGTGCCCTCTAGGCAGGGTGTGTGAAACTGCCTCTCCTAGCCTAATAAGCCACTAGAGTCCCTGGCATAGTGATCTCTGCAGTGCCACCGTCAAGCCAGAATGCCATGCTGTCATGTGGGACTCTGTAACTTCCTGTGAGACTGGAGGCAAACAGGCAACTCTTCCAACCAGCAGTGAGGGTTACGACCTTGCATAAGGTATGTCATTCAGCCACGCGTAGCATACGATTTCCACGTTCATTGTCAGGTGTGCTGCACCAGCTCTGCCTGTGTGAGGTATGTATGCACAGTAATTGTTGCTACATCCACCACCCCTCAACACAGTACAAACACTGGCAACGACTGAGTCAGGGGTTGTGCAGGCGGGTGGTTGGCAATTGCACAACATCCGAGATCGAGACATCAGGCACTTGAGCTGTAAAAAGAAGTGACGCTGTCATCCCTCGTGGTGGATCGTAAAGGCCTGCTTTCGTACCTGGTAATGCATTTCCTGATGTCTCACCTGTAGCAGCTTGGCAGGTATTATGTTGAGATGAGGCTGAGCCAGTGTGTTGAGGGGGTTGTTGGCAGCCCCTACTGTATGTGCTGGAATGTGCCAAGGCTTGTTTTTTGGGGTGGGACATCATGACCTCAGGCAGTAGGATGGGTGGGTGCGACTCTACTCACAGAAAGAAAATAGGAGTGATAGATGAGGAAGGAGAGGAAGAGAGTGCTAACTTTTATTTCACCCCGCGTGCCATTCATTGGAGTGCAGAGTAGACTCACTGAGGTTTATTTAAAAACCTAAGAGCAGATAGCCATGGTTTAATGATGATGCTGTCCTCAGATTTTTTTTAATACATTTTCTTTTTTTATGTTTTGCTTTTACAACTGGCTCCACTTCAACAACTGCAAAGAAACACTTTACTTCTCGCTCCTCAGAGGGAAGAGGAATAGGAAACAGAGGGGCGAATGCTGTTTCTTTAAGAGAGAGGGGGAGAGAGTGAGGGAGAGAGAGAGAGAAAGGGAGGGACCTCTTTGCCCTCCAGAAACCAGGAAGGGAATTGAGTTGATCTGCTGCTGCTTGGTTTAGCGCATACGGGGCTTTGAGCTGCACGACAGTTAAGAGGGAGAGAGAGAGAGCTCCGTAGAGGAGGAGAGGAGAGGGCTGAGCTAACCACAACAAGCACCACCACGGCCATCGCAGGTGAGCTAAAGACACCCCCCTGCTACCCCCCTGCTGTCTGCCCTGGGCCTGTCGACAAGAGAGAAACAGGCTAAGGAGGAGAGGAGAGAAAGGAATGAGGGAGGGGGACAGAAAGGAGAGAGCAGGGGGGGCTGGCATGGGAGGAGAGGTGGGTCGCAGCAGTAGTCACTAGTCAAGGTTCCCTTTTTTCCCCATATCCGCCTAAAGTACTTACTCCGGACTGCTTTTTCACCTCTGGGAATTCCTGCGATAAAGTTTATTGGATGTATTCAAGGCATTAACTTTTCAGGCAGGTGGAAGCACTTAGAGGAGGAGGGGGATGGGGGCTCTCTGGAGAGAGGGTGGTGATGGTGGTGGTGGTAGGGGGGGGGCACTGGACAAGAGGAAGAAGGAACCAGAAATAATTCTATCGGACAACGGACAGGCGACAACAACTTTTCAGGACAGTGTCATTCCCGTTCCCCAATTGGAGTGGGGTGCAAATTGTGTGCTATGTGCGCTGGATTTGTTTTGGTGTTTGACATTTTACAGAATGAGAATAAGTGTTAATTTAGGTCAGGAGTCTTGGAAGTGTCTCTGAGATGTGTCTAGAGGTGTTACTGTGTGACACTGTGACAGTATCATAGCTGATGTTGTTTGTTGTTTTCCAACAGTGCTGAACGAAAGCTTTTTCGTATACGAAGCACTGCCCTGTTTGATGGCTGGTCTGTACTTTTAATACCTGGCAGCCTGCTAGCAACATACTGTAGTGTATAATTCAGCCCGGAGTGCTTACGTTAGAACAAGCTTGGAGATAGTGGGGGTGGTGAGGGCAGAGAAAGCTGGGACACGTAGTTCACAGTAGGGACTGCGTAGCGGGTCACATAGGATTCAAGGACTCAACATCCCAGAGTGCCTTGCCCTTGGCCATACAGGAAAGGGAACAGCCGCTAGCCTATCCCAGCAAGGAGGTGTGGTGAGTGAGCAGCTGTCAGGCCAATAGGAGGAAGGCAAGCAGAGCCTGAGTTGTGGGCTGAAAATAGAGGGGGGGAGCTGGTAGGTGTCTGCTTGTGTGGGATCAGGCAAGGGCTTGCCTGTACGACCAGGGCCACTAGCAAGTTTCCTGTCTGGTAAAGCTCCAGCCCTGCCCAGAGACGGAGGCAGGACAGCAGGCCGGCAGGCAGGCAGGAGAGGCAGACGGGGCCCGGGAAATATTTCTGCCTAGCTGGTAAGCACTCCAAATATATATACAGATAATCTGTTTTATTGTAATGTGAAAGAGAAAATGTCAGATGAGAAGGCAGATGGATAGAGAAATAAGAGTGCTGTAGTGCTGTATGTGCAACTGTGCATGTTTATGAAACGGAGGGAGATGGAGGTTGATAGAGTTCAGAGTTCTTGACCCACTTGCAGATAAAGGAGGTCAGTGCTGAGAGTAAGGTACTGCACAGAACACAGCTCAAGAGGACGCGCATTGTGTCAAAGTTTGTATTCCCACAGGCAAGCTTTTTGAACATTTCCTTGCCGGGCTGGTTTCTTATGTGTTTTTATTGTATGTATATGGCCACGATGTCATGATGAGGTTTTGGTTCTTAAAAATGGATGGAAAAAGATGCACATCATTTACTGTTTCCTCCTCGGGGCCCTGGGTAATTCATCTAAGGCCACTGTATGCGAGATCGATATATGAACGGACACGGCATCGGCTATTTGACAGACAGCAGCAGAGTGGGCTGTGTTGAGAGCTGGCGTAGTAGAGGCACGTTATGTCACATTCGTTTACATGGAAAAGGTGTGCAAGTTAAAAACTGCCGCTCTCACGGGAGGGGAGGAAATGTGGAAGCTCTTGTGGAAAATGTACCTTGTTATTTGTGTAAGCTGCCATAACTTAAAACCTTAAGGTCTGGAAACTGAGGTCAATATCCTTTGGCACTTCAGTATTTATTTATGGATTTCAAGTTTCTCTCTTCAGCTCAAACCATACTAGGCCCCACACATACATACAGTATAGTACACATACACATGTACAGCGTTTCTTAAAGCAGATTCTAATCTAGACTGTACAGCACTACTCTCTTGTGGTTTGTTTGAAGACTTTACAGGAACCATGCCTGCATTGCCTGATACACAGATGCATATTTTTTGGCATCCCATACTTGCTGAACCCGTTTTTTAAGTGTGCGGGCACAAAGAGGGTACAAGCAGCAGGGAGTACTTGAGAGAGCAAATGAAGAGGAAGACGCCCAGGCGCTGGGAAAGTGTTTGGAATCCTTGTTGTCAGGAGGTAGCGCATAGCTGGAGTGAGTGACATTTTTCATTCTGTCCAATGTCACTGAAAATGTTTAATGTTTATGTCAATGCTGCCCTCGATGCCGCTTCCTGAATGCCACTGCAGAACACAAGTAACTCTATACTTTTAGTTCAAGTAAATTCCAGCAAGAGGTTAAACTAGGACGCTGTGTGTGTGTGTGTGTGTGTGTGTGTGTGTGTGTGTGTGTGTGTGTGTGTGTGTGTGTGTGTGTGTGTGTGTGTGTGTGTGTGTGTGTGTGTGTGTGTGTGTGTGTGTGTGTGTGTGTGTGTGTGTGTGTGTGTGTGTGTGTGTGTGTGTGTGTGTGTGTGTGTGTGTGTGTGTGTGTGTGTGTGTGTGTGTGTGTGTGTGTGTGTGTGTGTGTGTGTGTGTGTGTGTGTTGCCAACAATAGACTCCAGGGGAATTGCAGGGGACTTCAGTGGCTGTGGGCAGGTCCAAGACACCACCCATCAATTTGGCGGTGAGGCTGAATACAGTTTGATATTCCTGTATGTTTGTGCCTGCGCCACTATAGCCTGAAACTAGCAGGTTCAGACTGACTGTGAAGACAGGTTGCGTGAGGTTTGCTGTGGCAGCTCAAGGCTTCATTTTAGGTTGAAATGGTCGCTATTGTACGATACACTTTGTTTTTTTAACATAGCACTATATTTGTCCAAAGTTTTGTGTATGTGGTCGAAAATTGTGTGTTATGATCTATAAACTGGAAGCAATCCTGTGAAACCTTGCTATTTTCAAACCAACTCTACATAGTTTCGTGTAGTTTGCCCTTAAACCAGCATGCTTTTTGGAGTGTTAAACTGTATGTGTTAAAATATTTAATCTATAGGCTACAGTATATCATACCTGTTTATCGGCCAGCCTCATACACAAGAGAATGGAGCTTCACTTCCCACTTTAGTTTGGCTCCCCTGGTCAGCTGCTCTGTATACCACAGCTCTCAGCCTGGTTAGACGGACAGACAGACCCCTCTGTTGTTTTCATGTTGTTTAGCTGCAGTTTGGGGGGAGTGAAGGGGCTTGTTCTGTTCTGGGACGTTTATTATGGAGAGGCCAACACAACCTGATCAAATTAGAGAGAGAGAGAGAGTGGGAGAGAGAGGCCAGGATACACAGTCAGAGCACAGGGATGTTTGTCTGGGTGGAGGTTAAGTTAAACTTGACTTTCTACACTTCCACATTTGTATAGTATGTGAGAGTTGATGCTGTATTTTTGTGCTACTGTATGTTGGCTGGTACACTACACATTTTTGTGCTGCCAGACCACTGCCCCACCCCCTGGAGACATTTTAAAGACAAGCTCAAGGGGTTTATCTCCAACCTGTTGTCAGCTTTAAGCAATAACACTTTGACCTTCAATATAATTTGTGCCTTGAGAGACCAGGCTGTCCTTTTGGCGATGTGAAAATATCAATATACGAGTAAAGATGCAAATGACCCCTTCCCTTATTTTCTTATCTTTACTTTATTTTTTTGTTGGTCTGTTGATTTAGTGGTTGGAATGGCGAGGAGGAAGGAGTGAAGATGGTTAGTTTGCAGTCTTGCAGAAAAGGAAGGAGAATTAGCAGGGGGTGGGATGGTGGGTGGGTGTCTGAGTTTTGCCTTCTCAGCAGGGGAAAGGGGAAGTGGGTGATGTAGTGGGCACTGTGCAGTGTCTGAGACAGAAAGATGGAGAATGATGAGATGGACAGAGAGAGAGAGAGGAGGGTCAGATGTGGGGACAGACGGAGAGATAGGGAGAGGGGGTAGAGGAGGAGAGAGCTGGTCATCTGATAACAGAGCGGGTTCTGTTACACGCCTGCCACAGACACACAGGAAGTGCTCTCTCTCCATTGAGCTGTGCATGCACAGAATGGTGCAGCTCGGGCACATTGGACCTGCCATGGACTGACCAACTGACCAGCCTGGGCTCTCCACTTGGCAGCTCTGTGATGTGTTGAGTGTTGTCTTTGAAGCCACGTGTTAGATTTAGATACACTTCCTGGTTGACATCACAACAGTGTTGGAGCATGTTACACTAGCTGTAACGAATGTCAGAATGTGGTTGTGGTTGTACTGCTCTGGTGACTTGAGGAGGGTGCTATGTCAAAACATGTTCCAATGTGGCTCCGCCTCCTAGAAGTGGAGCGAAGTAAAATACTCTAATTCCAAATTGAGAAATTTGGCAAATGTGAGTGACATACTCTGACGAAATGATTGCTAGTATGCCAGTAAAATAGAGTGGTCTTGAAGTTCTGATTGGAAAAACATGGCTAACAAAATAGAAGCACAGCAGATGTAATCATCTGCTCTCAAAGGTATTTGTCACGAGCGACCAAAATGTATTAATAGCATAGTATTTTAAGAAAAGTTTGATGTTAAATGCATTACATTATGTTAAATGCATTACAGTAAGCTACCGGTAACATCAGTATACAGTACACGCCATATTGTAGAAACCTTGTTATAATAATAATAATAACTTTACTTAACTTGACAGAAAGGATCTCAGACTTCATACAAAAGAAAAACTCTAAGTTCCTCATACTAAAGTTTTATTGACCACCTGGTGGTTAAGTTTTCCCTAGTTGATGAGGGTCACATTGGGTGAGTGAGGGAGAGGTTAAAAGAGTTTATCATTGACATCAGACCTAGATTACCAGGCTGTCAGTGTCATACACCCAGGGGGCTATGCATGAGCCTATGGGTGAGTTTGTTTTACATTCCACCTAAACGTCCACCTTTCTCCACACGTCCACATTGTCTCTCAGTTTAGGCAGTTTCCTGGTTAGTTTCTAGTGAAACGGCCCAGCCTAGACCGGCCCTCTCAACTTTAGTTTCATCACACTCTCGCCCTTTTGCTCTCAATACAACCAGTCGTGCTTCCTTCCAACGCTGGTAACGGTGAGTCACTTGGCCCAAACCCTTGCTTAAAATCCCCTTCCCTTGGAACTGGCCCTATACTGATTCTGATTATCTTGTAATATCCTCTTGCCTCGACCTTGAACCCTTGTCTAGTGATTCCCCATCTCTGCTAATCACCAGTCCAGAAGAATTACAGTAGACAGTCGAGAAAAGAGGAGAGAGTTGAAAAAAGAAATTAAAGACATAGAAGTAGTATTATATAGGAGAGGAAAGACCATTTTCACATATTCTGTATCCTGACTTTGAATTAAGATTACAGCACAACATTAATATAACACACATGCTGTTCAAAACAACTTCTGATTGTGAAGACGTTTCTTGGGCTATACAAATACTTCTATTAAGTAAAAGTATAGATATTCTGAAAGGGTTATTATTTGGTAATTATTAGGTAAGAGTTTCTTTATACAATATAGACATATTGTTCAATATTGTGTCCTTGTGCAGTGTGTCACGGCTTGGCAATGTCCTATACTGCTCTCAGCCTGCATGCAAATAGTTATTATCCATGAGAAATTACTTCTATGAATAGATCACATGCTTTGCATGACAGACATTTTCTACAAAGTAACTACAGTAATAACTGTAGTAACACTACATAAAAGCAGTACAGTGAAAGTAAAAACAAAAACACATGAGCTTACAGAAGGTTGTTGAAACTTTCAGAAAGACCAGCAGTGAAATAGACGGACAGCTATGCTGCCAGCCAGTCCCTCTTGTATTTCGGATTCTTCTTTCTTCATCATCTTCCTCAAATCTTCAGTTATGTGTGCTGCGACTTTGGAACTTTCACCAAAATGTAGTCAGAAATCTTCATAAGCTTTGAGTTTGTTTGTTTCACTCTTTCTCATCAACTTTCTCATCAAGTTCCAATTTTTATTACTCTTCTTTTCCTTCATATTTATGCCACTCTGCCATGACATTTTCATATTAGTGTGAATTGCAGACTTGTTTTAGTTCATGCTTTATTGAGACAGATACAGTGAAGGAAATGGAGAGCAGATGAATGATATACTCATACTGTACAGCATATGGTACGGCCAGCCAGGAATTGAACTGGGACTTGCTGTCAGGCCTTAGAGCCCTTGCGGTATGCATCTCCACTCGGCTATCGGGTAGCCCTGTGCCCAGTTGTTTTCAATATTCATTTGTTAATTACATGGTCTTCTTTCACTAACATTCACCTTGGTGATGCAGTAACTCAGGATTTTTAGTGTCTGAGCATCCAGAGGACTCCGGTTTGAACCATGGCTCTTCCAGGCTTGTTTTCTCTTGATTTTAAGTGACGCATAAAATCCACGATGACCCGGCCTAAATCAATGCCTGTGCTACTTTTGCAAACAAACAAACAAAAATGTATTCAATGGAAATCTTGTTCTGCTCATTTTCCTATAGTAGGCTACCTAAATTGTTGCTCCATGATGATAGAAGCCAAGTAGCCTCCCTAATTAGAACTCTACAATCTAAGCTTTCACATACTGTAGTGTGAAGCCATATGATGTGGTTTGTCACTTGGTAAGAAGCTCAACAAGTTCATGACTTTCCCTTGGTGTTTAACGCAATGAAAAAAGGAAGTATCTGCACATATGCTGTATTTCTGGCCACGCACGGAGCGTCCGTGTGAGTGGAAGAAAAGCACCGCGCATGGTGGAAGAAAAGCACCGCGCATGGTGGAAGAAAAGCACCGCGCATGCGCTTATGCTTGTGTGTCCTGTGGCTTTTGTGTGTATGTTTGAGCCCTGAGTGATGCAAAATTGTGCTTTGTGGATTAGAGGCATGCGATTTAAAAATATTAATTTCTTTCATTTGTTATTCTCTCTAAGTGGTGACATCACCCCTGATTGGGGTGCAGCAAAATGTCAACTAAGGGTGTAGATGTGTTTAATACTGTGGTAATATAACTGTAACTCTGCAAATGGTTCCCTTAAACAATACACTTTTGCTGGGTGGTATTTCTTCTCTGTAGAATAGATCCATGTAACAGTAACTAACATGGTGTATGCATGGGTGCTCCCCTTGAGTCAAAAGGTTATGTGTTCGATTAGGCGTTTCACAATTATTACATTAATCGCAATTATTTGCATATCGTATTCTCAAACATTTTCAAATAGCAGATATAGATTGTCTATTTTCACTATACATACAAGTATACATTATTCATACAAAGCCTAAAAGCCAAATATAAATGTAATTTTTAAGTGGTGCAACCACTTCCTTAAGTGACTGTGTGGCTGGGCGGGTGGCTGGCTGGCTGGGTGCGTCTGAGCACAAAAACAGCATGGTTGTTTTTCACCATCTGTGCGCAACCTAACACACACACAAACACACGCACATATTAACTGTATATATGGTGATTTCTGGTGTGCCAGTACAGTACAGTGACAGTACAGTACAGTAGAGGGACCCCCACACGGTAACTCTGTCATTTCTCAACCGTTTCGGACGCGGGGCGGCTCGCCGAAATCGGGCCGGCACCCTGGGTGCGTTCCTGTGGGTCTGGAACTCCCCCCCCCCCCCCCCCCTGGGGACCCCCACACGGAGTTGCACCACTTACTTCACACGGGTGTGATTTTTTTTCCCAATGTTCAACAACAAAAACACAATTAAATCAATCGCAAATTAATTGAGCGACAATCAATTGCCAAGTAAAATTGCATAACTGTAACAGCCCTAGGTTCGATACCAGGCAGTGCCAACTCAGTGTATGAGTAGCATCAACAAAACGCTGCACATAGCATCGGACCTGACCAGACCTCGGGGATGGTCGGGGTCGGGGTTGCCCGACCCCGACCATCGCTGCTCAGCATTTATAATTCCTCTGCTTACATCCTCGTCTATCTACTGTAAGACACACCTGGAGTTATTGAGTGTTCATTACGACCTGAGGCCGATTCTAAACCAGTAGTTCTCACACTTTTCAAGATGCTTAAAACATTTTCAGATGTACAAGCTTGCGGCGTAGCACGAAGTGACGCACTGTGAGCTTGCACGTCTGCTATTTTTGAATTGGCCAACGCTAAAATCTAAAATGGCACGGATGCTTTCTCGGTTTTAATGCTTTAAACTCTGTTTCTGTTCTGTTGTATTCTAGGAATGACTGGTATGTGTCAGACACACGCAGATAGATACGTGGAAACTATTCAGTCATACTACTAGATGTAGAACTCGATGCACAGCCACATTATCTTAAAACAGCAAGTCCCATCCTGTGGGCTGGTGGGCCATGATGGTATTGCAAGTGGGCCCCCAAATAATTGGAAAAAAAACCAAATGTCATTGTAAAAAGAAGAAGAAGAAGAAAAAGGCCGGAACACAATCGATTGATTGATCATTAAAATTAACTCTGAAAATGCACCGACCATCTGACCACTTAACACGGCAGCCAAATGGCTGCCTTGCTAAGTGATCAGATGGGTGGGCCACGAATGCTTTTGTGGTTTTCCAGAGGGCCTTGATCCAGAGACGGTTGGGAACCACTCTGGTCTAAAAGCAACAGCAGCGTATGGATGAGTTGTGAACTGTGAGACATGCCTTGGAACAGGACTGAAACAAAGTTGACGCATTGCTCTGGCTGGCCAGTATGCCATGCGTTCAAATCATCCCTGAAATCTAATCTGCATAGCTTCCCCTGCTGTGTGTGTGTGTGTGTGTGTGTGTGTGTGTGTGTGTGTGTGTGTGTGTGTGTGTGTGTGTGTGTGTGTGTGTGTGTGTGTGTGTGTGTGTGTGTGTGTGTGTGTGTGTGTGTGTGTGTGTGTGTGTGTGTGTGTGTGTGTGTGTGTGTGTGTGTGTGTGTGTGTGTGTGTGTACTTGTATTACTATACTTGTAAGGTCCAAATGTCCCTACAAGTATAGTAAAATTATTTGAGAAATTGACATTGTGAGGACCACTTTCCCAGTCCTCAAATTCTTTTGTTGTTAGACATTCAGTTTAGGGGTTTTGCAATGCTTACACTTGCAAATGTCAGGCTGCAACTCATTGTGAGCTTGTAGATCTGCAATTTAAATGAATGTTGACGTCCTCGTAAGTATAGTTATACAAACGTTGGTGTGTGTGTGTGTGTGTTTGTGTGTGTGCGTGCGTGCGTGCGTGCGTGTTTGTGTGTGGTGAGGCGGAGTCCACGGGTTAGTATAGGTAAGGTTAGAGGAGATGAGGATATGGGTGGGGCCGGTGGGTTCCGCAGTAAGTGGTGGTTTGACTTGCAAAACAGGCCAGTGTGTGCATGCAGCCTAGCCTTAGAGAGGAGGGCCGTCCCCCCCCTGGAACTGAGAGGGACACAGCCGGCCGGCCGGGCGCTGCTCTGCTGTACACCAGACTGCGGGCCTTGTCACCCACAGGCATGAATTAGTGATAAGGAATGTTTCAAGCCATGAGGAGGTGTCAGGATCAGGTTTGTTTGCACTGTGTTTCCTCTTTCTACCTGCGCTTTGCAGGTCATTCGGGGACGGGCGGCTCCTCCGCGCGGGACACTGCCTCCATGCTCCGTTGACGCTGTATTGACTTGGTGTGTGTGTGTGTGTGTGTGTGTGTGTTAGTGTTATCTCCTCTCAGCTCAGCTTCTTTACCCCACAAAGCCGTGACCCAGGGTCAGCTGTGTGTGTCCTGGGGATAACGTGTAAGCGATGTTGCAAGCAAAGCCTCCTCTGCAGGTGCTGCCTGCCTGCCTGCGTGCAGCAGCAGCGAGAGAGTGGCAGAGAGACCGAGGGTAGCAGAATGGCTCTTCCTCTGCTAGGGCTCACTAAGATCTATTTCCACCTGTGAAGGACACGACCGTTCGCCATGTGGTCGCCCTCTCCCTAGATCCTTCATCCGTCTCATCTCATTCTCTCCTCTCTTCCCTCCACTCTCCTCTTTCCCTCTCACTCCCCCTCTTGTTCTATCTCTTTCGCTCACCCCCATCCTCCATCGAGCTCGCTCTCCCTCACTTGCCCTCCACACTCGGACTTAGCCTCTCTCCCCTCCCTCAGCATATTCAAATACGAACTGAGTGGCGGGTAATAAAATTTGCGTCAATGTCGGATGGGCCGTTTTTTATCAGAGTTCTTGGGGAAAGACAGTGTCTGAGTTTGTAGAGGCTAAGATGTCAGCTGCCTATCCAAATTAGAATAATGTTAAGGGACACATAGATAGGAGAGGAAGAACATTATTGGGTCTAAGATCAAGTGAGTAGACAGTAGACACTGTACAATAAGTCGAGCACAAGGGGTACTTTGAAATATGTCCTATTTGAATGTATAAACAGTTTTATCATTTGCTCTCTCAATGTCTCCATTCTATCATTGTTGTGCTCTCATGTAAACTATTGACCCATTTAAAAGATAACCATGTGTTGAAATGAATTCATCCTACTTATGTCAGTGACATTGAAATGGTAAATATAGAAAAGGGAGATAAGAGGAAAGTGACATGGAGATAACAGCGCACGCATCCCAACTTTCTGCGTCTCCGGGGCTGCAGTGGCTGCTCAGGGGTAGAGTGGCCGGTAGAGCAGCTGGATGGGAACCCTGAGGTTCCCAGTTCGATCCCAGGCTCCCCCAGAGTTACTGTCGAAGTGTCCTTGAGCAAGACGCTGGACCCCTCCTGATGTGCATGTTGGTGCCTTGCATGGTTTCCTCCGCCATCGGTGTGTGAATGGGTGATTGTAAATGTAAACAGAGTTAAGCAATTGAAATTGGGACTGACATTTAAAATTGTAAATGCAGCTTTGCCCTCTGGTCCGCATACCTGACAAACTACCTAAAAAAAGTGAGTGACTCCCACAGCCACAATACAAGAGGAAGCGAGAACAACGATCTGGTACCACTTTCAAAACAAACATGGGCAAATTCTCCTTCTACAGCACAGCCACCCAAGTGTAGAATGCCCTGACTCCCTCCCTCAAAAAAATGTAAATCCCTGACGTCCTTTAAAACAGGCCTGAAAATACTGATTACATTTCTGTTTGACTGTACCCTGTACTGATTACACTTCTGCCAATAAAGTATTCAATCAATCAATCATGTAATGCGCCTTGGATGAAGGCGCTATAGAGCGTCGCAGTCCCGCCCCCTACCAGGGCCCAGGAAATGATTCTCCGTTCATTTTCCTCATAGACATTTCAAAAAGTATTTATTTAAAGACGTTTACGACAAAGCCAACTCGAGTCGTGACAACTCATGACAACAAACACAGGTTACAACACTTTTTTTGTTGTTTTTCTTCTTTGTAATTATTTGTTTGGTCCAAAATATTGTGTTTGTTGTCATGAGTTGTCACGACTCGAGTTGGCTTTGTCCGCGGCGTAACCGTCTTTAAATAAATACTTTTTTAAATGTCTATGGGACAAATGCATTGGGAATCATTTCCTGGGCCTGGCGTCGTCATGAAAGGGGGCGGGACTGCGACGCTCTATATAAATGCACCATTTACCTGAGAGGTCTGTTTTCGAGAGCCTTACCTATCTCTCTGGCCTGTGGGTACAGCTGACACGGTGCCAGAACTCAAGGTGTGGACCTATGGGAGAGGCATGGCTTTAGAGCAGAACTCAAGGTGTGGACCTATGGGAGAGGCATGGCTTTTGAGAAGGGAGTGGACGTGGCTGAACAGAGCAGGGGAGAGGTGAACGTCACCAGTGTTGCCATGTATGCTTATTATAAGCTAATTGTTCTTCTGTAAAGTCGCTTGTAAATATTGTTTTTTGTGGGTTGATTTTGGGCTGGTTTAATATTGTTTAATATTTTGTGCCAGGGACCAGCATAGCAGATTTGTTTGAAAACTGCTCACGAGTCGTGGCGTGCGACACATTGTGAGCTTGTAGATCGGCTATTTTCAAATGGCCGATCCATAATAGGTTTAAAGTGCACATGATGTGGCCTACAGTCGGTTCTTTTGGGCTTGTTGTCATAGAACTGGTTGCTTACTTCTCTCGCAAAGTCTGGCAACACTGAACGTCACCCAACAGGTAGGGAAGAGAGAGAGAGACATAGAGGTATGGGCAGGTACGGCTGGGCACGGTGGTGGTGCTGTATATGCACTGTAGCAGAAAGGCTAATCTGAGGAATGTCAACTGAAAGAAGTGCTCTTATGGAGTGTGCCCCGCGCCCCCCTCCCTGCTTACCCCCGGCCTTACCCCCTGCTGGGAATCTGTGCCAGATGGAAGAGGGTGGGCGCACAGAGACTAACTATCTATCGGTCTGCCTACGTGTGAGCGTGTCATACAAGCCTGCCGTGTTTTGAGTTGTAGTGTGTGTAAATTGTATATATGTATATACACACACACACACACACACACACACACACACATACACACACATTATATATAGTATATTTGTGTGTTTGTAAACTGACAAATGGAGGATGGCTTGTTCCACCGAAACCCCCCTCCCCCTGCGCAGGCTTCAGTCGATCGTTTTAATCTCCCCCCACACGTGAGCGAGGGGACAGCCTTTGCTGGAACTTGGCACACAGTACAGGGTGGGGTAACCAGCTCAGACCGGATTGACAACCTCCCTTTTTAATACCGTTCCCTTGCAGCTTGTTGCGTGTCCTCTTCCTCCTCCTGTGGGTTTTTTCCACAGGGTCTGCTGTATCTGGCAGCCCCCCCCACACCCTCTCCTCCTCCCTCTGTCCCCACTCTGGCACTCTGACTGACACGGAGTGCGCAAGCTGCACTGGCCGGCTCCCGGCATGCACTCTGATCCCCACTGCCCTCTTTCTCTACTATGTCCCCCGCAAACTCTTAGTTTTGCATTTGCAGGAGCATGCATGCACACAGGTACACATACATACAGCCATGCCCATGTATGTATAATACATGGGGGCACACACACACACACACACACACACACACAGCACACAGTACACAGCCATGTGTGCTGTGCATAAATACCAATCTATGCATATTACACAGATATCTACAGTCCTGTGTTCAGCCTCCCGCTTATGTTAACGCTGGCCAAAATAGCAATTTATTCAAAATAATTGAGACCACTCCACTACATTGTAATTAGCCAATTTTATACTTTAAGTTTGTAAAATACATTTGTTGTGCCAATAGAGTTTTTCTGTAAAATCATTAGGCAGAAAAAGAGGTGTGTAGGACTATGGTGTTACAACAATATGGCTCCCCTCCAGATACTTGAGGTACTGGGCCAGTTCATGAAGAGTCACGTAGGTGTTGGAGATATTGGGAGTTATACTGATCTATGGAGTCATATTGTCGCTTACCCGGTGGACTGTTGAGGTTATATAACAATGTGATTAAGAATAACAGATCTGGTTATTAAAGAATGCACAATGTCCCCACCCCCTAGTCAGTCAAACCGCATCTCACCGCATCTCACTACAGCAGTCAAAACAACTTGGCTACTCCTGACAGGTTGTTTCACTTTTGTTTTGTCAAGTGAATGACAAAGGTGGTTTAAAGGTATCTACTAAATTAATTTGTTTTGACTGGCGGTGTGCATCTCACCCTCTGGGACTGATTTGATTCACGATCAGTGATTGGATGCAGATACATTTTAAGCACCCAATGGATCGATACGATTCAATTCAGCCCTCAGGGCCCTGTCTCAATGTAATATGATGCTGTGTGATATGATTCATAGACAGTATTTGCTCACCGACGGTTGACATCCTTGTCAAAACAATGGGGAGAGGAACCCAGACAGGAGAGGGAGGAAAGTTTGTTTTCTAGGGCGAGGGGCGGGCAGACATGTGATGTGAGCCGTCACACTTGCAGGAGGATTGACGGGCAGAGAGACGCAAGCATAAAAAAACATGTCATATCGGACACTGAAGTCCTCGTGGAATTGTTCACCATTCCATGTTTCTGATCAATGTGCGTTTAGCAATATCTTCAGGTTTAATATGAGAAGACTGACCTGGTGTCTTGCTATTCAATAGATGCCATGGAATTTAAACACATCTAACTGCTTGTAAATTGTAAAAATATAGAAATAAAATAGGTAAAACGGTTCCCAGAATAAACGTTTGAGTTGCCAATAAGGATAAAGATTGGTCTTCAATTAATCCTCTTTTAATGGATGGACGGGGCTCGGGACATGCAGTTGAGTTGGAATTAGGTCATGAACCATGGACTGAACTCTAGCACTTGGGGGGGTTTGCAGCATGGTTTTGGCCTTTGTGCAATTTAGCTCTTGTGTGTTATAGTGTGTGGTGTATTCTCAGCAGCCTTATGTATAGACATCTGTGATGAAACAATGAATTCCTCTAGTTCATCCACATACTGTATAACTATGACATGAACAGTGAACTGATCTTCAGCCTCCTCTTCCTCTCCTGTTCCCTCAGACAGGCAGACGGACAGACGACAGGACGGACACGCGGGCGGCGGCTGTGCTAGGCGGCTCGGCGGCAGGCTGGTGGAAGATGTCGTCAGGGGCCGGCGGGCGAGGGGGAAGGCGGCTCAGGGGGACGGCGGCCAGCGCGGGCGGAGGAGGCCGCGGAGGGGCCGGGGAGGCAGAGGAGGGCCCCGTGGGGATCCCCTTCCCCGAGCACAGTGCCGACATACTCGGAAGCCTGAACAAGCAGCGGATGAGCGGTCTGCTCTGCGACGTGCTGCTGGTCACCCAGGACCGCGAGTTCCCAGCTCACCGCTCCGTCCTGGCCTCCTGCAGCACCTACTTCCACAAGCTCTTCACGTCGGGGGCCGCCGCGGACCAACAGAGCGTCTACGCCCTCGACTTTGTGGCGGCAGAGGCTCTGGGAGCGCTGCTGGACTTTGCCTACACGGCCACTCTGATGGTCAGCCACAGCAGCGTAGCCGACATCCTGGCCGCCGCCCATCTGCTGGAGATCCCACCCGTCCAGGACGTCTGTACGCACCTACTGGACACCAAAGTGCTTTCCCCGCAGGTAACATGTCATTCATATTGAGCACCGGTCAGCTCTGCACAACGGCACGCCAACTAGGAAAGGCATCTCGTAGAACGGTGGCTTGTGGTACAGTGCAGTGCTGTTCGGGACTTTGAAGGGTATGTGTTGTTGAAGAACTTGGGGCCCCTGGCCGTCATACCATACCAATGCCCCTCCATCCCTTATCAAATAGTCAGCTTACATCATGGCCCTTTATTAGTTTCTCAATCCCTCCCATACACAGTGCAACACATACGCCCACAGCTCCAGGGTTACTCTAACACTTACTCATGCTCATCCGATGGGGAGGGGGGTGTGTGTGTGTGTGTGTGTGTGTGTGTGTGTGTGTGTGTGTGTGTGTGTGTGTGTGTGTGTGTGTGTGTGTGTGTGTGTGTGTGTGTGTGTGTGTGTGTGTGTGTGTGTGTGTGTGTGTGTGTGTGTGTGTGTGTGTGTGTGTGTGTGTGTGTGTGTGTGTGTGTGTGTGTGTGTGTGTGTATGTGTATGGGGGGGGGGGGGGGGGGATGGGGATGGGGCGGGTACCAGCAACATTCTACAGACCCAGCATATCACAGCTAGGCTTCAACATTCACATGATGTAAAGCATGTCCGATAGATTGATTGTGTGTGTGTGTGTGTGCGCCGTACCCTAGTGCATTGAAGTGTGTCCCCTCGCCCTGTGTGTGATGTACTATAATGTTCACATTGAATGTGATTTACATGGACTAAGGCTAAGCAATGGTGTGGTGGACGTAGGTAACTGTGCACTTTTGTGCCTCTCTGCGTAACTCCCTCCATCTCCCTCTCTGTCAGTCTCCTATTTCTTCCACTGACACACTTTCTCTGTCCTTCCCACTCCCTCTGCCCCCCCCCCCCCCCCCCCCCCCCCCCCTCCACCTCCCTCTCCCAGGCGGGCAGTGAGCAAAGAGATGAAGACGAGGATGAGGAGGAAGGGAATGGCAAAGGAGGCAGGGAGCAGGGGAATCGTCTTCGGGCCCGGGAATACCTTGAGTACTTCCAGAGGGGGGCGCACTGGAGCAGCAGCTGCAGCACGCCGGAGCTCAGGGACCTGCCCACACACCTGCACTTTAACCACGGCAACGGAGGGCCCCACAGCAATGGGGCCCCTGGAGGCCCCAGCGAGTACTACTCCCCTCTGGCCCTCGCCCTGGCCCAGGCTCCGAAGCAGGAGCCGGACGAAGAGGACGAGGACGAGGATGATGATGAGGAGGAGGAAGGGGAGGCGGCACAGGGGGAGCCTAGAGACTGGCCACGGGGCAACGGAGGAGGGCCAGGCTCGTCTTATTACCCTCCGTCCCAGAACGGCCACTTCTACCTCTCCACCGAGTCCAGGCTGGGGCAGGAGGCAGACGTGGGGGAGGGAGGAGGGAGGGAGGCGGCAGACAGGGAGCGGGGCTCCGCCAGCGCCCTCCTGCAGCAGATGATGGAGCGCGCGGCCGCCGGGGAGGAGCCGGGGGATGGGGACGATCCCGACATGGAGTTTTACTTGAATTATTTTAACAGCGCACAGCACGAGGACGCAGCCTCGGCCGCTGTGACACAGGGACTGCTGCCCGTGTGGGCGTCACGGGGTGGCGCGGGCCACGAGAGGGGAGGGTCAGCGGGAGGAGGAGCAGGAGAGAGGGGCAGTGGCGGAGAGAGGGGTGGAGGAGGAGGAGGGGCCGGAGGAGAGAGGAAGATGCGCTCTAAGGCCTTCCAGAAGTGCCCCATATGCTCCAAGGTCATTCAGGGAGCAGGCAAGCTGCCCCGCCACATCCGAACACACACGGGAGAGAAGCCCTATGAATGCGCCATCTGCAAAGTGCGCTTTACCAGGTAAGCCCAATTAATGAGCTGACCACCCCATGTGAGAGATCTACTAATAGTCTTGGACTCTGTAGCCAATGGCAGTCAACACCAAACCAAGGGCAGGGGTATTAGTACCAACCAACTTAGCGCGGTGTTAAGTTAGCAACTCCATTTTGATGATTTGACTATTTTACTCCAGACCAAAGCGTGCTTAATAATTCCTAGCTCTGTATTTAATCACCCTGCCTATGCTGTAGCCTGAATAATATATTTTTTTCCCAGTGTGTACCAAAATGCTTATCCCATTTCTGTTCCTTTATGACAACCTGTGTGTCCAGGTTGTCATAAAGGCCTGTTTTATTGTGACAGGCTCCATAGCAAAGTCCTGGAATATTAACATAGGGGTCCTATAAAAGACGGCTGGGCTGGTAAAGTGCTATCTTCCAAAGAGCTGCTATAAAGTGGTGTGTTCTGATTTTGAGGGGGATTACAGGACCAGAGTTGTGCCCTATCTGTGCCAATGCAGTAATTTGAACTTGTGATCTCTGGTAATGTTGATTATTGCCCACAGCAGAATGGCTCCCCTGCCCCCCCCCCCTCTCTCTTAACCTCCCTAATGCAATTTGCCATGTGCTGCTCATCTCGTTGTGGTACATCCAGGGTGAGGGGCTTGGAAGCCTTGCTTGGAGTGTACATAAGTTCCCAATTGTTTAAGCCAGCTACGGCTTCTTCCTTGAAGCCAGTCGCTTAATGAATTAATCAGTGGACATGCAAAGGAAATGGATGCAACAGGGTCGAAATACCAGGACCCTTTGCATTAGCCAGCAGATAGGCAGAGAATCCCTTTCCAATCTAGACTTGCTTTCCAGCTAAATGCGTCCGGCAGTGGGAAGGGGTATTGTAATCGTAATCCTGTTTGATCAGGGTTAAGAGTGTGCCTCACGCTGTAATAAATCACTCCTGTCCTTTAAATAATTCACCTCTGTCAGTGTGCCACTTTGTTCCAAGGCCCTGGCCTGTGTGTGTGTGTGTGTGTGTGTGTGTGTGTGTGTGTGTGTGTGTGTGTGTGTGTGGGGGGGGGGGGGGGGTTGGTGGGTACCTACTTACCTACATGTCTCAGTGTCTTGCTAATTTGAGTAGTTTTGTCACAGAACCTACAGTACAGCTGATGTTGTATGATTGTGTTCGTTTATAGTCAAATTCAGAAACGGGTCTCATGGTCGCAGCTTACGTATTTCCTGTAGGCGGAGCCGACATAACTGCGGGGTAAACCTGCCTCTTAAAAAACCTCTTCTACTAAGGTGAATGGTAGAGTGACTGATGTACAGACTGCCTCAAACGTTACTCTTTTACCTGCTTTTTACTAACATTAACATTACAAAGATGCCCCCCCCCCCCCCCCCCCACCCCGGCACGCACACACACACACAACGGAACGGAACGGCGATCGTCGATCGGCTATTGAGCTCAGCTGACACGTTTCTTCTGAGAATCTGAATGAATAGCCTACTACTAACGACTCAAGATGCAAATATGCAACAGTAGAGTAGACTAGTTCTGGCCGTGTATAGCCTTGAATGCAATTGCTAATTTGGTTGTATAGGAGTCAAGTGGCTACTGTTGTCATCCAACATACCACACACAACACTACAACAGTATGAATAGGCTATGACTAACGAGATGCAAATATGCAACATTATAGTTCTGGGGAATGCAATTGGTAATTTGCTATGCTAACTGTATTGGAGTCGAGTGGCTACTAAGTGTGTATTTTGTCCAAAACAGTCATCCAACATTTACCACACAACAGTACTAGTGCAAAAAAATAAAACCACGTATTTTTATACAAATGTGTACACTACACTACTTGCTTTTCCCTTTTTACCTCACTGAACCGTGAACGTGATCGAAACATTGAATCGGATCATTGCCGTGAGCGTGAATCGAATCGCTCACTCACTGAAATGATCCGTTTTGCCCATCACTAGTTTTTATACCGTAGTTCTGCTCAGAAGTTGTGCATCACAACACGGGGGTTACCGGAGATAGCGGTTAAACAATAGAACAAACAAACTGCAGTTGATGGCCCGATACACATGTCTGGGGCCATCACTGCGAGCTATTCAAAATACACGTTCTGTGTATTGGTAGTGATGGCTAGTCTGACACCTCCGGGATCTACTTGAATGGCTTGTGCGAGATACTGGTAGCTCGCGAACCCCTGGTTGGTTACCCCTGGCCTAGAGTAATGGTTGAGACGAAGCAGTGAAAGGTCCTGAAAGATACATAACGTCAGTCTTACCCAATACCCAATCTTTCTGTTTTATGAACAGAATGCTGCTGTACGTTATACCTCATACTTTAAATGCTTAGTATGAGGTATAAAGTACAGCAGCCGCGGTGGATATGAACTACACAGGTTCATCCCGATGTTCTGGGCATCTTTGTAATGTTAGTGTTAGTAAAAAGCAGGTAAAAGAGTAACGTTTGAGGCATCAGTCACTCTACCATTCACCTTAGTAGAAGAGGTTTTTTAAGAGGCAGGTTTACCCCGCAGTTATGTCGGCTCCGCCTACAGGAAATACGTAAGCTGCGACCATGAGACCCGTTTCTGAATTTGTCTATATGAAAGCTAACACACCCAGGTGCTGTGTATGTTTGCTTAGTTGTCTTGACTATACTAGTCTGTTACAAGACTTGAGTGCTAGAAGAGTGAGATAGGAAGGATTAGGGGAGAGGAGTAAGTCCTATTAGACAGAGACTACAGGGCAGAATGGTGGGTGTAACATTTAGAAGCAGAATACCAATACGCAATGAGCCAGAGCTAGATGTATTGATTGTGTCATCAAGTGGTATTTGTGATCTTTGTACACAGATTAGTCTAGAGAGCATAGTAACTCTGTCTGGACTGACCCCAACAGTTATGGTAGAACAATGATAATGTGTGTAAATGGAAAGCTTTGGTCAAACATAGGAATTTGTTTTATCACTTTTATGACATGTTTTCTCATTTCTTTCTTTTTATCTTCAAGTAATAATGTTTGTTGTCCCCTCCCAACATTATTATTATTTTTATTTATTTTTTCAATTTCAGAATACATAAGGATTACATAAACTGTAATATTTGTCATGATATTTGACTGGACAGACAAGTTGATTGTTTCTTCAGTTTTGATTGAACTGTTCCTAACTACACATTGAACATTGCACTTTCTTGTCAATCCTCAGCAGTGAGAAATTGCATAGATAACAATGTAAAGTTTATGGCTTGTCCTCAGTTGACCTCGCTACCATCACAGAATTAGTCTGTTGGAAGGGCTCCAAAAGATGGCAGGGGAGCATAATTGGACATGTAAACAACTAAAGCCTACATTGCATGTTGTTAACCCATATGCATTGAATAATTTATTTATATTATTATTGTTATTATTATGTAGTGGCGCTATGTTTATGAGTGATATCTACTACAGAGCAGTAATGTAAAGTATTTGTGTGGAGAGGTACTCAACATTCTTTTCAATGTAATCTTGTTTACTTTCTGTCCTCTCAGGCAGGACAAGCTCAAGGTTCACATGCGTAAGCATACGGGAGAGAAGCCTTACCTGTGTACGCAGTGTGGGGCTGCCTTCGCCCACAACTACGACCTGAAGAACCACATGCGCGTTCACACCGGCCTGCGTCCCTACCAGTGCTCCAGCTGCTTTAAGACTTTCGTCCGCTCGGATCACCTGCACCGCCACCTCAAGAAGGACGGATGCAACGGCATCCCGTCCCGCCGAGGCCGTAAGCCTCGGGTGCGAGAGCCCGGCCACCTGCGAGATCCCGGCCACCCAGAGGGCCCCCTCGGTATGCTGGGCCCCGGGGCCGTCCCGGGGCCCCGCGGCATCAAGGGCCGACGGCGCTCGGAGGCAACCTCCGCTCCAGAGGTGGAGGGGGCTGTCGAGCCACATGCACACAGTCCTGAGCTGGAGGAGAGGGCAGGGGAGCCGGGGCCCTGAGACTGCAGGGGTAAGGAGGACACTGCTGGACACGCCATAGTCACTCTGCACCGACCTGTGAGATGGGCCACAGAACAGAGGAGAACAAAAACAAAACACGCTAAGGCAAACTTTAAAAGAAAAAAAAAACACAACTAACTATTCCTCTATAAACCAAATCAGGGTGTCACAAAAATCTAATCTTTATGTTTCTTTCTCCATTTGCTTTAGGAAACAGAGTAGAGACACGAACACTCATGTCAGTTTGTCTAAAAGAGCAAAGAACGCTTCAAATCACACACCCATGACGTCCACTTTCTGGGTCATTTTCCTTCCTTTGTAATCTTAGGGAGTTTTTGTACATTGGCATAACATGCTTGGGCAAAATGTGTACAGTAGATACAGAGCAACTCTGATAAACTATGCAGTTTAATTTAGATTTATATTGGTCTTGTCCTCACAGCCTTCAAGCTCTAAGCAAGGTGTCTGTCAAGCGCCTTCTGGCTGCTGTACGGGTGAAACGAGGACAAATCCGCTGAGTGAAAACAACCCTTTTTCTATTCTTTTGCAGGTCTGAAATGTACAGTTACCATAGAAACAACATTGCCACATTATGGCATATGCAAGTCTAACTCTCACCACCACACAATTTTGATGCAACATTTTTTTCTCTAAATGCTCCAGAAAGAATCTGACAAGGGTTTGATTGAAGTGTTACTTACTCTATAAAAATATATATATATTTTAAGAATTTATGGTTCAACTTTTTAAGAAAAAAAAAACGTTTTGCGTTGAGCCGTATCCATGTTTCTGGGGGCTCTTCTGATGCAGGGCTAGGGAAGATGAGGAGAGGAGGGTCTGTGTTTATAAAGCACTACCATCGTCAATGTATCTGTAAGCTTGGCTACGTTGCCTCTTATCCCTCACAACCCTGCGATTTCAGCATTTCTAATTCCCTTTTTGATTTGTCTTAATTTTTGTTGTTGTTAATGTCGTTTGTTCCTTTTTTTGAGTTGACTGCTTCGGGTACTTGACACTTTACAATTGTATACATTGTATATATACAGCAGATGGTGATATGACATTAGTCCCTTCTTAATGCTGAGGTATACTTACCAATCGGGTTTTTCCTCTTAGGCTTGATGTCATATTTCTCACAGAGTGAAGCTTTTGGGGTGAACGAAACAAACTGTATGAATGTTAGATAAGAAAACAAGAAAAATATACTGAATTGAGAAACCCAATCGGTCCTAAACTTAAACACTTGACATGCCCAAAGGATGCGGATATTGGATGAATGAATGTGCTTAACTTCGTGCAGTTTTTCGGAATCTGTCCTTGTGTGACAAGACGCGGGTAGCGTTTAACCAACAACAGGTTAAATGAATGGCAGGGAGCCTGGATGGAAGAATGATAAGAGTGGGAAGGAGAGATGAGCACCTTTTCTATGTTTGCACAGCTTTACTAAAGAAATCCAACTGAGTGAGGGGAAGGGGGTATATTTAAAGGAGGGTGTCTGGTGGCGGGACAGAATGCGCAACGGTTTATGTATTGCGCTTATTCCAATCGTTTTTGCCCTAGGGACCACGAAACCATGAGGCAACCTGTGATGAAGAGAGCAATAAATACCTGTCCAAGTTGGGAGGCCAAATAAGAGCACAGCTGCAGCTGGTCGGTGGGGGAGGGGAATCCATGGAAGGGGAGGGGGATCTCACAATGTCTGTTGCATTCCAAAAAATAATCTCCCCCATGCACAGCCACGTTTCCAGGCAGGAGGGGATCAAATCAGGCCTTGTTTCCCTTCTCTCTCTCCCTCTGTAGTCCTCTAATGCCCCCAAACCAGCCTAGAGGGGATATTATTGTATTAGAACTGGGTGTTGCTGTGGGGAGGATGCCTGGCTGGTGCTGGCAGTTTTTTGTGTTATGTGTCTTTGTGCACATGCATGCATACGTATGCACGAGCGCGCACACACACACACACACACACACACACACATGGGTGAGTATGTGTGCGTGGCAGCCAGGGTCCCTCTGGCCACATCATCACGATGTGAGTCAGCCACAGCCTGTTCAAACATGCACCCTGAACTGCCAGCCCAAATGCTGTTCCTCCACACACACACACACACACACACACACACACACACACACACTCACAGGGTCCAGGCATCCACTCGAGAAAGACTAAACACCAGAGCCAGCAAGCTATGTGTGGACACTGGACATTGTCAGCGACTCCATACATCTGGATTTGCTAGTTCCTGTGTTATTGTAGTCCAAATCCACAGTTTTCCAAACTAGAAAATTGAGCTTGTAGGTGAAGGAGAGAACTAAAAATGGAGTCCCCCCCCCTCCCCACCATTGCTGCTGCAGTGCTGTAGTTCTGAGTATCAGTCCTTTGCACCTTAATTTGGAAAGTAGCAGGTTCTGAATGCACTTTGTTACTGAGAAGGGCACTTTTGTCAACGAAACGGGTACTTCGAAACATACCAGTGGAGGCCAACATCAAACCCATCCTCTTTCCTAGGAGGTGACATTGATCACCTTCACTGGTTTTGTTCAGGTTTTGATGACAAGCTGCCAAAAAAAATACAGATCTCTAAAAGAGAAGTCAGGTGGGTTCAGAAACGAATATGATGGGCTTTGTGACCTTAAATGCTTAAAAAGACAAAAATTAACCCATGTAACTGATTGCACTTGAAGTTAGTTGGTAACAAAAATATATAGATTTCTCTATATGTCTTAATGCAGAGCAAGGAGATGGAGGAAGGAGAGGGGCAAAGGAGAGAAGGCACTTGTGTGCCTGCACATTGGTGGGTGGATGCATACATGTCTGGGTGGATGCATACATGTCTGAGTGCATGCATGCATGCATATGTTGCTGACTGGCAGGCCGGAGGGTCTCAGGACAAGCCTGGATAAACAAACTTTGTATGTAGCCCATCTGGTCACCAGCTCTTCTCATAACTACACATAATTATTTTCAGAGGATCCAGACCTCAGTGGCAATATTTACACAGGACAACAAATATACTGGATGTTAGAACAACAGACTTGGCTATTGTCGGTTTTGGTTGTGGTAGCCTTTAGCCTAGTAGTTTATACTCCATAGAATGACTGTGTTATTGCCCGATCAGTTATTTCCTACAAGCAACACTGTGGTGTGATAAATCAATGGTTTTTGAGATAACTCTTGACGGTTTCTGGTTAGACCTCATGAACTTTTATTCTTCATTTCGGCTACTCCATTATGCTAAACAGCTGATTGATTTGTACTGTTTGACTCATAACAGTAGTAAGCTGTGTAAGTTGATGGTATACCTGGTCCTGTATATGGACAAACACAAAAGCCACGTTTTATGCTTGGGCAACAAAATGTCCTGGGATGTGTCACGTAACAAACAAATAACATATTTTCAAATAAAACAAATTGTCGACAAAGCATAAATCATGCTTAAAGATGAGAGGAGCTTTTGGCAGGGTGGTCTTGTGCATAGTATATTGTATTGACTACTGAAACAAATTTTGCATTAATGGGTCTGCTAAGCCTCCTGCACCATACCGTTATTTCTACAAAGTTTCGACTTTGTCTCACTTATTTGTTTACCAGCCAAAGCTTCCAAAGTTTAAGTAGAGGGAAAGCCCTCTATGATTGTCCTGCATCTTACAGTCCTGTAGACTAGACATAAAGTATATTGAAGGTAGACTGGGACTCTCTGACCAGGCCAAACACCAATGTCCTCCTGAAAATATTATGCAGAAAAGTGTGTGGAATCATACAGACATTTACTTGAGTTCACGTTTTCTATTGCTGTTTGTTTTTTTCCTTATGGACTTTAGACTCAGAGGTTAATAGATGTAATAGCTTATACTTTATGTCCATCTTTGTTCTCTATTTTTTCTCTGTAAAAGGTGTCGTGCTACAGCTACATTTTTCTAACTAATTTACATGGCTGCAAGCGAGCGTGCGTGTCTGTGTGCGTGTGTGTGTGTGTGTGTGTGCGTGCAGGTTGGGGTTATAGTTTTGGGTTGTGGTGCCAGGAGGGTGGGGTAACTAAAGAGGTAGGGTATGGGGTGTTTTGGGTGGGGTTATGGATATAAAGCCTGATAGCACTGGAAGGAGTGCTTTAGCTGAGACAGCAAGAGTTTGCACTAAAGTTAAATGTCCTTGTCCTGCTTGTGGGAGAAGGGCAGGAGACCTCGGAACGGCCTGCGAGTTTCCATGAGCACAGAGCAGTGCGTAATATACTCAATGGTCCAACACAGTGTCCATCCAACCCCTCAACAGATGTAATCCTAGTCAGAGTAATATACAAACGTCCAACAACCGCAGATACCAAAGGAGAGAGTCAGAAAAAAAAGCTTGACTTATATTAAAAGTCATTGCACATTTTAAGCTACCAGTCTTTTGTTGGATTCATGGAATTTATATATGTTCAAATCTGAAGGCTCTTAGAAAGAGGTTTTGGATGTACTGTATGTTTTTGTGGTTACTAGCGGCAGTATGACAACAGCAAATTTGACATTTGCTCTTCCCATTAAGAAATGTTCCAAAAGTCTAGGCCATAGTTGAAATACATAATATGCCTTTGGGAGGTAAGGCCTTCCCAAAAAACATTCTGAACATTGTTTGTCCTGGTCCGATGGCTCAAATGTATTCAGAGTGGCTATCGAGCATAAATTCCAATTTAAATTCTTCAATTTAGTAATCAGATTTTTTCCCCGTCTCCATTGAACATAGATCTGTAATGAATTGTTTAATTAGACTTGGTACTATTGGGGGAAAAAGCTAAATATGTTTTTGTCTTTTGTAAAATACAGTAAGTAGTTTATATTAACGCTTTAATGGTTTCAGTTTAATTTCTAAATTGATTGAATTGAATAAAAAATGTACCCTCACCCAAGTGGACATTGTAGGCTACAGTATGAAAGAATGTTCTCTGGGACTTGTGTGGCCTTGTCTGAGGACTGGAGCATAATTTATACTTTGTATAGATTAAACAAATTATACATCTTATAAATTAGGCTTAATGCTTATTTGTATGGGTCCAGACATTTAGTTGCAGTCTGGGGCTGGGGCTCATTCCCACCAAGTGGATATTATAATAGAGTCATAATGTGCCTTAATTGCACACAGGTGTCAGTCTCCTGTATTTTCCTGCATGAAACAACATTGAAAATTCAACACTATGTCCATAATTTGAGATCATATCCTAAAAGTCGGCAGTGACTTAATGCTGAACTCTGTCCGGTTGTCCTTAATTTTAAATGCATCTGAAATTGATCAACAGTCTACCAGTTCAGAACTATGTCTCTATATGGCTCCACGAGTGGTATCTGTCTTAGCCTCAGCCCCAGACCAAGGTTACTCTGACACAGGCTACACTGAGATGGTCTTAAAGCCTTGTGGCTACCGCTTTTGTTTGTTTGTTTGTTTGTTTGTTTGTTTCCCCCAAATTGTCCATGTCTTAATCTGTATCAAAAATTTGGAAGTGAAACTTTGAAGGCCATAAAACAAAGATGACCAACAACAATAACTTTGTGAATAATTACAAGAATGAGGACTTTGTAATGGCTGTTATATGATGATGCTGATGGCGGTGGTGGCAGAGAAGGGAGAGACTTGTTTGCTTTGCCTTGGCATTTTGATGCACACCTGAAATCTTTGTATTTTCCATCAGGCGCTCAATGCACAGCAGGCTGAGCGTGGCATATGCGATACGGCACCATGCACAGCATGGCTCTGGCACTCGACAGCCCTGGGTCCTTCACAAAGGCAGGTTGCAGTCTGTTAGCCACTCTCAGCCCAATGGGAACAGTTTGCACTTGGAGTCTTTCTCTGTCTCTTGGGGGTATAATGGTTTGCACAAAGATGGGAGGAGCTGGGGTGGGAGTGTTAGGGCGGATGTACTGTACGGTACCGAAGAGCTTTTCATGGGTGACCTGAGAGATCCAGGTTTCATAGGAGTGATGGTGTGGGAAAATTACAAACCTTGAAATACAATGGAGCTCTTCACAGATCTCACAATGAGGGAATTGCAACATGGGTTTATGTTATTTAGTTGTTTTCCACCCTCCTCCAAAGTCGCTTCCCTGTCTTTACCTGTCTGGCTCACACCGATATTTAACATTTAAGGGTCCCGGGAAGTTAAAAGTAGGAACAATTTCCTCATTGTAAAGTGACTGTGACCAGCCCATTACGCCATCTAATATTGATCCAGTGAACCGTTTGGTGGAGGGAAGCTAGGGAATTGGTCTTAATAGTCAAGATTGTAATATTTCCAAAAGTAGACCGGATGGAAAAGCACAGTTATGTTGCCTTTTCCTACTTCCTCCCTCATTCTTACCCCCTTTACTGCTGACTGGCTTTTGCTGAGTGCATGATCAAAGATCATGCACTCAGCAGGGGGATTTTAGAAGAGGTGGTTATGGCCAGGGTATGGGATTCTTTTTCTTTGCTTTTTTGCAGTCACCCCATAACAATTTAGAATACATTCCATAAATTTATACGGTGATTCCCAATTTCCAAACTTGGCAGATTCAAAGGCGTTTTGAAGACGCCAGGAGGAGAACAATCACCATTTTGCAGTTGGTTTATTTCAAGTCTTTCTATCTTCCAAATGCCCATGAAATGTGCAAGAGGGACAAAGAGAGATGTTGACAGCAAGGGGTAAAATCTTCAGTGTAAATTTATGTGTACAAAATTAATGTTGGTTTGGTTTCTTTTGTACACTCTTAAGCCCAAACCACACCGGTAGGGACTCCTTGGGACTAAACTGTTTTAAGGTCAACCTTAACCTTTGGTTGACCTTACAAACAGTCTCGTCCCGTCTCAACCCTTTGGTGTGGTTTGGGCTTTAGAGTTATACATGATAAATTAGCACCGGTGATTTTATGTGTTAGCATTTGGCTAGCCAACTGCCCCTTTCAGCTTCTGTGATGATTGTAACAAAGCACTTTGCGAAAAGGCCATCCCAAATTGTGTGTGCTAATGGTTGTCACTATTGTTATTTTGTTGTTCTTGTCAATGTTTGGGGATTTTTTTTCTTTTTCATTACAGATGATTATTTAAATGCAAAAAAGAAAATGCAATGAAAATGGGGGAAAAGGAAAAACTTGAATATTTGACATTTGGATTGAAGTTGGTCAATGCTGCCGCCCCATCAGGACATGAGACAAAGAAAGTCTCCAGTTTACCACCACCTTATTTCTGTTCTATCCAGCTGGTTGCATACTTACACTATGGAGTTTATAGGACCTGAGACTTCGCCTTATCCTCTCTCCATTTACAATCTCAGATCTCATTGGGAGAAAGGTCTTTGGATCTAATTTTGGGAGAATTTATTTCTTGTACAGAAACCTATGTAACAGTTGCAAAGCTTTCAGAGAAGGCTAGCTGTGCTGAATGTTAAACTTGCAGTGTTGTATCCACTGCAGAATCTGTCGTTGTCTGCTATAATACCCTGTCTATTGTAAAAGTAAATGACTGGATCTGGTATCCACACAGTACAGAAATACATTTGAAAGAGAGCTGAAATGACCAAATGACCATCATGCAGTTTTGCGAAACTGCACAGTTTGTCCCGGGCCGTGACATTTAATGTCAAATCAAGATATTTGCAGTAGAATAACGGAGATAATTCAAGTGTTGATCAAGAAAATATACCTACAGTAAATCTATAGTTCAGTAAATGGTTTAAACTCGGGACCAGAAAGAGATAGGCTATTATTTATAATAGATTGATTTGTTACTGTGATTATTGAGATAATCCTTTACAGCAGTTTGAAACGTTCCTGGGGTAGATTATGGGGACGGCAGAAAATGTCCTGTCACTCAGGCCTGGATGTTAATGAACCCCTTTCTCTTCACAGAGGTAGTTTTTACTTGCATAGCAGTATGTGTTGGACGCCGCAGGGGGTATATAGGTGATTTTTGAGGAATTTGCACTTTTTGGCGATAAGAAAAATTGTATTGTATATGAGACCACTAAATCCACACAGTCTAAAAACCATATAATTCCATTTTGTTTCAGTTTTGTTTTTAGTTCTTTTTTTCTTTTTTTTTCTTTTTTTTCCCTTTTTTTAATATATCCAAAAATGTCTGGCATCTGGTTGTCTGGTTTAAAGAATACAAGATCTTTCTATTAAAAAAAAACTATGGTTTCAATGTTTTGCGTGTATGTATGATCCTTATCTTTCGTCCCGATGTCCTACACATAATGCATCATACAGAGACAATGGGGGCCTGTCTGCCCACCTGGTAGGTGTAAACAAGCATTAGCCTTTCAATGCCTGATCATCATGTGTTAAGGTGCCAGACTTGAATGGTTAGAGTGGCACGATTACATACAAAGTCAATGAACTCATTTTGCTGGGGACTCTCTGAACCCCCGCACTTTAAGAACCACACACATTAAAACCAAGTTATAACCTCTGTTTTTCTTTTGTTAAGGTTTTGTGAATTTACAAATTGGTTCTACAAGTTTCCCAGAAGGTGGCAGTGTTATCCCTGCTTTGAACTATTCCAGCATGAAATAATCCCTGTGGTGCTGCCACACATCACTGCTCTCTCTCTCTCTCTCTTTCTCTCTCTCTCTTTCTCACACGCTCCCTCCCTGCCTCCCTCCCTCTCTCATTCACACATGCACCACAGCACAGACTAACTTGCTGTTTTACATCTTGTCAGATACCGGTACATAAAAATGGACACAAATGCAATCATGCTTAAAATTCAACTCGTATCTCCCACCAAGATAAACCCCACCGTCACATCCAGCACATTCTGTTCGCAAATACATTGTGCTTTGAGCTGGAAGTAGGCCTACTTCAGTAGCCTAGTATATAGCTACTGTGCTCCCGACAATCATTTTGCTCTTTTTATGTGAAAGAAACAAATTGAATGTCATCTTTGCATTGCATATATGCCCATATATATTTTATGTCTGTTGGTGTCAGACCACATGTGTGGTGATCCCCTTTCCTCAGATTCCCCCCAGAAGTCTTGACTGCAACCACAGGCCTGTTTGTCACCCTGTCTTCCTGTTTGTCTCAGAAAGTCTGTCTCCCTCAGGCCGTCCTGCAGGGTGACAGAGGTCATGGAACAGCTCATTAACCTCACCCCAACAGCCCACGTATTGCTCCAGGCCTTGCCTACACACACACACACACACACACACACACACACACACACACACACACACACACGCACGCGCACATTTTATAATGCTCCACTAATAGCAGTCAACTTAAGCTCATTGCATGAGCAGCACGTTTTGGTAGATACAACATAAGATTAGGTGGAGAAGTGTGTGTAAGTGCAATAGTGCATGCATGGGTGTGTGTCGCATGCTGTGTGTGCATATTCACTAATCACTACTATCATGGCATTAATAATGTTTGTATGCCCTTTCAAGCGTCTACACGTACCTATAGGACCATCTGACATTCCCATAGATTGTGTAGGGAAATGAATCAGCATTTTGCCATTCTTGAAAAAACCCTTGAAAACAATGCCTCTCCGTATATTGGGGCACGGGCCGCAAAGCATATTTATTAAAATCCATTCATGTCAAACCTGTTGGCCAGATGTCTTGAGGCTCCAAGTCATTAATTCCTATGTTTGTAAGGTACCTAAAACACAGTGGGATATGATGTTATTTTCCATGTACATGCCCCATTGTTGCAGTCAAAACATATTGGATAAGAGGAACGGCGGCACTTCAGGGGCTGGGAGATGCCTGGGAGCTGTTGTCTGATGTCTCTGGTGGCATTATTCCCTTTGTGTGTGTGTGTGTGTGTGTGTGTGTGTGTTAAGGCTGTACCTTAGCCCTTTTTTTTGGACTCGAACTTCGGCAGGAATTTCCGAGCGAACATCCGGACCATTTGTTTCCAATTAATTTAAAAAATAACCTTTGAGATATCCGTCTCGAGGCAGCGCGTCTCCCCTGCTCTTTATCAATCTCTCTCGTCTCTCCCAACACACACACATACACACACACACACACACACACACCGTCAAGTCCGCGAAAACAGCTGATCTGCAAGCTCACGTGAGACAGCGTATATTGCTCGTTATTTGTTCCACCTGTGTATTCTGGGAGGCGCATTGAAGTGAAGTGGGCACAGGGCAAAAGCAGATCCTCCGTGACCGTTTTGCTTAACAATGATCAGAGTTCCCTGCTTTTTGTGATGCTAATATATCATGGCCCCTGTCAGCGATCATGCTGGTGTGTGTGTGTGTGTGTGTGTGAGAGAGACGCGTCAGACATTCCATTCAATTCACCACAGCTGCAGGCCAATCACCAAATTACAAGCACGGGAGATGGGACAGCAGAACTAGGAGATATTTCTTTAAAAAATCACAACTTCTGACAGGAATGCACTAGAAACTTACTTTTTTTTACATGCTCATATCGCATTCTCGCCGAGATATATTTTTGAGTTAATAAAAAAAAGGGAAAAAATAATAATATTTTTTATTTAATAAAAAAATAAAAAAAATAAAACGAATGGTTCAAGCCCATTAATTAAGATTCGAGTGCCAACCCTAACGAGCGAACATTCGAACCTTGAATGTTTGGGGACAGCCTTAGTGTGTGTGTGTGTGTGTGTGTGTGTGTGTGTGTGTGTGTGTGTGTGTGTGTGTGTGTGTGTGTGTGTGTGTGTGTGTGTGTGTGTGTGTGTGTGTGTGTGTGTGTGTGTGTGTGTGTGTGTGTGTGAGAGTGTGAGTGTGTGTCTCTCTGATGTGGTCGTGCACCTGTTTACTCGTGTTTGACAATGCTATGTGGCTTATATGTGAAAGCATGGGTTTATATTGTATGTAGATGCACAAACATGCACATCATAGTCGTTTTCATCGATTTTAAACAAGCTATGAACGCTTGGAGATGGGTTATAATGTAAGGCAAAAGGGGGAGACACACACACTAGCCTCGTTTTCCCTGGTACACACCTTACTCTGGGGATATAAAAATGCCCCTGCCTCCACAAGCTGCGAGACATGATAGTTTCATCCAAACTAGCTACCGTCCTCAATAAACACACGTGAGCGACTCTCTGCGGCATACATTTCTAGCGCTCTCTTGGGGTGTATTTTGTTCAGATCAGGTGTCTAAACTACTCAATATGACAATAATTAAGCAGTGTTGAAGACATGTGTTCTTTCTTATGGTGATAAGGGACATTGACCTCTAACCCATGCACCCCGGTAGCCCCACCCCACCCTGCATGTATCCCACACCCAGCCCTGCCTCTCCCTGTCCCCTGTCCAACTCCCACCAGGAAGGAGAGAGAGGGGACGGGAGAGGCTTGGAGCCTCGCCTCTGGCCATCCCTCAGCCTCCCTGGAGAACGGAGGACCGAGGTACCTTTAAACCACTGCGGCAAAAACAGTACCAAAACCCTGCAGTCATTAATATGCAAAAATGCAAATGAGTAGGTAATTAAGAGCTGGAGCTCTCTGGAGGCTCTTTGATTGCTAATGAATTCTAATCTGCAAAGAAAGGGGGGAGGGGAGGAGAAAAAAGAGATGAAAGAAATAAGGGAAAACAACGAAAAAAGCCTCACCCTAAATTTTTGTCATAGATGTAAGTTTGTGTGCCAGAGATGTGGGTTTGATGTAAATTATTAGCGGTCTCGTTTTTTAAACAATACTGTAGTGACACAACGGTGTGCAATCTTCAAAATGGGGATAGGTTTGTTGCATTTCCAATCACTACAAGCTTATTAAGAAATGGCTCAAGATCTAAAAATGTGTTTTATCAATTGGCAGAGATTACTTTGAATTGCACACAGCCAATTAGATGACAGACTCTTCTGACCTGTGCCTGCCAAAGTAAAAGGGGAGATATAAGACATCAGATATTATAACAGTACGTGCTTTGCTGCAGTAGCAGCTGTACTGTGGAGTAAAAGGAGATGTCATTTCATCACTTCTGCTAGCAATAACACATCCCCACTTCCACTCACACAACACAACTCATTCACTCTCTCTCTCTCTCTCTCTCTCTCTCACACACACACACACACGCACGCACGCACGCACGCACGCACGCACGCACGCACACACACACACACACACACACACACACACACACACACACACACACACTGCTGTTATTGTTGTTCCAGTGCTCCCACGACACCAACAATCTCTGTCTCCCTCCCCCACACACGCTCACATCTATCTCCCTTTCACTCTCCAACCACCACCCCCCCCCCCCCTGTCCTGGGCAGCCCTGACATGCCTACTTCAATTGATTTAGAGTCAATTCAGTTCCTGATCTGATTGTTATCATATGACTTTCTGCACACCTCCCACTCGATATGAGACAACTGTATTATTTTCACACTGAATGTCAAGAGATAGACATCTAAAATAGGAAAGATTTTTCGACTTTGCCAGGAATAGTCCTTCCCTCTCCACCACCCCGCTTCCTCTGTTGTTTTACTTCATCTCTCAACAAGAAATTCTGCCTCCTAAGTCATGTTTCCATACCCCTACCCCCACCCCCTTTCTCTTTTCTTTTTTCAGCTACCTTCATAGACCAATTTCTCCTGTCTTTTTCCCCCAATTGCTCTTCCTCGGGCATGCGGTGTGGTCGGTCCTGAGGTGGCTGGTTTTGTAAACAGGAAGCTGATGTCCTGTTCAGAGTACCTGAAGCATGTGTGGCAGAACAGGGGCAACCCATGGAACTGCAGTGCACAATAATGGGATTCCAAGATGGCAGGGAGGGGCCCCGTAAAACCACAAGAGAGAACAGGGCCAGGCAGTGTCCAGGAAAACCTGTGTGAAATGAGTCCACAGGGAGGGCTAAAGGATTCTTGATGTAGTTTTCTTTCCCTTCATAAATAGATTGGTGATCATGGTGTTTGTGTGAGGTACAGTGTTGTGTTCAGTCTAGCCCTGAAATGTTTTGGTTGGATTAATGTCATGGTCAATCCCTCAAACTCATTATTTCTTCTGGGATAAGGGGAAGAGAAATTATTGTTTTGTTTAGATTTTTTTTTATTTTTTTTGCTAAAGATGTTGCATTTGTGTGTAGTGAATGCTGGGATCTCTGTGTCCCTGTAGCTATCAACTGTTTTCCAGACATGTGAGTTCAAGAAGGTGTGTTGTCTTTTAGCCATCCCATAACAATTGTACTCTGCGGTGCATGTTTTCTGAGCCCATGTTTTTGTTGCAATAGGTTAGCCTATAACCTTGTGGATTACAGCCTTGTTTAGATCACTCGCTCCACTCTCCATCGCATTTTGCTGTCGTCTAATAAGTTGGAGACAGTCCGAGTTTGGGTGTTTCTGCCAGGCGCGCTGTAATAGGGGAAGAAGCTTGACGGGAGTCAGTTTATCATGAGCACGAAGAGCACAACAGATAGATCCCCCCTGTCTCCTCCCCTTCAGCACAGAACGACTCAGAGCATGGGCGCTCAGCCAACACTATCAATCTATCCGGCACTACCCCCAACCTCTAACTCTTGGCTTCCAAAGGGGCATGGAATGAATCATACCACAACTACGTGAAGCTTTTATGCTTTTAACGTACATTCGATGTGAGTGAAAGTCAGTTTGGTTGTTTCTCCATTAATGACATTCTTGCAAGTGGCTGTCATAATAAGCCAGTAACAAGTTGCAGTGTTTGGGAGGAGCTGGGGGTTTGAGAGGGGGGATTGTCGGTCTTGGCCTAGTTTTCTTCTCTGATCAGAAACCTATGTACCTCTGCCCTTCCCCCACCCAACCCAAACCTAAGCTTTTGCCATTACTGGCAATTGGCTGAGAGCAGGCTCAATATGGAAAGAGGTGAGTGAACCTTGCCTTGCCACAGAGATGTGTGTAGGTAGGTGGTGGGGGGGTGGGTAGCATATAGGCCTGTGTGTGTGTGTGTGTGTGTGTGTGTGTGTGTGTGTGTGTGTGTGTGTGTGTGTGTGTGTGTGTGTGTGTGTGAGGCAGGTGGTTGTCGGGGTACATAGGCCTGTGTGTGTGTGTGTGTGTGTGTGTGTGTGTGTGTGTGTGTGCGTGTGCGTGTGCGCGCACGCACGCACGCGTGCGCATGTGTGTGTGCGTGTGATTTAACCTGGGGATGTGATGTGGTTTGGCTTGCATGGCTGGCTTCCTATACACCGGGCAGGATGGAATAGACAGCTCAGTGTTTAGTACAAAGAGGTAGCTATAGGAATCAGGTAGACAGATAGGATGGCTAACCCATCACACTTTGTTAAGTGGTAGGCCTGCTCAAAATCTACAATCTTAACACTTACATTGTTGGCGGTACAGAATACAGGGAGACAAATATTATGACATATGTTTTGCATCAGCATCGTCCCCCTACAACAAAGCATTCTTCTCATTTAGGCCAGTGCTGATTGAAAAAGATTAACGCTGGATTAAATAATTAGCACATATTAGTACATGCTGTTATTATGTGAATGTATGTGATTGTAAAGATCTCCACCGATAAATATTTCATTAATATGCACAAATATATGACCGATTAGCACCAATGTGCCAAACATATGCTAATTTTCCATGTGCATCTGTCGTTAATTACAGAATTGAAGCGGGAATAGCTTGAAGGAAGCTACGAGGGCATATGCAGAATCCAACCCATTGCACATATCCATTGTACTGTGGATGAATTCTTAGATTACTGAGAGATTTTTGAGATACTTTTAAGGTAATGTTTTTTTTTTGCCTCATGATGTATAATATCATGATGTGGGAGACACATGGCAATTTACCCATTGTCATTTCACATATTAAATTTAGGTTTCCCTAAATACTCCCTCCTGTCTGTCTTGTTTTTTAAACAGTCTTTTTGAAACAGCAAAACATTTTATTTAGATTGTTAATTGCCAACTTTTATGTTAAATTACCATATTATGGGCACGGGCCTAAGCCAAGATGTGTCCAGAGACAATCAATTGCAACTGGCAAATCCATTTTTTACGCCAAACTTCCTGCCATTTAACCTCGCCTCATTCAGTCGGTGCATTCTGTGTTCCTTTAATTGGTGATTCTCTGTTATTTCTTTTTCTTCTCATTCTTCTGCTACCCCCTCCCTCTCTTCAGCCTCACTGCCCTTGTACATGCTCTCCATGTCAGACCCAGCTGTTACTACAAACTACTTGGAGGGCTTACAAGCCTCATTGCTAATACTGACAACAGCAGTATTCTTACTCAGGGCCCCGACGACGTCTATAGTCTATACTGGAAAAAGTAGGAGCGATTTTTCTCTCTCTCCTGGAAATTCATTTCCCAAACAGATGTTTCCATCTGTTCCAATATAATCTCTTGATTAATACATTTCCCAAATGAAAGGATTCGAAATCGGCGAATAACTCAAGATGCCCTTTCTCTCATAGCTCACATTATTATGTGATTCTGTCTCTGCTGCTATCTTTTCTTTTTGGGGGGGATTCAGTACAGGCTGTAGGCCTGTGGTGTGTGTGTCTGTGTGTCTGTGTGTGTGTGTGTGTGTGTGTGTGTGTGTGTGTGTGCGTGTGTGTGCGTGTGCGTGTGCGTGTGTGTGTGTGTGTGCGTGCGTGCGTGCGTGCGTGCGTGCGTGCGTGCGTGCGTGCGCACGCGGATGCATGCATGCATATACTGTGTGGTGTGTTTGTAAAGGTATTTATGGTCCATATGTGTGCTTGTTCCAAGCAGTAACCCCATTACATTCCAAAGATGGTCCACGAGACTAATTAATTTTCAGTGTTCAGGCTTTTTCTACACCCAGGGGAGACTCATTGGATTATTTACCTATATGTCCTATTGACAGCCCTAGTAACTTCTGCAAACAGACAGATTGAGGCATTAGACCAGGAATTATAATACTGTTAGCATACATTTGCATTTTCAGCGGCCCCGTTTTTTACGTAAGCCATATAGGCACGTATTATCCATGCACGTACACTCCTACAGTGATTCAAATATTTTTCTGATGATAGCCACCGGTTGATGCTACAACGTAGGCCTACGTTTAAGATGGGTTTCAACCAAATATCAGCAGTAAATTGTTTTTTCCTTAACACATATGTTTTAAATGCTCTAGATTGTAAACAGACAATGGTAATCCATTGCAAAGTTTGCCCTCAGATTCACAACAGCAGCTGTCTCTAACACCCACATACAATTTTCAGGTATTGTGTCATTATGTGAGCCATTTCACATGTTTGCGGTGAATGAGAGAATACTTGACATTACTTTTCTCTGGAGATGTCTTGACTCTTGATTGAAAATTGTATTCACAGTATGTAGAATGGGCACATTTCAAAAGAAAGCACAAAGTCAATACAAAAACTGCTGCGAGGATAAAACCATGAAAAGCACTAAGACTTGTTTACATCAGGGTCCTCTTGCTGATCTAAAAGTATACTATTGCAGAGTGGATCATTAATGGTCATAATTTACCCTAAATGTATTTCAATTTTCACGTCTGTGACAGGTTTATCAAAGTTTTTTCTCCCTGTATAAAGCTCATGCTAATACTATTGCCAAGTTCCTGATGACCATCAACTATGACCCCCACCCCCTCCCCCGCAATTTTAACTGTTCTTTCTTTCACTATATTTCTCTCTCCCTTCACTCTGTGTCACCTCCTCCTCTCTCCCCTCCCCCTACATTCATGCTCTCTCTCTGTTATGATCCCCTACTCTGTGATCCTATACTCCTTCCATTCCCTCCTATCCACTCTGCACTGGAACAGGAACAGTTACTGGGGATATACCTTGGTTTTATGTTTCTGGGATAAAAAGAAGAGGAAAAAAGGTAATGTAAGCGGCCATGTTCCATCCTTTTAGCATCAGGAGATGTTTAGCATAACATTGTACTCCTAGACTTACTTTTTCATTTATAAATGTCATATTCTTGTGCTTGAAACTTTATCTTGTCAAAAGAGGGTATAACGGAAGCAAAATGTGTAAATTTACTCTAGGCACGGTTGGCATTTGGTAAATTCCAATGGATTATAATGTATAGCCTACAGTAGCATGTTTTTCCCAATAGATTTTATTTTGGGCTATATACTAACTACTGGACTTTGAATGAAGACTTACCATATACCGGTGTAAACAGGGGCCCTTTTGTAATATGCAGCAAGCTCATGATCTATTATTCTAAACCCCAACATAAGGACATATAATAGCACTGTTATGCCATTGTAATAGTTGGTGAAACAAAAAATAAAAATGTGTAGTTGCAGCAAATCACTAAATAAAACGGTGGAGCGTTGTGTTGGCCACGTTCATAATAACAGCAAAGGAGGTCTCAGCAACCAAAGCAATAAAATGATGTCAGCGCATAGCCCCCCCTCAGCCAGTCTCCCTCCCCGAGCACACAGGGAAAGTGAGCGTCAAGAAGAGGGAGGGTCCATCTGAACACGCCCATTGGTCCGTGCGCCTGCCAGTCAACTATATCTGCCTTCTCATTCGCGCCGGGACTCACTCGGATTTATCGTTCCATCTCGCCAAGCTGCTGTGTAATCGCAGCTAACTTTCTTGCTGTAACTTTCCGCCGGACAACATAGTGCTGTACTAGTGCCCGTATTTTGAAGCGAGAGGTTCGGGGCGGAGAAGGACGGAGCTCTAACGTCGGAACGTTTACCGATTTCGGCCTCGGCGATTATTCGAGGTAAATTTTCATTACATTCTTGCTAAAACAGCCCCGTCCCTCAAAGGCGTTTGAAATTGGACACCGCTTGGCTTTGAGGCCCTCACTTTTTGTGGCGGAGGGATACGTTGTTGCGTCTGACAATGTGGACGGAGGTGGTGAAGATGTCTACTAGAAGAATGAAATCATCTCAATTGTAACAACAAAAAGGAAAGACGCGAGATTAGTAACTATAATAGAATTGTTTGCACGTAGACTTGGTTACATTGTATCGAACACGTGGGCGCTGTGCGAAAATCAGGGTGTTTTAGTGGCGAAAAGGAAAGGCATCCACGGCGATCCAATGCGTTTCATACACTGAGGTCGAAATTCTCCCGAAGTTTTATGTTTTTTCCCTTGCCGAGTCTCTGCCTTTCTTTTTTTTACTGTTGGATACCAGACGTTTGAAGAGGAAAGGTAATTACTCCCATTTAGCTCACGTATTTTAGGCACATTGCATGTAATGTTTCATAAGGTTATATTGTAGTGCCTGCAAATTTTAGAAAAGTTTTGGGAATGTGTGGTTAAAGCGGGGGATGCAAGTTTTTGTCTGGTTTGAGGTGGCGAGCCAAGTGTGTGATGGTCTCCGCATCGACCACGAAGAAGAGGAAATTACTCCTTTGTTCTACAAAAAACACTCCGCTAAACGTTACTTCTCTACAAGAAGCCGCACTTAGATTTTTCCTTTTCTTTCTTTGTGTCCTTTCCACTCGCCCAATGACCAGAACAATAGCAACAATGTAGGAATATGAAATCATTTGTAATGTTGACCATTTTGAAGTTTCAGTTGTGGGTTAATTTTCGCTACACCACCAACTAACTTTATTGTCTTATATAAGAAAAAAACCCCATTGGATATCTTTTAAGAATCCCTTTATGGGACTGCCTGCTCACGGGCGAGACTTTATTTTATTGCACATTTGGCAGGAAATTCCTTATTCCCCCCAACCCCCACCGCCTGAACTCCCTCATAATGCACAACTTGAACCCTAAAATCCCGAAAGGAGACGTAACATTTGTTGGTTGCTGAAGTTAGAAACATTGTTTCCTTTTTATATATACTCGGGGGAACAGCACGTGTATTTACAAGCACGATTGTTTGTTTTGGCCATGTTAGTTAGCAGATATTGTTGGTCCCCTTTTAACAACACGAGGACAATTTAGGGACTAGTTCAAAACACAATAGTGAGTGCTGCTGGGTTAGTTGTCAGTAGGCTATGCTCATGGTCCTGGATGTGGCCTAGTCAATAGTTGACCATGTAGTCATGTTTACACCGTGTATCAGCATTATGTTTACGTACATCGTTTAATTCCACACAAGGGAAGTAGTGAGGCCCATTTGCTTATGTTTTAGATGCAAATACATTACATTTGTGTCTTTTGTAGTATAATTTGTAACAACTGTTGACTGTCTTTTCCATTGAGCACAAATACTAGTCGCTAATATGGCGATAACAATGTGGTAATCACACATTTACAGTCAACATATTTATTATGTTTTACCTTTCCTCTTAACAACTAAAATGTTCCCATGCATTCTGTGCACATTTGTAGCTTGTTTATTTTTTATTTTACAGAATATCGTAAAAAATAACGTTAACACATTATTCCACAAATAATTGTAGGTTTATTAAGGGCATATACAGGGTGCTTGGTTAGTACACAGTTGGAGAGCATTGTCACACGCTCACTTACATAGGCCTGCACATCTTTCTGATGTGTTTGCTCTCATGACCGGTGGTTAAATGTAGTAAAGTTCTTGTTCCAAATTAAGCATCCATTTCAACACTCGAGTCTCGAACCAATGGTTTGTTTCACCCTAGGACATACAGCCTCCTTTGTGAAAGAGCCCTCTCTGGCTTGTGTGGGTTGACAAAGAGCCCTAATCTTTTGCCTCCTTCAAATATTGATCCAAATCATCCAACAGTTGCAGAAGATGCCATTTTGTCACCAGAAGCCATAATCTTTGCCCCTTTAACTGTCAGATGAGATGTCTCCAAATATTTGGAAATAATGGCCAACATTTTTAAGCCACGTTTGGCCAATGTTATTTGCCCGTTATTGGTCACCTTATCCAAAAGTTAAGAAAGGGCAATCAAAGACTAATGCGTATCATATTTACACTTGGGCATATGTGTTGTTTGCCCACTTCCTTTCCCCATCTCAAGGTTAGATTATGTATGCTAGTCTGAATTCACAAAACCTAGTCTGTCCTGTCCAGCCCTGCTGAAGCAGTGCTGAATTTTGGAAAGGGGATTTTACGCTTAGACCTAAGACTTTGTCTCGTCTAGGTGTATACTATGGATTCTCAATTGAGAAGATTCCCCCTGTAGTGATTTGGATCATATCAAATCCTTGTTTGTGTTTTTTGTTAATTATATTAGCTCAAAGCCCTTAATTTAATTTTTCCATTGAAACAACAAATTATACTAGTGCTGGATTAGGCTGTAAAAGCACACCACCTGTTGGTGTCCCAGTGCCTCTATTCCTCCACTTGCTCTCCACCAGTTCCTCTGTCAGGCATGCAGAGCCACTGCTCAGCATCAGAGAGTTGCCTCAGGCTTCCGTTGGAATGCAAAACAGGGTAAATCCAGTATTCATGCTCACTGTGTCATTTGACAAGGTTCCTTCTGAGTTGACATATGGTAATTTGGTAATGACGTGCTTGCATACAGTCATTAACTCTGCCTTTCACCCCTATTTCCTTGGGCTAACAATAGTCCCAATTATGTCTGTAATTGTAAATGTATTACATTATCTTTTATGTAGCAATGAGTGATCGACGTATGCGTGCATGATTTGCGAGGGTTGCGTGAAGAAAGACAAATTTTAAGTGATTACTTGGTAGTTATTTGACTAAAGGCAGCATATTCATCATTATGTGTCATTGTATTTTTCTCTGCCTGAGTGGAAAGGCAGCATCTGAGGGAAATTTCCCTCACTCAGGGAATGTTGTCAAAATGATAATAATTTGGCCACTGTGTTTTTTATAAATTGTCATGTTCAAAGTTTTGAATGACAGGTATTTGTGGTGGACCTGAGTGGGTATGGATGTTGCTGCTTTAGGGAAAGTTCATTACATTCACCTGCTTCTATGAACAGTGTTGACATATTCCCAGTATTTTTAGGACATGAAGGAGCAGCCTACATGGCTGCCCTGTTTATGGTTTTTAAGTGATCTAACCAGACAGTGGTAGTTTGAATCAGACAGATTGTTGTTGTCCCCCCCTTTTTTATAACCACATTTAATGTGTGTACTCACTGTGGTCTGGTGCCATTAAACATTGGTATCTGCAAATCTCTCTCGTAGGGTTTATTAGAGACTGAAGGGCATGAACGAGCAGCAGCAGCAACGATTGGCTACGGGAACAGTGGGAACAGACAAGGAACTCAACGACCTCTTGGATTTCAGTGCGGTAAGGCAGTGGGATAGGGGTCTGGGGGGGCAGTGGGATGGGTGATCGGGGTGGCAATGGGATAGGGGTCTGGGTAGTAGTGGGTTACGGGTCTTTGACTCTGGATGGCAACGGTATAGGGGTCTTGTTGGGAGTGGAGGGGAGGCAGATAGACTTCAGACGTGGGTTTGGATGGCAGTGGGAGGGAGAGGTCTGAGTCAGAGAGGTGGGTACAAAATGAGTGGAAGGTAGGCGTTGGACTTGAAGAGAGAGATAAGGCTGTATGGGATGGGTAGTGGGGTCATGGGTGAGTTTGCATGTGTGCGTTCTTCTACCTTTTGGTCAGTTCTGATTTAAAAAAATAGGAATGGCAGTGATTTTGTCATCTGTCATCTAGCATGGCAGGATGCGGAACACTTTACTTTTGTTTCCATCCCATTTAAAAGACCATATAGGCGGTATTGCATGTTTAGCCTGTTGACTACGACTCATGATGTAATTTACATTTGCTAATGCATATTACAGTTTGTTATATTTTGGAATAATTGCAAGGTTATCAGATTTTGCAATGTTTTTAAGGATCAAACTTTCAAGTGGTAAATCTACCATAACATTCTCTGCTTCACCAGCTGTTCAATGCTGTTAACTGTTTCAGCCATAAATCAATCCTTTCTCAAAAGTATTTTCAGCTAGATTTTACAAATCAAATTACACTTTAAATTGTATTAACATGAACAGATTTCATAACATTGACAAATATCCACATACTATTTACTTAGTGGATCTCAATCAAATGTCAGGTGGCTGCCTGCATGTTGATTTTCATACTGCATTCTACTGAGATGAGTGGAAACAAACCAATGGAATTCCTTGAGAAAGGAGAGAAAAGAAAAGAAACCTACTGTATGCTTTTGAAAATGGTCGGCAGTAGAGCATACCATGAGTCATAGTCAATTGGCTAAAATGCAATACCAATGTTATGTCCTTTTTAATAGATGGATGGATGTTTAGCTCATTGTAGGTATATTTCACTATTTTTTAGAAGATAGGTTTTTAAAGATTAGTTACTAAGTTACTCAGTTGTGTATGCAGACTCCACTCATTCACCAGTGGGGTAATGGGAACTCCCTGTGCTACTGGGAAATCACACCTGCTATTCGGACAATGCTCGGATACGATACATAACGTCTAAATATCTTTAAAAAGAAATCAACACGGGTACTTGAAAGTAATATTAGAAGAACCAAACGGTAAAATCTACAAATCAAATTGTCTACACTTTCAGAGAGTTGAATAACAGTACAGATTTTATGTGTAGGACCGTGAGAAAACCTGAGTCACCAGGACCAAATTTACACCAACTCCTCACTGCTACAAGCAGTTCAACAGACACATTTATGATATATGATCTGGGCCTGAGACGATGGCTGCTTGTTCATTCTGGAGGAGATTAATTTCTTTTAGTGTTATTTTCAGAACTGATTCTTTATTTTTTCTCTGTTTTTTTGGGTCACAACAACAAACACAATTTGATAGCTGATGATTATCACAGCAATGCTTTTAGAAGTATTCTCTAGACATCCGTTCTGCAGCATTCATAGTTGTTTTTTATTCACCTGTGTTTTTGTTTGTTTTGATGCCTTTGTAGAGTAAGCTGCGTGTTGTGTTGACATCCGTTCTCATAGGATCAAAGAAGCAGCAATGTCAGGTTTCTCTCTCTCTCTCTCTTTCTCTCTCTTTCTCTCTCTCTCTCTCTCTCAATAAATTGAATAGCTGGGCAAAACTAAATTGTGCGTTATAGATACTAATTATGTATGGATGGACAAAGGGTCATTTTAAAACATTAATCTTAATAAAGTAATTGTTTGTCCCATGAGGTTTCTTTGGACTAACGGCTGGGTCATCGAAAACCCTATGATGTGTATGTAACATTGAGAAACTCCCGTTGTAGCTTTTATTTAGGAAAGTCAATTAAAACGGATGGTTAGGAGGATGTGGCTGTTGCATTGCAGCTCTTTTATGGTGCTCAGTCATGACATGCTAGGCGTGTCAACAGCCCCCACTAAAGTAGTTGTTTTCTACTAAACATTGCTTGTTTTCATTTCAACAAAATCAACAAGGAGTGGTCATGGGGGAAAAGTCCCCTTTATTCAGAGGGTTATGTTTGACTCTTCCTTGTTCCTTCCTAGATGCTCAGCATATATCTAGTGTGTGTGTGTGTGCAACATATATACCAAATGCAATATTTATTTAATGAATGAAGGTTTTCCTTAACTGATGCACCTTCTGCAATAAAAGCTGGTAAAGCTAACTCGTCGCCAGATTCAGTGGTTTATTTTTCAAGCGTTGGCATATTGCAATGGCCTAGATACCATCATACCAGAAAACTACCACAGTGTAGTGTTACTGTTACATGCTACCAGAAACTTTGGTGAACTAACATTTTGAGTCAAACGATCTGCTCACCAATGTTTCTACTCAAAAAAAATGTAGGGTGTTTGAGAGAGGCTTAACACCTTTTCTCATGTTTGTAAGAGAAAGAAGTGTAACATTTCTCAAATGGTAAAGCTTTGGGGGAAGGTGGGGGCATTTGTGATCAATGAAGTCATACATAAAGTGACAAAGTATTTGATTTGGCTGGGTGAAATTATAATGTGTGAAATGCGTCGACTGGTGTTTTGTTACTTAGCATTTCCTCTCTCCATCTTGTAGATGTTTGCACCTCCTGTCGCCAATGGAAAGCCAAGACCAACAACGCTCGCTAGCAGTCAGTTCAGTGGATCAGGTAAGATGCAGAACACCTACAGAAACAGAAACGCCTGAGACCACATTATTTTTGCTGCATTCTTTATTAGGTATCAAACGTAACTAATTAGTCATAAAGAAGCATTAAACATCTCCTTTCAAAACACGATTATTTTAGTTTCTCAACCATTAGCTGTTTACTTGTATTTGTACTTAATGTTTATTGACATGGCTGTATCCTGCATGGAATATACATCTGCTTGCTTGCAGAAATGAGAAAGTGCTAACTGCAGTATGTGCCTTGAAAACGGTGCTTATTTATTTAACACATCAAATGGAAAGAAATTGCTTGCATTCAGCATTTTCACATTTTGAAGTTGAACCTAGCCGGAATCCGGAAAAGAAATATGCGTGTATTTAACCTAGGCAGGATGAGGAAAGCATGTGTATATTTTACTGCTGGTAGTAAGCTGTCTAGAGCCTCACTTTGATGGGAGTTCTTGTTAGGGGACATGCAACAGCTTGCTCTACTATGCCTTTATGTGTGGTGGTCTCTCTCCTGTTAAATCCTCTTTCTTTATCTATCCAATGTGACTCATACAGCCCGAGGGATTTGACCATCTTAAGTGTTTTTAACACAGTGTAGCTGGAAGACAATTATTTTGCATAGCGTAAAAATAAAACCTTGACCTGGCCTTTTCTACTCTGGAAATGGCCTAATATTCACATGTATCAATAACGAGCAGGATCATGTTAGTTTAAACACCCCCCCTCTTCCATAAATTATAAGTGTGCTTTCATTGTTTTGGCTTCTGTTGCTTTCCTTTTCAAAGCCCAAAATGGCTGTCAGTTTCCCACCCCAGAACACCTGAAGCATATGAGCCAGCTTTTGCTCTCTTCCTGAATGTTATTAGTAAGTCATGTTGCTCCACTCTTCTGTCACCCTGCCAACCTGCCGTGTGAAATCGAGTCACACTCCCCAGCCTTCCCCAGAGTGAGAACTCAGCCACAGAGGAACAAAGGCAAAAAAGGGGCTTATGGACTTGAAACGACTCCCCCACCCTGAAGTGTAAAACACTCCTCCCCCAACACAGCACAGGGCTCTTCCCCCCACTGATCTGCAGGAAATGGCTTGAGCCTGAGACAATGCCCCTCACCCCCAGCTTGCAGCCTCTTAAACTGGCCCAGCATGCAGTGAGTGGCCGGAGTGGGAGAGAGCTCACTGAATAGAGGGATCAGCCAGTGGAAGGCAGGAATCTGTTTGTTTCTATTAGAGCAGGCAATTACTTAGCAGTGAGGAGTTAATTCCTGCCTACCCCTCCTCCACCACCCCAAAACACCCCACCACCCCCAAGTCCTAAAGTGTGCCCCTTTTGTCACTGACACATTTTGAATGTGATTCTTATCATAGCTGTCACATCTAACTTCCAGCAAGCGCCAGGTAGGTTCTGATAGCAAGCGAGAGTCAAAGTGCAAACATCTGCTAATTCTGTGCCAGGAGTTTCATGTAGATGTGTATCACATTTATAACACAGATGTAGTACACAGAATGGTGCACTGTTTGTGATAGTGAAATGGATAATGTGGCTGTTCAGGTGCCCTTAAACCTCCATGGCTGTTCCCCGTCACCTGGATGTGTCATCGGTAGTAGTGAGTTGTGATCTGTCCTGTAGCTTTGTTGTATGGCGTCCTGCAGCTTCGTTCACAGGATCTTGTTCATCATGCTGTAGTGGGGGGGCCTATATGTGATTACGGCTGTGAACCTCGCTGGTTGATGCAGATGATGCACAAGAACTGAAATTGAAAGAAGCAAGGTCCGCCTGTGACGTCAGCCTTTGGCGGCTTGTGTAGTCAGGGAGCCGTCAGCGCGGGAACGGCGGAGTGGTCTGGTGGCCCACCAGACCACCTCTATTCATCAGCACAAAAGTGCTCAGAGGGGTGCTAATTGCATTAGGCGTCCCTCTTCCCTCCTCAGTGGTCAGAGCGTGTGTGTGTGTGCGGAGAGGAGAGGGGTGTGTCGTGTAGGAGAGGATTGGAGTGTACTGAAGTGAAGGGGATATTGGGGAGGTGGAGTGTGAGGCTCTGGCCAAGCCTACGAGCCTTCAGGCAGGCGTCCCCTCTGTCACCTCTGCAGCTGCTGGCAACGTCCCCCAACACACACACACACACACACACACACACACACACACACACACACACACACACACACACACACACACACAACTTCAAGGGATACAACAGGCCTGTTCCCCCTTCTCCCTATCACAACAAACGGCACAGCACGCTACACACACACACACACACGGTATTGCAGCTAGAGTGTAGTAGATGTAAGTAAGTAGTTACTTAACTTTACTTAGCTACCTAGTAGTAGTCGTAGTTAAAACAATTTGTCCAAAAATTCAGTGTTTTGGATGAAAGGGATCGGCATTAGTTTGACAACTCCCCATTACTTTAGTATTATATGGCCCCCATTTACTTATTGAATTAATAGTGAGAATGCATAGTAAATAATTCCAGTGTTTCCCCCCTGCGGCCACTATTGTTACTTAAAGTTAATGATTCTTAATATTTTGCAGTGGCATCAGTGGAAGAGGGGTAACATGGCAACCATCACAACAGTCCTCTCCTCTCGCCTGCCCTCCCCTGGTATAGCACAATGTTTGGCTCTCATAGGCTGGCTGAGTGTCAGTGTCACCTCAGCAGCTTTCCACCTTGTTTTAATTGCCTCTGAGTTAATTACTCCACTAAGTGTGAAACAATGTTGACAGACTTCTCCTGCACGGCCATGCTCTCTCTATCCCGTGCTCCCCCGCTGGTCAAATTGAGTCTTTTGTAGGAGGCTGTGCAGTGTATTAGAAAAATGTATGGAGGATTCAGAGTTTGACTCAAACACTCGAAACCATTGCCTTCTAGGCCTATTCAAAGCAAATTACTTTGCCGGTGATTATGCATGATCTGTGCGTTTCCCAAAGGCGGTGTGGAAGTGTTTGCAGTGTTTTGGTTAATGTAACATTTCCTGGCTGTCGAAAGTAGTGCGTTTCTTTTGATTTTAGATATATTCATGTAATATCTGATAGTTAATGGTTTCACGGTTGTTTGGTGCATATCACCTTTCTAAATTGGGTCAGACTCTCACCGGACAAAACAAGCTATGAATCGAGGCACCTTGATGAAAAGTCTGCCCTGCCATCTTTATTTATCAGTTTGTCCGTCAGCAGCTTCTCCTGTGTTTTGCCAGCGACACAGTGCTTTTATTAGTCCTATGGCCTTTCAGCAGGGCCAGGCTGACAGTGAGCAAGCGAGGCTGATCTTCTGACGTCCCCTCTCTTCCCCACTCCCCTGATTCTCCATGCTACTGGCATCAGCTCCATAGATCACGGCTGTCGCAGCGTGTGTAGGTGCTTGCTCCGCTCTGTTAGTCTCATCACTCATTCTCACTCGTCAGCCAGGCTGCTGATCTCGCCCAGACCCCTCTCGCTCTCCCTCCCTCTTTTCCATCTCTCTCTCCTCCCTCCCCTCACACTCGCTCTCTTCTCCCATCCCTCCACTCGCTCGTTCATTCTCTTTCGCTCTCTCACACACATTTTTTTAATTAGGCAAAAATCAAAGGCGAAATATGAATATTCATAGGGAAACCGCATTAATATGCACAATTATGCAAATCAGTATGCAATTAAGCCTTGTGTCTCCAGAGAGGCTGGATAGCATTAGCGCATAAGACAGGGAGAAGGGGATGATGGGGGTATTTTGGAGTTTTCTGCTCCAGCGATCTTTTGGACGCGTTTCCCCTCTGTCACTTATACTGGCCCTTTGTGTACCTAAAACATTTCACAATTCAAATCACATTTTCAGTTTTTAAACGCATTTGTTTCATGGTTTATATACTGTATACAGTGTGTGTATATACATTTATATATGTGTATATGTTTATATATGAGCGTGGTGTGCTTGCTGTTGATTACAATTGTAAATCACAAGCACATTATTTTCTGTAGTTAAACAAATTTCAATGATGAATTGAAATAATATTTATTTCATTCTCTTACACTACTATCCTCCGTGTGTACACACAGACCCCCCCCGCTCTCTCTCTCTCGTTGTTAAGCCCATGTACGCAGCCCATCTCCACTCGATGGCTTAAATGCACAAATGACAAACACCAGCAGCACACTAAACCATCGCTGGAGCTCAGGACTCAGTCATGTAGCTTTACCATCCAACGTCGTATTGCAAATGGTGTCCACATTGCCCCACAGAAGTCTGTAGTAACACAGAGGTGTAGCATGATATTCCACTTTGAAAAGACTGTTTAAAGTGGTGGCGAGTTTCACGGAAGCGCACGTCCGTAATTTTACATTGAAATGAACTCTAATCGCTGTGAATGTTTTGATGACCATGTAGAAAGCAAATCCCAAATCGGTTGTCCTCAACATCCCACTCACAAATTGATGTGATTGGTTTAGAATCTAAACCAATATATACTGTGTTCACAGATTCCTCTGTGCATCTAAACTTTAGATGTGCATCTAAACTTTAGATGTGCATCTAAACTTTAGATGCACAGAGAAATCTGTGAACACAGTATATAACCTAGATAAATCATGGGATGTGAATGTGGCTTACAATAAGACCTATTTAGACCTAGTTTTTGGGTTGCAAATTATTAAGTGATCATCTTCCAATATTCAGTCACTGTTAGGACACCCCTATTCATTAGATTGGTAAATGAGTATCCTGAGCAGCATCTTACTTTCTTTTTTATCATATGTTTTTTTTTATCATTTATTTTTGATATTTTCAACTGTGAAAATGTGCAAAATGCAGAAGAAAATGCAGTGCAACACATTCAAATACTCAATCATCTCTCAACCCAACACTTCTCACCCTCTCAACACACCTTCCCCCCCTTACCCACCCCATCAATTCTCATACATACATGATACATAGGAAGAACGTGTGAAAAAAGGAAGCGTCTCGCATATTTATTTAAAAAAAAGTTTCTCTGTTCATGTAAAAATCCTTTTATAATATAACGGCGTTTATGTACAATGTCATTTTTGCTGTGCCTATCCAGGTCCACTGGGATCTGTCAATAAAACGGGATACTAAGTATACGATTTGTCGACAGGTGCCACTGTCTGATGTGACTTTAGGATAAGCACATTGCTATTTGCTACATACCTGTGGTGAAACATAGGATGGTACTAATGATATAGTCTCATCTGGGGAATGCTAATGAGCTTTTGACGGCAGTGGCCAAGTCACGTCCCTGCCTGGCGGTGTCTTTCAGCTCTGCTTTATGTTTATCCTATGTTACTGGTCTTCTTACTAATCAATGTAACATGTCTTTCTCAGGTCTAGATGAACGCAGTGGCTCTGGGTCCTGGGGATCAGCAGAACAGAACAGCCCCTCTTTTAACCAAGGACGGGTAAGAATGGACACACACATTTTGGTTGCAAATGTTTTTTCGGTTTATGAGCATTTTACTCTTTCTTTGTGTGTCTGTACATATCTGTCTTGGTCTAACTCCCTCTTTGTCTGTATCTCATGTGCACATGAATGTCTGCACACAATAAACCAGCCATACATGTACACAGCAAAATAACACCCTCTCCTGCAAACCCCACATCAGCTTAGTATTTTGGCACGCTCTGTGCCATTTCCCCCCCCCCCTTTTTCGGAGCAGTAGTTTTCCTCTCTATCTAATAGCCTTGGCTCAGAATCATGCATTGGCAAGCTCTCTGCCAGTCCTGAACCTCTGTGGAAGCCCACCGGTAATTGCGGCTTCACATCCTCCGTAACTGTCTTGGCACAACTCTTTGTAAATACAAGGAACAGGGGGTGAAATAAATGCAGCAGACTTTGATTACCACAAGTTGATAATTAAGAAAGTCGGTGTTTGAATCCCCCAAGCTGATGCAGATCTCCTTGGCATGGATGCTTTTGGTTAGATATGAGGTAAAAGGGAGGGTAACCACTAAGCTGCACATGGGGGGAGATGGCCTCGAATCACTGGCTATTTTTCATTTGTGTGTTTTAGCCTTATGCTGGTGCATGTACATCCCACTTTAAAGGACCACACCAGTGGTCTAGCATGTTTAGCCCATTGACTACAACGCACAGTACATTTTGAATTATTGCATTTTCCACAGCAGTATACTGTAGCATTGTTCCTAGGAAGACATCAGTCTTCAGCACGATATGAAAACCAACTTGCAGAGACTTGAAACTCATTTGAGATAGATAATCCACACTAAATATTATTATGTGGATATTTCTGTCAAAGTTATATTATCATTGTGTTTTGTCAATTTTAAAGAGCGGGATGATCTGAAAAGTGTAGCTGAAATTCCCCCCTGGACAAAAGATTGATTTATGATTGTAACGTTTCCTTTTTAACGGTAATGTATTGTGTTGAATTCTAATGTGCATGATTTTTAAGCACACAGTGATGTTTAGCCAACATTGACTAGTCGATTCTATTGATGAAGAAAAAGTTGCAAAGAAAAATGTTTGGCTGAATCTGTGTGTGGCTATGATAATGTTGCATTTGCAGTGGTATGGTCCTTTAAGTGTCATTACAGTGTATGTTTGTGCCAATATTCTTCCAGGGCTATGGAGAGGGATCTCATTACAGCGAGCATGAAGGCCTGTCTTCCCCATTCCTCAACTCAGGGATTGCAGGTATGATATATCTTATGACGTCTCACATCACCCCGACCCTCCCCGACCCCGCGTGTGATGTAAGGCCAAATATGGCTGCTGTGCTAATGGAATGTCAGAGCTGTGTCAAATATTGCTCCTTTTTTTTAATGTTGCATCATATTGTCACTGCCAGGTGGGAACCTCATATATCCGTAATTTCTTTTATTGTGATTTAAATTAAAAAGCAAAGATAAAAATAGCTTACTTAACCACTCCCAACGCTGACGTTGCGAGCTTATACTGCAGATCTGCTATTTTCACTACTTCTTTGTTATGATAAAGTAGGGCATTTACATTACAATATGGAGATACAAAGTTTCTCCCCGACAGCGACGATATGGTCAATTTTAAACATGAATTATAAAGCAGCCCTGTTGTTCAGAACTTCAGAGCTAAACATTGAAATGACAATGGGTTTTAATTCAGTGGCTGATGTAGCTGTTTTCGCATATTTTGTTTTGACCGCAAAACATCGTTATCTGGGCGGCAAAATGTGTGCGTGGATGCGTGTGTGTATGCATGTGAATGTTATGTGTGCATGCATGTGTGTGCGTTTGCTCATTGGTTGAGTGTTGGATGTTAGGGCAGCAGAGCAGAAACCCTCCCTAGGGTTTTATCTGGCAGGCAGCTTTATGCAGCTGAGCGTACTGAAAAAAAAGATGTGTGGGGGGGGGGGGCATCTCTGGACTTTTTGTACTTTCACAAACCTACTTTTCATTTACACACACACACACACGCACAAGCATACAGTGTAATGTTTGATTTTCATAATCCCTCAATGACCATTCTCATCCTACAGGTAAAAACGAGAGGCCACCATATTCTTCCTTTGGAGGCCAGGTAAGCAACCATTAAGCCTAATCCTCACATGTCCATAATATGGGGCTCTAATTTGTGTTGGGGGGGGGGGGGGGGGGGGGAGACTCATTTTAAGCGACTAATATAAAGGCCACCCCCTTGTCTTACTTCGATTTTCCTGTGAAACACATTGAATTAGCGACCTCCGTTTCCTAGAAGCGAAGGGAGTTCCTGTGATCGTGCAACCTTGAATGTATTGTTAAAAGACAAAATCCATGTCTCCTTCTAGCCTGGCTTCCTACCCAGTGACATCTCATTGCCCAGCCCTGATGCCATGTCTCCCTCTGGCTTGAAGTATGCCTCCCAGTCCTACCCGTCATACCCCAACAACCCCAGGAGGAGACCCCCTGATGGAAGCATAGGTAGGACAATGGAGTAGACGCTTTTCATAGATGGCTTTATTAGGTCATCTTACGAATCCAGGACATACAGTTCCCATTTATGTGCAATAGGGCTTTTTATTGTGTTGATCTCATGCTGCGTAGGTGATCTCCACTAACACTTTGTCTTTGATCTATGTGTGTCCTTAGCTGATTGGCTGAGCACAGAATGTGTATAATAAGAGCGCCCCTCACTTCAGTGTGACTGTGGATACTTTAGTGCACATTCAAACTTCAAGGGTTAAAACAACAAATTCAGTTACACTGAGACACACAAACGCAAAACACACTGATGTATCCACATTTTACACATTCACACGTATTATTAGATGGTGGTAGGACCAGAAGCCCACACTGCACCTGCACTGACACAAACGGTCAATGACTACATCCTCAATTTGTGTTTCTCTCCCCCCTCTGTCTGTCTGTCGGTCTGTCTTTCTTTCTCTCTGTAGATACCCAGCCGAAGAAGATCCGAAAACCCCATGGCCTGCCATCCTCGGTAAGAGCTAATTTCTGCTCCCCTTCACAGCCCACAGCCAGTCTGCTCTACTTCTCTCTTTCTCTCTCTGTTCTCAGTACTTTGCTTGAGCAGTCCTGTGACAGACATAGGTTAAGGTCCTCTTGCTCAGTCCCTCTTTCCCTGTGAGTTGACAGCTAGGTGACTCCGAATGCCTCCGATAAACATTGTTTTGCTTGTCACTGCAGTGTCCACGCTTGCTTCCTTGTAATCCCCAGGGTCTGCTTCTCATGTGTACAGAAAAGGAGAAAATACCTGGATTCTGTGCTGCTGTCTAGTGTGGTGGCTTTCAATCACGCCCCACTTTGGATTGCTCTACAGTTGCAGTTTTATGGGGTGCAGTACTTAGTTTAGACTAGTCATTGGTTAGACCAGTCATTAGTCCTACAACCTCAAACCCTAACCTCCCACGGGGCAGCACACCTAAACCTAACCTTAACCCTCTCCCAATCTGGTCGTTTTAACGCACCCCTCACCAACGTTTTATGGTGATATGACCAGTGGTAATGAACCCAGTTTCAGTTTCTCCGGCTACTCTCTGTAGCTAAATTTACTGGAAAACCAAACCACAAAAGTTTCACTTGGTTCTTAATCAACTATTGGAGGCCTAATGAAACATGAAATGGGAAGTTTGTGATATTTGAAAGTTTTAAGTTACTATACTAAGAGCTTCTATCTGGTCATCAATAAAAAAAGAATACTGCTGTTACACAAACACATTTTCTGTAACATCTTGTAACAATCTTGTGTCACAACCATACTCTAATGACAAGAATAATGGGGGTCACTGTCAGCTGGGGCCCAATTGCGTGAACAGCACAGTGTGAATGATGTATTATGGAATCTTATTGTATTATTATCTGGAAACTAAGTGGAAAGCTGTAGTGTATGCTGTGGTACAGCAGTAGAGGTGTGTGTGTGTGTGTGTGTGTGTGTGTGTGTGTGTGTGTGTGTGTAGTAGAGGTGTGTGTGTGTGTGTGTGTGGTTTAAGTGTAGTTTATGTGTGACTGGACAGACCTAGCTTTCCGACTTAAAAAAAAAAACTAAGTGTAAACTCTGCAGTGTACACAATGTAACCAAAGGGGCCCTTTGGTTACATTGTACACTTTTCTGAGTTCAACGAACACACAATTTTACTGTGTGGTCTGATGGAGGTCCTGTCGTCTTTTTTTCGGTATGACCCGCAACCATTCCCCGCAGCGACAACGATGGCCATGTGGTTTTCAGCCCAAATTATGTTGTGTGTGTGTGAATTGCTCCCCCCCCCCCCCCCCCCCGCCTACGCCTCGCCACATGATGGTCTGGGTGGGCCTCCCCCTGTGAGTGACCCAGTTGTGAGGCGCGGCGCATTGCGAGGCCTCTTAGCCCCGTGTCTGAGCCCAGATTAATGACTGATGATGATGATCCTGTGGTCCCTCCCTCCCTTCAACACTCCTCCCATCTCATCTCATATCTCTCTCTCTCATCTCATCTCTCTCTCTCTCTCTCTCTCTCTCTCTCTACATCTAGTGCACTTTTTTTTAATCCAGTTTAATTAATCCAGTCCTAGCAAGTAAAGCAACCATAAGAACTGAGGTGATGGCATCACTATTTTACTAGTTTCAACTTGTAGGTAAATATCCTCCTTATACATGCAAATAGTAATGCACATCGTTGTCATTACTGTTGACAAATCTGCACTAGCCTTAGTGGTGAAGCTCCTTCCCCCTCCTTCCTCCAAAGTGCCCAACCTCTGTAATCCACTAATACCTGTACACTAGATCCTGATCCCTGAGCACTGTCCTCACAAACCATCAAACAGCAGTGCAGAGGAGCTGATCTCTTGTCCACAGGTTGTCCACCAGGCACCAGCCTCATAACCCATGCTTGTTCAATTATCATTTTTGAATATAGTTTTGATATTATTCACCCCCCTCACTTCCTCACTCCTCCCCCAGCAACATGTCACAACCCTGGTTTTGCCAGTGTGGGGACCTTTACACGGTCACAACCTGAATTACATTAAACCCCTATTAGCGGAGGATTTTACCCTAGAAATCCCTTTTCTTCCTGTGAATACAATTATCCAGCAGTGCCAGTCTTTGTGTGGTTCTGCGCTCCCATCCAGAGCAGCAGGAATCGCGCGACATTGTTCCCCGTGAAAGAGCAACCTAAAGCCCATTGTTAAATGAAGCCATCTCCGTCATGTTTTCCCCTGAATTAGCCGTGATCATTTTTAAATCCCCTGTTCCCTTCACACTCCCCTGGCCATATCAAGCTTTGTTTAAGTCATTTAGATTACCTTCTTCTGTCTCCCCCCCCCACCCCTTATCTCACTAAGCATTTCATAAATCATCAGGGCCTTCATTTTTTCCCTCCCCACCCGCCACCACCCCCTACTCGCTGCAATCTCTCTTTCTCTCTTGCTTGCTCTCACTCTTCTTTCTGGCCCCCCTCCTTCCCTCTCTCCCTCCCTCCCCTCTCTCTCTTGCTGACTGAATCCCAGCCCCCTTTTCTCTCTCGCTCTCACTCTCGCTCTGTCTCTCTCCCTCCTCTCCCTCTCCTCAGCCCAGCTGCCTGTGGAGTTGGACGTGGTCCAGGAACAGGCAGATGGCTCTGTAATTAGAAGTGCATCTCTCCGTTCCCTTTCCACTTCTCCCTGTTAAATCAAATTACAGGAAAAAAAGTCCCTTTTCTGGATTAGCATTCTTCGCAGCATAGCCTCCATTCTCCGTCTCTTCCTCTCTCTCTGTCTTCCTTTCTCCCGTTTTTCTGTCTCTCCACCCCTCCAGTACACGTGAGGAAGAGTAAATGATGGTTGATGGTGTCAGGAAGTGGAGGGCTCCTCATGTCTGTCTTCATTCTATGGCTGTGGAACACATGGGAGTGGAATGTCACCACAGGCACAGCATCCATTTTTGTTAGCTCTAAGTAGAAAGGATTATTGAACACCTTGAGGGACTAATATAAAATGTCCAATGTCATTATAGGAGTCTTTAGAAGCTTTGTCTTGTGTTTGCATGATAAAAATGAACTTCCAATCGACGCCATCGAAAGTGGATTAAATATTGTTGAGTTTATTTTGATGTTATCCGCAGAGACGTGGTGGTGTTGTGGTGGTGTGAGTGTGTGTTGGCTCTCGCAGAATGTGTTGTGTGTGTGTGAGCTGAGACGGTGTGTCTATGGGGAGCGGCTGTAGGCCAGGCAGTGACAGTGCGATGTCACTGGACCCCTGGGAACGAGAGGAAGCACTCACTGTGCACTGGGATTCGAGCCGTTGCTTTTCCCAGCGTGCCATGGTCGCTGTGCTGTCCTCCATAGGCCATGGACGGATGGCCTGCTTGCCTGGTTGCCTGGCAGACTCCCTCGCGCCATCTTGTGGCCTGTCAGAGTATTGTAATTAAATGGAATTTGACATGGATAGGGTGGGCCAGTATTTTTCTGACTTGTTTCCCTCGGTTGTTGTTCAGAGCTATGCGTGAAGGGAAAATATTAGCAATGTGATTCAGAAGAATAAAATATCCAGATCTTGTGTGTATGGAAATTGTGTGCCAACTCTGCGCATTCTTTTCCTGTCTGTTGTTTAGGTGTACGCTTCCACATCTGGTGATGAATATGCTAGGGAGAATGGAGGATATCCTGGTGCCAAGCCTGGAGCTGTTTACCCTGGATCCTTCTACATGCAAGGTAACCTTGCAGTGCTTATTTTACGATATCATTTTTTACAGAGTTTGACCGTGCATTGTTAACCCATTTTGTCCTGAGATCAGATTCTAAAAATGTCTTCTACATCCTGACCGTTTTCTGAAAAAGCTATGTTTCTATGTCAGTGGTTCTTCGATTTTTCAAAAATGGCAGACCTACAAGCTCGTAGCGTGCCACTCGGTGGCGCGCTATGAGCTTGTAGATCTGCTATTTTTCAATAGCTAAAGCATAACATAATGCTAACACCAAAAGGGGTTCCCACCCAAAATGGGTTAATGCTTGCATACTTTTTTAATATGTACTATAACAAATAATATTTGTGCATCTCCAGAGGACCCATGGTCTTCATCAGGCTACTCTGCCATGTTGGGCAACTCCCCTCACATCGGACAGCCAGGCTCCTTCTCTGCTATCAACCCACAAGATAGGATGGTGAGCGAGATTCTTTTTCTGATATTACCGTCTGGTCTTTCACTCACGTCCTCTGACATTGATTTTACCCAGGCTATTTTTTATTCTGATTGTGTGCGTTCCCCTCACATTCTTATCAGTACTAGTTATCTAAATATGGCATTTAGTTTTGTTTAAAAAAATCCACAGAGATCATCATACCATATAATGAAATGGTCGGTAAACGGTTGTGTTGGTACTAGACATGAAGGCACTTGTTTCCCTTCATAGGACTGAAAGTCTGTATCTTTTCTAAGAGGGGTGTGTGCGTTTTCTAATCTAGTTACCTGTGTTCTCTTTCTAGAAGCGTCAACCCCTGCCTCTGTCCCCACAGAACTATCCTTTACATGGCAGTGAGGTCAACGGCTTCCACTCGGCTCCGTCCTCCTACAACCACACATCCCTCAATGGAGATGGCATTATGGGTAAGACCTTTTAATGGCTTTTAACCACTTTAATCCTGGCGTCCCGCTTTTGGGCATGCCATTACAGGCAACATTATCTAAAAAATGGCAGATCTACAAGCTCAATTCCGATGTGCTGTTAGCTTGTAGATCTCCCATTTTTGAACTCCGTAACTCGAGGTCAGTCCATGGTTCATTTTGTACCTAAGACACTAATGAATGAGTTTGTCCGACCAACATAATTTTCCTTGTCTTCATGCAGCGAGCCGAGGTACCACGGCTGGCAGTTCAGGAGATGAGATCGGGAAGGCTCTGGCATCGGTGAGTTTGTTCCCTCTTCCCTCCACAGCTTCATGGTATCTCATTGAAATTCATAGTTTCACTTCCCCAGTGTATGATGTTGTTCATTATGTAGAGGCTTAGTGCTCATTTCATTTTTTTACTTCTTCAGATCTACCCCTCGGACCATAATAGTAACAACTTTTCTTCGGCTCCTTCCACCCCTGGCTCTCCTCAGGGAATTGCAGGTACAATAAGGCCATCCCGAATGCTTGTACAAGGATCACGTCTAGACTCGGGGAAATATGGGCTTCCATTTAGAAGATCTTGGATTTGGTTGTTTTCAATTGTTAATATATCTATATTAATATGCATAATATAGATAGAATATATGTCGTATTTTAAGATTCGTCATTGATCCTTGTGTGGTTTATACTTGATTTGTAAGGAGTGACCTGTGAAAAGATTCATACACTTGATAAATGGATCTGTAGCTCCATCTGCTGTTAGAGTTTAGAATTGTCACTAGTGAACATTATCTGAACCCTCATTAACTGGCTGCTCTTCATCCATTATCTCTGCAGGGGCTCAGTCTCAGTGGCAAAGACCACCCACACCCAACTACGAAGGGCAAACTCATGCACTGGTACAGTCAGACATCTGTCTCAAAATAAATTACTGTTCTTGGTACTTAATGAGGAGAATGCTATTTGAAATAAGCATCTGTCTATATATGATCTATAACTACTCTGTGTTGCTAGTTCTGCAATTGTAGAAACTGCCCGTTCATATTATGTAATATGTTCATAATGTTACTAGTAAGGTTGGGCGTTATTCCAAAATATTCCTATCGGCCACAGTCCGATTTATACTCCGCCACACAGTGGCTCGGGGGGCAACCCTGTCATACATCTAAGTATACATTCGGCTGTATAATATATTCTCCATATCGTTCAACCTTAGTTGCTAGTTATATTTCCCTAAATAAGTAATTGATCATCTGAAACTAGCCGTAATCCTATCAATAAGTGCCTGCATATAAATTGAATTGAGCCAGAAAACAACAAAATGTTGTTAAAAATATTGCTAAACTACATATATTTTGTGCCAATCTAGCAGAATAAAATGGAGGATCGTTTGGAGGAGGTAATCCATGTATTGCGTAGCCATGCCGGGGGCCAGGGCCCAGGTTTGGGGGGCCCTCACTCTGACATGCACAGCCTGCTAAGTGGTGTGTCCTCGGTACATAATGGCCTCGGAGGCCTGTCTCCTGCCTTCTCCAACGCTGGACTGGCCCTCAGCAACAGACACCCGGCCATGGTAAGTGTGTGTGCGTGTGTGTGTGTGTGAGCTTTTACGGCTGTGGGTCTCTGTCAAAATACTGCAGTCATGTGATGTCACGCAAAATAGGAGACCTGGTTCATGTTCTGTCTGCCTTTCTCTGCAGGGAGGGAACCATCACGAGGAGCCCACAGGCCTTCCACCTAGCAGCACCTTGCTGCACGGTCACCATGCCTCTGGACCACCACAGACTGCTGGTCAACCTGAGGGATTTACCAGTGAGTCCTAGCACACCGTTTCTCACCATCTTATTCCACAGTAGTAGCTGTAGTATTTGCTTGGCTCTGCTATTTCCTCTAATCAGGGGACATTGTCATCTTGACTCTTTATCTCAGCCAGAGTCCTCCAGTGACATTTTCTGTTTTGTTTTCGGAAGAAACATTTCAAATGGTAGTGTTAGGGATCAAAGAAATTAACTTTACAAAATACATACACAAATGTGTTTTTCAAAACAATGTTTACCGTACTCCCCGTGTTTGTGTATATATCACACCTTTGCTGATAAATATGGAGGAAATAGCCACTTGTTAGCTGAAATCAAGTTTGCAGCGTCTTGGAAATGGACGACCCTGATGACCGTGTGTGTGTTTTGTTGCTAGATCTTCCCGGTGGTGTAGCCCGTTCCACACACTCCTCTAGCGCTTCAGACATCAAGAGAGAGGACAAGGAGGATGACGAAAACTCATCCGTTGGAGACAAGTCAGAGGAGGAGAAGAAGGAGGTCAAGATGGCACGCAATCGAGCAAGGTATAGTTCCTCGCTCCAATCACTGTTTTGCTTTTAGCTTGTATCATTACATTTGTTTAATCTGTTAAGAGTTAGCAGTTTTTATCCCACATAGGTGGAAATGTTGCTACCCTTACGTTGCGACGTAAAAAAAAACATAGGACCTGCTTGGTTTGATGAGATTTGTATAATATGTGCTTAATTAATATAATTGTTTTCCACTACATTCTGAATCTGAATGTCCCAGGCCATGCTAGCCTAGGTTAGACTTGGTGTTTAACTTTGTTTGACATACCCTCTTACCCCTTATTTCATGTTGTTTACAGAAAAGAGGCGTTGGCCCTCCAGATCCTCTCTAGCCTTTCAGACCAGAAAGATGATGAGTAAGTCTCTCCAATAGGGTTTCAGGTTTTTGCTGTCGGGTAGAAACCGTGTATCTCCATATTTCAACATTTTATGTTTTTTCACCCCCGCCCAATAATTGAATGCACTACTTCGTCATACGACAGTGTCACACAAAAGTAGCAAAAGAGCTGATATACAAGCTCACAACAAGTTGCATCACAGCATGTTCTGAGCTTGTAGACTTGCTATTTTTTGAAAAATCTATTAAGTGATTTAAAAGAGCTTGTGAATAAATGGTTTCCACACGACAGCGACAATGTGCTTTTTGGCTCTTTTCAAATACCACTAAAGGCACATTTTGTTGGTGTAGCTGCTATATGAACATATTGAACTATAAAAATACATTCTCAACATTGTCTGCACTCTTAATTCTTTTCTGCCAGACAATGTATACAACTTGTGGTCGCATTTAGCATTATAAGCACATTGTTGAGATACAAACGTATGTTAACATTTCCAGCTTATGTGGGATACAGGTCAAAGGACAAAGATAACTTGAGGGCAGGATGCTGCTGCCCTTCTCTAAAACATCTCGAGTGTAGCTCCTTACTGTCTTCTCTTCCATTCACTTCATAATACAAGTGGTGGTCAAGTGCAATTTATTTATATAGCACATTTCTCTCATATTTCATCCTTTTTTTTTTTTACGTGTTATTCCCAGTGTGGACGACGAGGACGACGAGGACCTTCCCCCTGAGTTGAAGTTGGAGCGCGAGAAGGAGCGCCGGGTGGCCAACAACGCCCGCGAGCGCCTGCGAGTGAGGGACATCAACGAGGCTTTCAAGGAGCTGGGAAGGATGTGCCAGCTCCACCTGAGCAACGACAAACCTCAGACCAAGCTGCTTATCTTGCATCGAGCTGTCAACGTTATTCTGAACTTGGAACAACAAGTGAGAGGTCAGTCACCACCAAGCCTGAAGACGTATGCTACAATTTACAATTGTAGCAAATGGCTATACTGGTGACTGATCTCTGATTTGTTGTTCCAAGTTGAGGATGACGTTAAGGGCTCTGTGCAGCACAAGCTGTTAGAATATCATTAGGACCGGTTCCTGCTTCCTGCTTCTCTCCCCAGCTCTTCTTCCATATAAGGTAAATTTCATATTTTAACAAACGCGATAATCTCTCTTCTTATTTCAAGAACGTAACCTGAACCCCAAGGCAGCATGTCTGAAGCGTCGCGAGGAAGAGAAGGTGTCCGGAGTGGTGGGAGACGCACCAATGCTCTCAGGAGGCCATCCTAGTCTGGGTGGCGATGGCCACAATCCAGTCAGCCACATGTAACGCCAGGTAGGCATAGTGGTTTTGCTACTTTACCGATGGTACAGGGAGAGACAAATTGAATATTCTGTTTTTGAGAAAACAACCTGGGTACGGGGGATGTGGTTCACCCAAGAAGTCTTAATTTCTATCGTTTACTTACCCGGTGAGGTCTTTCAGTCACGGATATTTTTTGTTTGTAAAATATTCCTTTGCAGTAAATCCCGAATCCAAAAATTAACAAACTTCAAATTTTAACAGCAGCAATGCAAAACAATATGAAAAATCTGTCCATAAACGCAAAAACACTGCTCCTAGTGTGTCCCAAATGTCTTATCATTTTGTATTAAGCTACAGTAAAAACAACAACTTCTTGATTAAAACAAACTTTTAAAACGCTATCCTATCATAGTACCCCTCGCGCTGTTCTTGTGGTACCTCCAAGTCATGTCCTACGTCATGATTCATTCATAAATGTAACCTGGGCCCAGCCCGCCTGCAGTACCAGGTTTTGACCAGTAGGGAGACGACTTCAACGATGTCCAGCTATTCTGGGGGCTTGGTTGAACCCCATGAGCGGCTACTTTAAAAGTTTTTCTTCTTTGGTGATTTGGGATTTACCATTAAGGAATATTTTCAAACTGGCACCGCAGTCACCTACCTAGCTGAACTACTAGAACCCCATGTGCCTGTTCGCCAACTGAGGTCTTCTAATTTAGCCCTGCTAGAGGTCCCTAAGACCAACCTGGTGACTTAAGCCAAATTCAATACCCAAAATCTCGGCCACTCGCTCACTTAAACTCACTCACTCCAGCATGGCGGTGAAATTAAAGACTAAAGACTCCTATACACATCCTTAGCACCCCATGGTTTTGATTCTAAAGATGTGTAAGGCATAATTAAGTACACAATAGAAATAAAGTCATTTCTTGGGTGAACTATCCTTTAACTTGGATCAGTTTTTTGTTTTAAAGCAGTGATTCACAACCTGTGGGTCCGGACCCTCAGTGGGATCTCCAAATGTTTTTGTTTTTTTGGGGAGGGGGGGGTCCCCTAACCTGACTCCACCAGATGGCGGCGGCAGCAGTGAGTTCCTCCTCCTGCTCCCATCTGGTCTCTCTTGGGCAGAGACGATGTATTCAGATCAAATGCTGATCGGAGCGATATGCGGGATCAACGCGAGACTGGTGACATATTGAAGCGCTGCCACAGCGCACATGTAGACACAACCTAACAGGACTACAACTCGAAATTATTACGGAGATATCAGATTTTTGTCCCGCTGCTTCGGGTTCATCGTTTCTGCTTGAGAGAGACCAGATGCAGGCAGGAGGGGGGAACTTGTGAACTCAATACTGCCGCAATCTGGCGGAGTCAGGTTAGGGGTCCCCACCCAGATAACAAAGTGGCAATTTAGGACAATTTAATGCCTTTTTAATACTTCAAAAAATTAACAAAATGTTAACGCAACAATAACAATGCAATGAAATTCAGCATGTTTAAGCGAGCTTCAAATAAGACTGCAATTTTATTCAGTATTGAAGAAACGAAAGGAATGCATTTAATGGCTTCCTATAATCAAACCCTTGGTAAACCTGCAGAGACTTGAAACTTGCTTAATACAACACACTAAGTATCATTGCTCAGTTTTTGTTTGTTATGCAGACTGAATTGAAAAGTCAAGCTGGCAATAGAATCTGGAGAAAAGATTGTTTTATGAATGAAATCCCAATGTCCATGATTTATTAACTTCAAAGGGCAAAATTACCCCGGGTCTTAAACAGGAATTTAGCTGGACGATCGGACCACCCGAGGCATGAATGTTGTAACCGCGACCAGCGACACTTTACTTATGAGCCGTGTATAAAGCTTGTTTTGATTATAAACTAAATCTGGGAACAGAATCCGAGATGAAAGTTTTTTTAAGATTTCGCTTAACATTGAAGTCAACAGTGTAGTCAAGTGTATTTTTTTAAGGACTGGAGAAACTGTAAATCAAATGTAAAATGTTCAGGAAAGTGGTCTGTTTATGTACAGTTTGAATCTGTGAATAAACAATGACATGTCTTGATGCCACTTTGGTCCTATAAAGCTATAGGCATCATATTCACAATATTTTGCTTGAGATTTCCATTTTGTATGGATAGCTGATGTTTGTTCTTTTATTTTACAGATCTGGTGGGATTTCCTTGGCTCTGAGGATGTGGCCTTAACAGATTCTTCCACCCATTATTCTCAGTCTGTGTATGTGTGTGTGTGTAGATATGGACGTGTCTGTGTATTATCCCTTTCAGTTTTGAGATGCACATTCACACAACCTTGTACACACATGCATACTGCCAAAACTGACACAGCCTATTTGCCGCACTCCTGACCATGACTACCAGCTCAAATGTGAAGAACTTTTAGTTGTCTTTTCTTTTTTTATATACATGTAAGAATTTTTTTGGCTTCCATACCATGATGGCACACCAGAGTACGTTTGTCCTGCCACAAATTTGGGACTTCACACACTGCCGCGATATGCTCTGGTGAAAGACAAGAAATATGACAAAAAAACAAACAAATTTAATCAAGGATTTGTGCCTAATTGTTACATGTTTTCTATGAGACATTTAAGCGAATTGCTTTACAAGTGAGGAACATTTATTGTAAGGGATTGCTTATGTGTATGAGCAATTATTTTTTAATGTAGTATGTCATTCCCAGCGTGATGGTACAGTCTTACATATGTTATGTAACCAAGCTCCTGGCTGTGAGGTCGAATTGTCTCTAGCCCACTTTTCCTCCAGGAAAAGGTAAAATGTTGATAATTTGAGCACAGGCTACATGAATGACAGGACCTCTGACATCCAGATAGGGTCTGACAGTCTCTCTGTTTCATCCTACAGGGAATCTGGAGAGTTAGAAGGGGAGGATTTTCTTTGTAAATTAGAGTTGATCCAGTGGTAGAATCAGTCACCTTCAAACTGTTCTTCCTGTTTATTGACCACACACTCTAGTGTTACTCCAGTTCTCCCTTGTCCTGGCTTCAGTTAGTGATAATGCTTTATTTACTAAAGTGTAGGTAGACCAGACAAAGCACAGTTGTATATAATATACTGAAAACTATGGGTGTCAACCGTCAGTGCATTTCAGTTTCTACAAGGCCAACTTATAAACTATTATAACAAATACTGATCAGGTGTACTGTTGTTGCTTTGACTTAGAAAGTGTCTGTGACAACAGACTTGAATCCCATGTTTTATCCCCTTAATCGATAAAAACTTAAAACGATCTTGACTCCATTGATGTAAGGAATCATATCGGCCCACTGTTGTAGAAACAGACAAGCCTTTGCCAAGTAGAGGCTTTGTATTCTTAAAAAGATCATTCCCATTAAGTTACTCAGCCACTCAACTTCCACCTGAGTACGTTTTCCTTGTATCTTCTTACTGAGACAAGTCTGATATGTAAATTCACTTCATCCATACATTACTCCGATATGTTTCATGTTGAGCAAAATGAAATATATATATATAAGAATATATATTTTTTTGTTAGTCTATACATTGTAGATTTCTAAATAACAAAGGCAATATTAGTTTGAAGTTTAGAGTGTATTGTAGATTATCTGAATGAGGGATATTTGACACTTAAATGAATTTGTTCAAAAATGAGCTCAACATTCAACTGTGCTTTGCTCAGGCAGGATGGCGAATGAAAAGGATCAACTTAAGATAATTGTACAAATGTGGTTATCCTTCCCCCCCCCCCATAAGTTAAAGTCACCATTAAAGGTGATATGATGGCCTAAATACAGTTTTAGTTTGTGGAATTAGAATGGAAGTGTATTGTCCCATAACCAGAGGAATTCTTTATTTCCATATGGGGACATGTGGATGGAGTGTGTGTCACCGTCCTTTTGAAGTGTTCTTACTCAAGTGGTGAGGCACCATAAGGCAAATTGTATGGAGGGATTTTTTAAATCTCTTCTAACAGTAATTATGCAACTGGTTTTTTGAATGTAGCTACCATTCAAATGTGTATCGCCTTCATTTTCTGATTTCATATTCCTGGGTTTTGTCAGTACAGTATCATTGTCATTTCATTTCAGTTTTTATTTTATTTTTTTACCGTCTGCATTATTTCAGTGTGCAGCTAACTACAGTATACTGCACATTTGTTTTGGAGGCAGACATTGGTATTTGAGTGTAAGATACAAGAGAATATGGAGATCAAAAACAGTGTTATTGATTGTGATATTGTTCCCATGTTGTCTCCCGTGGTGAAGGATCTTTATCAACTTGTAATCACAGATTCTGTGCGGGTGGGGGTGGGGGTCGAAGAGCCTTTTGTGTGTCCTGTGATCATAGTATTGTTGAAAGATCTAACTTTAATTTGTAGAAAAAGATGGGGAAAAGAAAAAAAAAAACTTAAAATCAATAGTGTGGCCTTTTCATTCTCAAGACTGAAGATGTCATGGTGGGAGAGTGATGATACCTTATCAGTGCCTGAACTTGTATTTTCATTATAAGACAGTTTTATTTTGTAAACCATATCATTTCATTTTATCACAGAGATTGGAGAGGTAACTGTTCATTTCCTTCACCTTCCCCTCTCCTATGCTTTTTCAATTTTCAGGAAGAAGTTTAAAGTGGTATAAAGAGATTTTTCCCCCCAATGTATCTAGTAAAATAAAAAAATGATATGTAGATCTTGTTTAGTTTTTATTCCTTTCTTCTAATTATTCAACTGGATTATGACCATATTGTCCAAACTACTGTTTTTATTTAGGGTCGTGGGTTCAGGTCATGCATTTCTTTTCTATGCCCCCTATTGCTAAACCACTCTACACTACTGGGTTCAAAGGAGATGCTGATTTTTGGCCCGCTTTTTGATACACATTGATGTGTATGTATCGCTTCGGCTTTGAAGTAGGACGCTGTTTTTATTTTTGAGCTGTAGTAACTGGAGCTTGTCATTACTAGCAGCATTTTCAGTTCCCGTGTAACAGAGTACGAGTCCTTTGCTGCGATGGATTTCAGCACATTACGACTTCAATGACAATTTCCTTTTAGACTTTGAGATCTCTACATTTCACTTTTCTGAATGCCATCTCTGGCTTTGACAGTGACTTTTTGTGAGAGGTTTTGAACACTTCTTTCAAAGAGTTGTTTTGAAGTTTTTCTTTTTTTTTTTCTTTTACAAGATGAATATGTACTAAATATTGCAGATTTGTTTGGGGAAGAATGGACATTGAGTATTCTGTAAAACAACCCACAATGACAACCTGTAGCCTACATCCTGTATTATGAGTTATGTGATGGGGGATTTTTTTTGAGTCAGCATTGTTTCTTGACCTGACTCTTGGCATACATTCTTTTTGAAACCTGAAGAAAATATTTGTCCTCATTTAATGACCGAGAGGATGTTTTAGTAACTTGACTAATATTAATGACAGAAAGTGTTTAGTTGATGGGATTCAGCTTTTGTTTTGGAAAAAGAAAGTAATAAAACGACAAAAAAAGCATTTCACCCATCACAATTTTGTTTGAGCTAGAAAATGGGGGGATATTAATATTTGAGTGTTGAAACAAGTACATTCACAGCTACAGATCCTGACATCTTTACACTTGGGGTGAGGACATGATCATGACTACTGTAGTGTCCTCAGAGTGCCTCCAATCCCAGTATCCTTTGTTACTTTGTTTTTATATATAAATATATATATAAAGTAGTTGAGAACTGTCCTGTATATAACAGTAATGTAGCAATAAATGTGCCATTTTTAATAACAGAATTATACATTTTTCAATGTCTGGCTTTTGAATCTTGTATACATAAAAATGAAAATAAAGGAAAACATTGTAATAAAGGGTTTATTATAGTTTGGAAAGTGAATTTGTCCATATTTTCCCTATGATAAATGACCAAACATTACAGCCTCGCATCAGTGCACTATCATTGCACAGTGTATTCTACATTTATTAAAAACTGTAGTTGATAAAGGCTACAGCTACTAACTTAAGAATGACTCAGAGTCGGAGACAAGCATAGTGCTCTCAGAGTCACATACCGGTTATTTCAAGATTGACCATAGATGATATTAAATACCGAATTAAACATTGGCCTAAGATGACCCTGTAGCCTAGTGGTCTAGTGCTGCTTGCCTTGCGCCACCACGTCATTATTTTGATCAGGCATAAGGAGAGACAGTCCGCGGGTCCTGAACAGCCATCTGCCGCGACGAGCCAGATTTGTATGGAGTAACCGAGAGAGACCAGCTAGTAGTAGACAAGCGAAGGTCAGAATGGTTATGAAAATAGTAAACAAAATTGTCGGTGCGAAATACGTCTCCATCCTCCAGACGTGGTGAGTTGAACGGCCGGGTAGCAAGTGTACATTTTCATGCTGAAACCTAATTTAGATCATTTTAGTCCAAAACATGTCAACACGTCCGCCCTTCCATATGACCGAACTAAATAGTTGGCTTAGCTAATGTTAGCTTACAGGCAAGTTGGAAACTGCAGAAAGTAAATGTCATATTACAAAGTTAATATTTGTATGTCGTTTAACGTATGGTATCGAAGCTATTTTTGACACATTTCTTGTTCAAATTGTCAAGAGTTATTGTTTAATAATGAATGTGTAAAGTAAACAGCAATGTCAAATGGTGTGCGCCAACGTTTCTATCTTTTAATGTGTAATACCAACATGCTGTTTGCTAATGTTTTGAGACTGGGAATACTGTTGTATTAGACTGACCCTTCTAAAACATTCGGCTCAGTATGAGCCGTGTGGCACTTTGTTGAGTTCACAATCACATCACCTTGCAGGAGGTGACTGCAATGGCAAGTTCACAGGGCTAGACTAGCTCCTTTCGGAACCCTACGTTAAAGTTTCTGACATTTTGATGACTTTATGTAGGGTTCCTTCTCACCGGATTCAAGCGACATGGGATGCCATCTGATTTCCCCTGACTTAGCCCTGTGCTGCGGTGTGGGTGTCACGCTGACATATTCCAAACGAAGCATATGAACGCTATAGGAGACAACGAACCATCTGACCCCCCCCCGCGAACGGCTCAGAAGCCGTTAAGTATTTTTAATGTTTGTACGACCGTTTTGCCAGCTCTGAAATTCTCTCTTCGGTCCCTCCTTGTTGACATCTCGGTTGGCTAGCTGCGCCTACGAGGCGCGTAGGGAGGCGCTGCTAGCCAACCGAGATGCCGAGAGGCGGTACAATGGGATGTCAACAAGAGAGAATTTCAGAGCTGCCAAAACGGTCGTACAAACATTAAAAATACTTAACGGCTTCTGAGCCGTTCGCGGGGGGGGTCAGATGGTTCGTTGTCTCCTATAGCGTTCATATGCTTCGTTTGGAATATGTCAGCGTGACACCCACACCGCAGCACAGGGCTAAGTCAGGGGAAATCAGATGGCATCCCATGTCGCTTGAAGCCGGTGAGACCGGACCCTACGTGGTAGATCCAAAGGAGCTCAACCCGGGGGTCCGGAGACGGGCTAAGGGCTAGACCTGCACACTGCATTTTGTCTAATACTGTTTATACTGTCAATAAACATTTTGGCAAACAAGCCCTTAATAGACCTACCTTATCAGGTAGCAGGGGGCGAACTCGTAAGAAATCACCAAGATTTGGCTTTTGGTGACTAGTTTTTGAATTTTGGCGTTTTGTTAGGTATTGGTATAAGGTTTTCAAAAAGCTATGCAAACACGTTGGGCGCGCCCCCTAGTGGGCTGTTTGCACAGACTCAAATATTAGATACGTATAGCTATGTTTGTAAACCAAATTAATTGATAAAAATAGATTTGTCAATGGATTCCGTTACTATTGGGTGTGCTAAATAACATACTAAAATCTTAGGAAAAACGAACAACCAGAAAGGCATCGTTTTCATTTTGGCATGGTGTTAGGTATGGGCATAAGGTTTTCGAAAACCATCGCAAACTAATTTGGCTCGCCCCCTAGTGGTCGGTTTGCAATGAAACCACTATTAGATGTGTCAGTATATGGTTGAAACCCCAAATAATTGATAGAAGAGATTTTTCAATGGATTATATTACTATTGGGTGTGCTAAATAACATACAGAATTATTACGAAAAACAAACTAGAAAGGCATCGTTGTCAAGATGGCGTCCACGATGGCTGCCGGGAGCTTAAAATGCATATGGTTTCATTCCAAAGTTGCAAACCGACCACTAGGGGGCGAGCCAAATTAGTTTGCGATGGTTATGACCATACCTAACACCATGCCAACATTCAAAGAGTTACCAAGTGCATAATTTTACATTTTTTTTACATTAATCCCAGTTTATGCAGTTTATGGGCATTTTAGCTCCCGGCAGCCATCACATAAAAAATCATAACAATTATGCACTTGGTAACTGCTTTTTGAATTTTGGCATGTTGTTAGGTATGGTCATAAGGTTTTCAAAAAACATTGCAAACCAATTTGGGTCGCCCCCTAGTGGTCGGTTTGCAATGAAACCATAAACCTTTTAAGCTCCCGGCAGCCATCGTGGACGCCATCTTGAAAACGATGCTTTTCTATTTCTAGTTGTTTGTTTTTTGTAAGAATTTAGTATGTTATTTAGCACACCCAATAGTAACAGAATACCTAACACCATGCAAAAATTAAAAAATGAGTCACCAAAAGCCAAATCTTTACAAGTGCGCCCCCTGCTAAGGGGGGAATGGGTGAAAACAACCTTTTCAGTCAATCAGTACCACGACAAAACTATGTATTTAGCCTATCATAATTCAGAAGGCAAACACGCAGGCAAACACGCAACCTATTCTAAATAGCAATGACACAAGACACCTCAATAAGTATCTTGATGTTTAATTAAGTTTAGCATGTCTCCATAAATCCATATTCAAGCTGTGAGCAGCTCAGCTCACCTCTATCCATAGTTATTTTATATTCCAATTTCCAAGTGGGAATCAAGCTAGGGTGATGAGATTAGGATAGTCTCTCTGTATGTCTTATGTAGGTCAAGTGTATGTCATGCCAGCCCTCATGACAGGGCTGTCACGAATCACGATTACAGATTTTAAGTTCACGATTAATTGTCACTCAAATAATTCCGATTAACGATTTATAATTGTGTTTTTGGCATTGGAACATATGAATAAAAATTGAACTTATTTTTGGCCTTTAGGCTTCTTAATCCAAAAATGCACATGGCAGATATGTCAAATAACTGAAATAATACAAAGATATAGCTTCTCAACTTCAGATGGCTCAGGGGCCACACAATTTCAAAAGTCCAAGGGCCACAAGCTAATAATGTTAGTATTATTTTTGAAATGTTTACAAATGTGTTTTTGTAACGGACTACACAACTAGTCTAAAAAATTAAGAAAACACACAGTAAAAAGCCACATTTCCATCTAGCCGCAATTTGCAACTCTAGATTTTTTTATAATGGGATGAATCTAGAGTTGCAATACCCTCCATTGACTCCCCACTCATCATTTTGCGTTTGCGATCTGCTTGTCTTAAACGACGTTAAACTCACCAACATTGCAGCTGTAGTCCAAGCTTGAATTATTCTCTTTCAATCTGCAAAGCTTGTTTTTCATAAAAATCCCCCGTAGACATGTTATGAGCTACTTTCTGTCAAGAAGAAGAAATGTTGGAGTTTGGAAGCGCTCGTTTTTATTAAGGGGTCGCGCTGCTGCCTCCTGCATTATGTGCAAATGCGAAACAGATGCATGCAGGGACGTTCAGTGACTTACGACGAGCGCTTCCAAACTCCAGCACTTAGAAAAAGAATCACTTGCACAGAATTTCTTGACAGAAAGTAGCTCATAACATGTCTACGGGGGATTTTTATGAAAAACAAGCTTTGCAGATTGAAAGAGAATAATTCAAGCTTGGACTACAGCTGCAATGTTGGTGAGTTTAACGTTGTTTAAGACAAGCAGATCGCAAACGCAAAATGATGAGTGGGGAGTCAATGGAGGGTTTATTGCAACTCTAGATTCATCCCATTATAAAAAAATCTAGAGTTGCAAATTGCGGCTAATTTCCATCTATAAGGCATAATACATTGTTATTAATGATTAAGTTACAAAATGAGTCTTCATTCACAAAATGTGAAGAGAACATTTAATGAACAGATTATCATAGGTGAATAAATAAGTGGTTATTTAACTAGTGGTGCATTCAATTAATCGATATGGCAATATATCGATCGAAACTCCGGACAATAGGTGAATCTATCGAGAGGCTGCTGTATCGATACGGCATGAATTATCTGGGTGATGAATTATCTGGTGTTGACAAATGTACCTCTGTTTAATGTTATCAAAGCCCCCATTGCAAATTGCAATGCACTCCCTTCCCAGACCCCTTGTTAGGATGTTTAGACATTTTATTTGAATTTAAAGATCTCTATGGGCCTGAAAGTGTTTTATTGTATTTGTGCAACATGGTCATTATTTTGAATAAACGTATAATCGATATATATCGTATCATGGCCTCTGTATCGTGATGCATATCTATCGTGAGATTGCAAGCAATATCCACCACTAGTTAATACTCAAATGACATCACTTTCTCTTGGAACAAACAATACTATACCTACAATCTTGTTCAAAACAATGAAAATAACTAATTGTTTTGATTGACCATGATGGGCCGCAGGTACATTAAGCAGGTGCCGCATGTGGCCGCAGGTTGATTAGCACTGGCTTAAAACGTGTCACAAACGTTGCAGGCTTGCTTTTTCTTTTTAGGTATGATGATTTTAGGTCTTGATTGAATGTCATGCCAGCCCTCATGGTCCATACTGACAATGACACCTGTGAGGTGCTCACATTTCTTTAGAAAAACCTGTAGAGCGAATGTGGTCTGACACATTTATGAATCACATTGTTCTCTTTCATATTTTGTTCAGGATACCAAATCTGGTTGGTTGGGGCACTGTCGGTGGAGTGGCACTGGTTCATTTTACAGACTGGAGGCTCTTCCTGGACTTTGTGCCCTACATTAATGGAAAGTTCAAGGATGATGAGTAAAGTCTCACAAGATGATGAATTGTAAGTGAGTTGTTTAATTAAGCAAATATAATATTAAAGGTAGGGTAAGTGATTTTCTTTGGTTAAAATAAGTGTTAAGTGAAGTGTTATGAAGTGTTTGTTCAGTTGCAGGAGTCTCCATGTTTCTTCAGCTCTTTATTGGCCTCAGATCTAAATGGGTTAAACAGAAAATGCATTTTCAGGTCGGGATACCAATTTTATGAAAATGGAATTGATGACAAAGAAATGAGCAGACACTATATACTAGTATGTTTACTATCAGAATATAGTGATTTATCTTCTCAACAACAAACTTTGTTTTAACTAAAAAAATATCAATTGCCCTAAAAAAGGATTTTTTTGTTTCTCAGTTTTATGCTTGAAATCACCCAGCTTTATGCTTGAAATCACCCAACTGCTCATTTTAACCACTATTAGTGTATCTAGTATATGGTGTATATACTGTAGGCCTATTGGGAAATGTCATCTATCTGGAAAAACAAGAGTTAGAAGAATCTGGATCCCCTCAATCCAGTCTGTCATTACTTGCTCAATAAAGACATAGTTTAATGGCATACCATTTCGGTCATGGGCCTTCCTTGACTGAAACCTTGAGCTATTAAACCTTTTCTTTATTGAGCAAGTGACAACAGTGTAGGGGTGTGTTTGGTTAATTTACCTGTGTATACTCCAACACACCCGTCAGAAAGATTTTATCCAAGTGTGCAAGAAGAAACTTTGGATTGTCTTATCTGGAAGAAAAAGTGTGTCAAACTAGGCCTTTTTTTTTGCTGTATGGAAGGACAGTGCTAGTACATCCGTATGCTCTGTGGCTAACAGGGAACCCATCCATTCAAATTCAAAACACTGGAGACTTTTTTTTTTTAAAGCACATTTTATTTTTTAAATGTTCAACGTCCTTTACTTGTACTGATTGTTTCCTGACTTTGTAGCGTAACGTACATTCTAGAGTCACAAACGAGAAGAGATGAGGGATTTGCTTTACAAGTATTTCGAACAACACTGTGTTCATTTGTTGCTCCGGCAGGAGCTGTGTCTCTCTACACAGGGCCTGGATTTGTGGATGAGGGCTTACTCAATGCTGGCTGAAGAGAGATGCCCTGGCCCACCAATCTGCCAATCAAAGCGGGCTCCTTAAGAAGTTGCACTATGGGGCTCTTATCGAGGTTAATCATTTTGTTCAAGGAGGACAAATGACTAAAGTTCGCTTCAAATGCCAGTGTTCTGCCCCCCTGATTGTAACTTTAGTCACTGTAATATGTGTGAATGCTCTTTGTTTGTTTGTTCTTTCCGTTAACGTGAACAAATATTTTCACTATTTTAAATATTGCCACATGTTAAATTGTGCATGGTGGAAGGTTTCCATTGTATTGTGTGGTTTTGCCTCAATGCTAGGCCTATATTTTCTGAAATAAAATCTAAGTATGAACATGTCTGTTTCCTTTGTGTTCCTTTTTGGTATATTTGCGTGTTTCTTCTGATATTTCTGACACTGCAGCCTAAACCTAGGATTTGTCATTTTAATTAAACTGTACTGTATAAGGAATGTGTTATAAGTATAATGAGTTGTGTGATGGGTTATATCAACATTCCAGTCGCATACTTCATTGCAATTACATAAAAAAAAAGATTAATTATTCCTCTAAAATGATGAGCTAGTTTCCGGGCGTAAATCTGTCCATTTTATCAAGCTACGAATTCTGCGTGGATAATGTCTTGCATTTCTCCCATCGAAGGGGGAGGGGACTGAAAGAGGAGAGGGGAGAAGGGATTTAACAGCGAAAGGGAGAAAACCAGATAGTATCTTCAAGATGGATAAAAACGAGTAAGTATATCTAAAGGATAATGCAATGGACTCGCCATAATTTCGAATCTTTATGCTTTTAATGCGTAATGTGTCGTGTTCATAATGCATTTTGAAGAGTATGTTTGTCATCGATTAGGTATAGGCGTTCGGTGGTCTCGGATTTGCAAATACAAATGCTGTGCAATGTCTTACAACAGATTGTAAAATTTGTTACGGATTTACTGTTTCCGTCACGGTGAAATAATGACCTTGTTATGGATGCTTAAAACTTGAAAGCGACGCAAAGGTACATCATGCACAAACAATGTCATATTTAGCTATTTCTTCGTTTTTACATTAAATGGCGTTTAATTGTTTTTCTGCAGCATATTTTCCAAATGGGGTACAAAGATTCCGTAAATGCATGTCACCCTTTAAAATGTCTGCATTTGATCGACAAGGCCTACTTTGTTCATTCATTAAAAAAAGAACCCGGCTCCAAGTCTGAATGACACAGGGTACATTGTCGTGAAACGCTTCTCCAATTTCACGTAGCCTACATGAAACTTTCAAATATTGTAAAGCTATTCGGTTGAGCGACACATTATTGCCGCTTGCCGGCGTTTTATTTGTCGTCTTGCAAATGTGTTGTTTCACACATGATGTGAAGGTTATCATGTTTTGCTAGGGCCATCTATTTGAAATACATTTTTTATAGGATATCAATTTTGGTTTCATCGCAAGCTAATGTTACTGTAGTACAGGTGTTTCACAAACACCGGTGTCTTATCGCATTCTGTGACTCTAGAGGTCGCCGGTTTGCAATTGCAGTAAATGCATTCTTCACAAAGCGGAGTAGGTGCCAAGTTGCCAGTAGAAAACAAACAAAAAAAACGTGTACATGGGCTGCTTAATATTTGTTTTTATGTATTGTAGTTGAAAATAGATTACATATGTGTATGGTACTTATGGAAAATACTGACATTTTGGACATTTGCATACATTTTACTCATCTGATTCCTAGACGTCTAATTATATTTAAACTAAACACATTTGTGGTGGGACCACTGACCAAAAAGGCCACATGACAAATGGTAAAACAGCGACCCTTCGTAGCCACGACGACGGCACTCGATGGGCCACCAATGTGGGTGCTACACACCGTCACCGTCCTGCTGCTGCTGTGTTTTATTTGCGGGCTCTAGACCTCGTTGTCCCGGCGAGTCAGACAGGTAGTGATGTGGCCGCGACGGCCACGGCGGAGCGATCTGCCTAACGACAAAGAGATGTGATGATGATGCCGTCGGGCAGCGAGATCTCATTACAGACAGCGCGTGTAAATGTGTTAGCCTTGTAATGGTGTGAAAAAACCAAACAAAAGAGCGTTTTCACTTGCTTAAAATACCACCAAGTCTAGTCGCCGGGCACTTTAAAGTGGATTTTATAGGCTAAATCGCGGTCGGGTAAGAATGGAGAAGAAAAGGTCTGATTGCACTGCTCTCCCCAAGGGCTGGAAAATGGAAGAAGTGACCAGAAAGTCGGGTTTGTCCGCTGGAAAAAGCGACGTGTATTATTTTAGGTACTGAATGAAAACATGAGGTTGTTACTTCATTCAAGTGAAAGCCACGAGGCTCTGAGCTGGGAGGAATTAGAAACGGAGACAAAGTTTGGAAACAGGGCGTCTGTTTGAACTAGGCCAGTCCAGGCCAGCTTTCACAATGTTGGGATGGGATGAGAAGGAGCTTGTCCCACCCAGCCTATAGTAGTACGTAATTCTTAGTGACGGCCGGGTCCATTTGGTTACACTCTCTGAGTTACAAATGGATACAGATTAACAACAACATAGTAGTTTACTGTAGAAGTAGCAGCTAGTACTACTACTTGTACTTGATACTAACGTTAATCCATAAGCCTGTCCGAGGCCTTGCAAAGCCTCAAATCTCTGGTCCTAATGTAATGTAATCTTACAATTTCCCCACTATAAGTGAACCAACAACGTCAGATTTGTTTCCATTTAGCAGAGGAGAAGAGCAAGATGAGGAACAGAGGCGAGGAGAGAGGGGGGAGGCTCAGGCGGGTCGTTTGTATAGTTTGTGGTAGGCTACTGTACCATCCTACTGGTGTTTACTGTGCTGTGTGATGTAAGTTATGTGCATGAGTTACTAGCACGTTGCAGCAGCTGTTTGTTTCTACTCATTGCAGAATCGTTGCTCCTAGAAGTGAAGTCAACAATGTTTCTACCCCGAAACATTTTGTGTTTAAACAGATTTGTTAACACGGTTACCAACACAATTGTTCCATTCTGTATCAATTGTTACCATTTTTTGCACCCATGGATATAATGTTGAGTTTGAAAGGAAAAAAGTAACACTTTTTGTTTTGAATGTGATGTGAATGGGCCATCAGCATCCTTTTCACTCACCGTTGTCACAAACATGATGCGACGATTCATGAACTCATTGCGATATGGATGATGTGGTGGTGTTCACAGTTTGCTTTTGACTTGTTGCATGTCAAGGTTCTTTACTTCTGTCTGCAGTGTTGTTCGTACCATTCTGATGTCACAATGTGTGGCCTGTGTCCGTGTTTGTGTGCAGCTCTCTTATTTGGCTGTATGATGTCAGCTGCTCCCAACCTTTTCTGTGACCAGGGCCCACTTGAAAGTGTTTGCGGCCCACCCATATGACCACTTAACGACGCGTTGTGACCGTGAGCTTGTCAATCGGCCATTTCCAGTGAAAGCTTTCCCCACAATAACGTAAAAAATAAAATATACTAGTATATGGACCTGAGGGACTCCGGCACTCCGCTCAACCATAAGGGGTTTAAGTGGTTAACGGCGTGTTAAGTAGTCAGATGGGTGGGCCACATGCAATTTCAGAGCATGTTTATTTTAATTAACTATCAATTGATTGTTTTCCTGGCTTGGATCAATGGAATTAAAACATAGGAGCATACTTCACGGTCCTATTTATTGGTATCACAATGAAATCACATTTCTCAAGGTTTTAAAGAAAAAACACTGTCACTAAATGTTAATGGTATAATATCATAAAAAAATCTTGTGTTTTGCCAATTATTTGGGGGCACACTTACACTCACGGCCCACCAGTGGTCCCTGGTGACAACACGGGTTGGGAATGGCTGCTGTATGTCATGTGTATCTCCATCCATGGTTGACTTTACAATGTATTCAGTGTTGTGTCACTTCTCTGTCTCTCCTCGTCCTAGCCCCTCTGGGAAGAAGTTCCGGAGTAAACCTCAACTGGCCCGTTACCTCGGTAACCAGATGGACCTCAGCTCCTTTGATTTCCGTACAGGGAAGATGCTGATGAGTAAACTGAACAAAAACCGCCAGAGATTGCGCTATGACAACAACAACCAGAACAAGGTGAGATGAAGCCTGTCACCTGTCACCATAATCGCCTAATCGCAATTATTTGAGATAATCGCAATTCATTTCATGTTGAAAAATGTTCATATATTCCATATATAATGGAAGTAGACAATCTTCTTCGCTGTCTTTTTTTTAAATTCACCCGAAACATACATTTTGTAACCGTGATCAACAAGCTTTAGTTATTGGCCGTGAATTGATTAGAATCAGAATCTGGGATTCTGGCCTCAAACTTGATGGAATGTCTTGAAGTTAGTCCACGTTCCTCTGCTTACTCGTGACAGACCAAAACACAGTTTGATTGTGTCTGGGATATTTGACAAAAGTTCAGTAACTAGTGACAGAAGCTTTCTTCTCTCTATATATATATAACAGCTTCTGAAAGACTGTACATACAGCTACATATACTTAGCAAATACTGGTGCATATACTTAGTTTGTACCAACATTTACCAACATCAAGTGATGCACTGGTCTTGCTCTCTCTCTCTCCTGCCTGTCTTCAACTTCTGTGTGTGTGTGCACATGTTTATTATGTTTCAAAGGGTAAGCCTGACCTGAATACGTCGCTTCCAGTCAGACAAACGGCATCCATCTTTAAGCAACCTGTTACCAAGGTTACCAACCACCCCAGTAACAAAGTAAAGACGGATCCCCAGAAGGCAGTGGATCAGCCCAGACAGGTATCACCCTCATCCTATTCATATTGCGAACAAGAAAGGCATTAAGAAGATGATGCCATCTTTCATCACAAAAAAACATCATTCACCATCAGTAATTGTGCCTTATAATCGGGATTAACAATATTAAGAAAAAACTATTGGGAATAGCACTTTTGCAGTAATCATGCAGTCGTGTTGGAAGTGACCACGATGAATTGTTGAATACTAAAAGCGAACACACTTTCTTTTCTGTCCACAGCTGTTTTGGGAAAAGAAGCTCGGTGGTCTGAATGCTTATGACATTGCTGAGGAACTGGTAAAAACTATGGAGCTACCTAAAGGCCTGCAAGGTAAACTTGTTACATGTCATTGTTCCCTTATGGCCCCTACACACTGTAGGAGTTTTAAAGTTGTCGGCGAGTCATCAGATCGTTATGTATTTCACACTACAGGAGTCTTTTTTTAAAATCGACTGTCATTACTGTATATCGTTGTGGCTTTCACACTAAACGATTGATAGCCGACTAGGCATCACACACTGCAAGAGTTCACCAAGATGCGATCCAGACCCAATATAGGCTACACATTTGTTTTTTATTCCAATTCATTTTGACATCTCAAACATTGGGCTAATATAGCTACCATGTACGACACAGGACAGGGATTTACCCAACGAATAAAGGTTATATATATATTATCATCTGATCATCTATCGATACAGTCGACGACAGACAGGCGTGTCAGTGAGCACAGTTGTCCTGTGCTCTCATTGGCTGTAATACAGGACTTCTGGGGGCGCGGTTGCAACCCATTTCATACTGTACGATGTCCAGTCGGTGACGGAGCCAAATATCAAACGTGCTAGATATTCAGTCTGGAAGGCATCGGCGAGCAGAGACCCTACGAGTGTGCTGTGTTTTTTTCTTTCTTGCCTTGATCTCCTACCCCCCTCCCCGGCCCCCGCGCTCTTATTCCCTTTCTTTGTTTTCTTGGAAAAACAACACGATGGGAACTATGCACAAAAACAAATTTCACCCACCTTTTTGCCTTAAAACTGTGATGCGACAATAAAGATGATTCTGATTAGTGATTCATGCATTTTGTGCAGGTCAGACAGCATATGGCATGTCAATGTAAACAGCTGGTTGCTCGAGGACCGCAGCAGCACACACAAAGCACCTGTAATCGTGCTTGTAGATGTGCTGTTTCTGATAAGCAGTATAAGTGATCTCTTGCAAATAACAGGGCAGGCTGTGGACAGTCAGTCCTAAAAATCGCATTTGAGAAATAAGTAATATTTGCCAGGTTGCCTGAAGTTTGAACAAAGCCTTGGATATCACGCAACCCCTCAAAATCGTCCCACTGTGCCTTCAGGGGTTGGTCCAGGCTGCACAGACAAGACTCTTCTATCGGCCATCGCTAGTGCCCTCCACACCAGCGCAGCCCCCATCACTGGCCAGCTGTCTGCTGCTGTAGAGAAGAACCCAGGGGTGTGGCTCAACACCACACAGCCCCTGTGCAAGGCCTTCATCGTCACCGACGAGGACATCAGGTAAGCAAAGCATGCAGCGCCACATTCTTCACATATGTATCCAGTTCATGTTCAGTACTCGGTTGCACAGACACATTTTATTTGAAGAAACGTGGAAACTGGAAACAAGTAATTATTAGAAAACGGGGCAAGAAGCTCTCAAAATTGCAACTGTTTCGGTCGCATATGTTCCTGAAATTGCATCTGATCCGAACATTTGTACGAGTGCAAATAATTGTTCTTGTTCAAACTTTGTTTTCCCCAGTTGAACATCTCTTTGTACATTCTCTAGTTAGTATACTCTGTATGTTCCTTGTGAGCTGTAGGCATTGCGTTCAAACAATCAAAATGTTTGTTTTGTGTGCAAGAGTGATTCTATTTTAATGAGATGAGTTGTTCATAGTCGAGTGACGTATTGCGTATTTAATCAACATAGTGAAATGCCAGTAATAGTATCATTCGTGCTGAACATGAAGCAAGGAGGACCCGGCCTATCATCTTGCACTTACACGAATGCAATCAGTTGAAAGGTTATGTTGCACACTCATTTTGGTGGCTCGTCTAGAGCCCTGCTCAGGCAGAAATTCAGAATAGGCAAACAGCGGCAGCCTGCAAGACTGGGAGAAATCAAGAATGGAAACAAATGAAACTAGAAAATGTGCATACATTGTTAGCGCTCCTACAATTTTGGAGTTGATGCTAACATTTTGAACTGGGGAGCACCAATCATGTTCAGCCAGTTACATTGAGAAATGTCCTAATAATGGCATATCTGTTTCGCACCTTACGGTCTGACCTTCCTTCTCACTTCACCCCCCCCTTACACACACACACACACACACGCATGCACTCACCTACGCACGCACGCACGCACGCACACAATATATTCATAACTGTCAACAGTAACTGTTTCCTGTCTGATGTTTGGTGTAGGAAACAGGAGGAACTGGTCTACAGCGTGAGGAAGAGGCTAGAGGAGGCGCTGATGGCTGATATGCTGGCTCACGTTGAGGAGGCCGGTGGTAGCGACGGAGAAGCTCTGAAGGACGAGGGCAACAGTAGTGAGGACATGGACACTGTATAGCACAGGTAAGGTCTGGTTGCATTAATAGGGCGCTTTAAATGGAAACTTTGGGTTGGCTCGTATTATGCCACTGCATATTCATTTGGAACAGTGATTATTTTTGCAGTGGTTAAAATAATACAATCAGAATCAAGTATTCTCTGTAGCCATGTTATACATTTAAAATAGCTCTGCTGTCGGGAAGAAACCACCTAACTACAAAATTATTCAGGAAATAAAATGTATACATTTTTCAAGAAATTAAGAAAACCTTATATTTTGTAAAACAAACCAATAGTGCCTCATCAAAGTTTGTGTTGTGACTTTATATTGTCAATTACTTGCATGAGAGGGGGAGAGGTGGTGGAGTTGGCTGCTTTATCAGACAATTTGAGGGTCCAATGGAGCCACATTTTTTTTATCTATTCTAAATGACATAACCTCACCATCCTTTGTTTTCCTCCTATAAGGTTTTCTGATGTCCGGGAGTGTTAACTAACACAAACAGCTCACAATTGAACGTGAATGGTAGGATCCCCGCCACACCAATCCAACCGTGACTTATCCCCCAGCCTGCACCCCCACAAGACCATTATTTACAGCAGGGCAGCCTAAAGATTGGTTTACCCCTCCCCGTCTAACCCTTGCTGGCTGGAGCTCCGTAATTCCAGCGCTCATTGACCAACTCGGACCGAGGTACTCTGAATCCCTATCGATAATAAAGAGAAGATTTTTAATGTTTCTTAGAACGTCAAAACAAGAAGACATCAGCAATTTAACAAAAGGCTAAAAAGTTAACGGCGTTATGTACAGTATGTGAATTCAGTGTTCAATGATAAAAGTATTTTTTACTAAACAAAAAAATGGGGGAAAAATACATTGTATGGGTTTGCATATTTTATGACAATCATGTCAAACCCCTACATTCTTCTGTACATGCATTGAACACATTTGGGTGCATTTTGGTTTTAGAGAAATAAAAGAATGTGTATGATTTGCATACAGACGGGTGTCAAATTAAAGTAAAAAAACATCAACGTGTCTTAGTGAGGTATTTGGCTACGACAAGCCACCCGAATGGCATCGGTGTGCTATGGCATAGATTGTACAAGTCTCTGAAACTACTGGACGGATGGAACACAATTCCAACAAACAATGTTTTGAAAGTGCTGTCTTAACGCCTCGACCCCAAATCTCACATAGGTGTTCAATTGGGTTGACATCTGGTGACTGCGAAGGTCATAGCATATGATTCCCGTCATTTTCATTAAAAATCATTCATTCAGTGAGCCCTTTGTGCCCTGTGGACGGGGGCATTGTCATCATGGAAGAGACCATTCCCGTCAGGATAAAAACATTTTCATCATAGGATTTATTTATTTATTTAGAATGTTTGGTCTAGTACCGGTTCTATCAAGAATTGCGAGAATGTGCGTATCCTACCTCTTTTCATACAAGTGGACCCAAACCATGGCGGAACCCCCTTCCCCAACAGAGCCAGCTTCACTGAAAGGGTCAAGCATTTAGGCCCGTACCACCCCCATGGTGTACGCCACACGTGCACTCGCCCACTTGTGGAGAACATAGTGAAGGGTGACTCATTCCACTTTTTTGACCACTCTGTAGACCAGTGCCTATGGTCTAAATGTGCACCAACCCTTGTAGGGGTTATGCACAGCAACCCTACTATAACATGGCTCTCTATGTTGTCCACAGGCAGACTGTTCTTGCTGACACATTCTGATCATGTCTGCAATGACGTTCTCACTCGCCTACGAAATAGTTGCCGTTTAGCTTTTCTTTAATACATGAGCATCAGTCATTGAATGTTTGCTTTTTACCACAATTTCTGACCATATTTAGTAGTCTTACCCATAGATTGAAATCCTATTTAAACACAAGCTCCTGCCCCAGCGATTAACTCTTTCACTTAGATGTTGTTTTTGTTCTTGCCATCTTGATCATCAGAATCAAGGTCAACGGGAACCTGCTCAGCAATTGTGTTCATGCCACAGTGCATGATGGGAATGGGATGCTTGATTGTATCATGTGGTACACATGGATGGAAGCAGTTGCATTCCATTATGTTTCTCCACCTATTTATTCAGGTCTTTTTATTTAATTTTTCACCCATCTGTATGTCTTGTGCTTGAATTATACAATGCACTCCCTGAATAGTTCAGCATACATTGACATTTCCTAGTAGAATACCGGTACACAATACACACATAATCCACAAGCGGAGTTCCAGTATGACTGGAACAGACTTAAATTGCAAACGATAGTAAAGCTGAAACGTCTGTGAATCCATCAGAGAGGACAAGTACTGCTCAACTGATGTTTTATCGTGTTCTCAAATATTCTCATTCACGTGTTATGACTTATGTCATCAGACCATTCATGTTCAGTGTTGTTGACCAAAGAGGAGCCATGTTATTTTTTTTGGAGGGGATTACACTTTTGTTTTAGTTCTCTCCAAATCTAGTCTACTTAGCTTAGCTATTTAACTTTAAGCAATCATGTGGCCCCTTTGAGAATTAAAGCAAATGTGATGGAGATGAGCACAGTGATGAAGAAATGACTTGTATTGTTTAACTGTTTTCAATGCTAGTCATCATGTAAGGTTGGTGCTTACTGATGATGTGAAACATTGCTGTTTTTTGTCAATGGCTTGTTTCTGCTTCAACCTCAGTCCATAGATATTTTTTAAAAAGTGTCAGTTTTACCACACATGCTGCCTCGTAGTACCAACTCCCATGGACAAAATTGGTGACAATGTAAATTAAAACTGAGATATTATGTAAATTGAATTTGTTTTGCACTGGGTTTTGAGGAAGAGTGATTTTGTATGACTGTATTACACCATTTCTCAAAGCTTGGTATTTGTTTCCAATTGAAATGAAGTCCCTATTCAATATCAGCAGGCTGATTGCTGAACATTATTAAATTGATTGTTTTAATTATTAAAATAAATCTGTATGTCAACAGCAGTGATGTTTTTTCTTCTGTGTTATCGTTAAATACTTTGATATTCCCATATCAACAAAGTTGATTTGTTGAGCTCACATATGACTAAACACTGAGGCTTGATTCTACAAATGTATTCTAAATCAGTTTTATGGAAAAACGTATAACAGTGGTGCTCAAACCTTTTCATGTCAAGGACCTCCAAAATTATATGTTTTTATCTCAAAATATTGTATTCTAGGGACCCCTATAGGGACAAATATTCACTTTATATATATATATATATTCAAAGATTTGCACACATGTTCAAGATTTTTCACTTTAGGACAAATAGCATTTAAATAGTATACAAAAAAGCTCATCCTTGAGTAGGTTCTAAATGGACCTTTACAGCAATGTAACTCAGCTATGAGTTACATTGCTGGGGGGTCCTTGAAATTAAAAATCTTGTAGATCTGCTACTTTCTTTAGTTTGGGTCCTGGGGAAATATCAAATTTCTCTTTCGGTCTCGAGCTACAACGTTTGGGAACGGTGCACAGTATGTGATAGGGGTCTCTAGATAGAGTGCAGTGGTACGTTGAAAAGTAAAGGTTTAGATGTAATCTGTTAAAGTGTTTTTCTTTTAATGTATTGATAGTAACGATGCAGTCGGAGCCACTTTACTCCTTGTCTTAATTGTTAAACAGTACAATTACCAACTCTGGAATCTACTACTACTGGCTCCATCCAGTCACTGCATCCTCAATTCCTCATTCAGATTAACAGTTAACTTGCAGTGTCTCTGGGTAAATGGACAAAGTACAACAACATTCACACAAACTTGCAGTGTGGCTGTTCTGGGTCAGGGAAGAGGACATCAGCTATCCATTCCCGAGGGACCATTGTGAGCATTTCCTAAATGTCTGCCCACTTTCCTGCTTAACATGGAAACAGTGGAGTTGTACTGCAAGGTAAGGTTTGATGAGGAGTGAATTGGAGATTTATTTTCTATTTTTTCATGGTGCCATATTAATTGCTTTTGTTGTTTATCCAAACAAATGCATGGATGTGGAATATTTCAAATTTAATTTCAGTTATTGGTAACATAGTAAATCCATGTTCCTATTTGTGATGAGACACATTGAGATTTTGTTGCATTTGCACACCGCTGTCATTCATTCATTTTTCATTTTCATTTTTTAAACAGATTATTGATTTTCTATTTATTTGCGTACCTGGTCACATCCCTCAGAGAAATCAATACTCATTTCTCTCAACCCAAATGTCAGCCTTATCATTGTTTTCTATTCTAAAGAAATGTTAATTTAAAAAAAGAGAGAAAAAAACAACAGATTTTCCAAAACTGAATCTTCAGTGAAGACATACTGTAGAAAAAGCCTCATGGAGTGTAATAACTAATCCATAGTAGGACTGGCACAGAGGGATGACCAATGTTAATTTTTAACACCGTTTAAGAGCATTTTATGCTGATCGCTGACAAATATATTGCCTGGGTGTGACAGGCCAATTTAACACGAGTACAGTTATACAGAAAGGAAAATGAATTACGTAATGATTCCTCCACTGTCACCTGCACTGTTGTTTAGTGTTTTTTGATGACGGGGACCGCAATGTAAATTAGCCCTCAGCCTTTATTCTGTTTTCATCCTCAGTGTATGTCGGAAAGTGCTCTTTTTAGCTTGGCTGGCTGGCTTTCTGTCCCCCAACAAACTCATTTGCTCTCTGTTCTTACACAAACAATTAACATGAGGCAGTCTATTCCTTTGTTAGGGAGCGAGTGTCTGGGTTGCAGACCCAGACACAGTCTGGATTTCAGCACAGCTCCTTCAAGACTACAGCCCTGGAGACAAACAGTTACTGCTACAGCTCGCAGATGGCAGGGTGAGAGAGAGAAGCACGCACACAAACACGGTAGCATCGTCAACGAGTAGCATTGATATTCTTACAGCTCCTTAACCCCCCGTCTCTGTTGGCAGGAGGTGCAGTACCCTGTGGCCTCGGCCGCTAATCTCCCCCCTATGGGGAACCCTGACATCCTTGAGGGAGAGAATGACCTAACTGCTCTCAGCTTCCTCCATGAGCCTGCGGTGCTCCACAACCTTCGTGTCCGCTTCCTGGACTACAATAGCATCTACACCTACTGTGGTGAGAGGGACCAGGTGGAGAGAGAGAGATGACAAAAAGGGAGACAGGAAGATATCAATATTAAAGGGGAAATCCCTTAAGTAGAGCAGTGGTCTTCAACCTTTTCAGGCCGTGACCCCCACAATATATATATATCTTTTCAACAATGTATTTATTGATTTTCCTTTTTCCACACAATACAAATATACAAAAAACAACAATGAACATAGAATTACTCATACAAAGAAAACAAAACCAAAAAAGAAAAACAACAACAGCACTACTCCTCTTCAGCTTCATCCATTAAATGTGACAAATTACTGTTCTTAAATTAATATATCTTATAAAACGACCCCACACCTCCTGAAACATTTCTTGAGAATGTATGTAATCTTCTCCAAAGGTAAACATAATGACAATTCCCTGAACCACTGTGTAATACTTGGTTTGTCTGGCCTCTTCCAGGTCAATGCTATCACTCTCTTAGCTTGTAAAATACATATATCTATAAACATTTGTTCATTACGCTTTATATTATGTCCCTCTGGATATAGACCGAGCAGGAAGAATTTTGGTTCTGGTACAATATTTATTGACAAAATCTTCTGTATTTCCTGCCCGACCTTCCCCCAAAACTCCATCAATTTTGGACAGGACCATAGACAGTGGAACAATGTGCCTCTATCTTCACCACATCTGGTGCATACATCCGGAATATTACAATTATACTTATTAAGTTTAACTGGTGTGATGTACACTCTCATAAGCCAATTGTATTGTTGATGTTTTAGACAAGTATTCCCAGTCTGGGCCTGGGCCATGGCTCAATGGTCCAGGCACCTTGGCTGGTAATCCAGTCTGGCAGTGTGCCGCAGGTTCGACTCCCGATCCCGACGGCCTTTACTGCATGTCTTCCCCCCATCTCTCTCCCCATTTCCTGTCAGCCTACTGTCTGTCCCTCCATAAAAAAATATAAAATAAAGGCAAAAGCCACAAAAAAAACATAACAAATAAATAAAATAATTCCCAGTCTGGGATTGAGCTTGTGCACAAACCGTAATCCACTGTTAAATCCTCCTGAATATCTGTTCTCCAGGCATTAAGCCTATCTTCCGAGGACTCCAGAGAAAGGTCAACCAACAGAGCATAAAAGTCAGATATTATCCCCCTTCCGAATGGGTCATTAACCAAAGCTTTCTCCAGCACAGACAAGTTCTAATACAATCCCTCAGTTGCAGATATTTAAAGAAGTGTTTGCGAGGGATATCATATTTAATGACCAGTCCTCAAACGAGAGCATACTCCCCCTACCCCTCTCAAATACATCCCTTAATTGACCCATTCCCCTATCAGCCCATAATTTAAAACCCCCATCAGCTCTACCTGGCACAAATTGATTATTACCCCAAATTGGGCTGAAGCAAGAGAGACGTGGAAGTTCTCCCAAAAATATATTGACCTCATGCCAGACTTCAATCATTGTTTTAACTATAGGATTGCTTGTAATTCTTTTTAGGTTTTTATAAGTATCTGAGTAAATATAAAGGGGGAATGGTAACTTCAAGGAGCTTGATTCCACATCTCTCCATGCCGGCACCGCATCCGTTGTAAAGTAGAACATTAGTGTTCTCACAATAATTTGAAATGGGGACCCCCACCTTGACAAGCACTTGAAGCATTACATTTAATTGCGAATGCAATGAGCGATTACTATGTAACCCAGGCAGAACTGTCTGTCTGTGTGTCACGCTGTGACACCACCCACCCGCCACCCAGAGGGCGCAGCTGTATCACACACAAAAAAAAACACACACGCGCACACACACACACACACACACACACACACACACACACACACACACACACACACAGTAGACAACTTTAAAAAAAAAGAAAACGTAAAATAAAAATGTTATTCTAATTGTTGTTATTGCAATTTACGAGCTGCGTTCGCTTCCCGCGTTCGCGCGTCTTACTTGTTTGACTTGGTTCAACACATATTGTAAAAATAGCTGATCTACAAACTCACAATGCTGTATATTATTTGATAATTTGGCCAATGTTTGTCCAGATTACTTTTGATGCAGGCACTAGCCACTCCTAAGCACAGCTTTGTGTGTCTGTAAGAGCACGGAATGTGCTCAGCTGATTGGATGAGCACGGAATGTGATGTAGGATGATAAGAGTGCTGCTCACTTCATAGGAGTGTGATTTTTATTTATTTTTAGGTATTAAAAGTCCTTAAATTGTCACTTTACTGTCATCTGGGGACCCCCCTCAAATCCATCCACAGGTTGAGAAAAACAAGTAGAATGCCGGAGAGGGTGAAAGGCAGATGGGTGTGATCCTAGTGGTTTTTGTTGGTCTGACAGACAGCTGTCGTGTGCTTGTGATCAGGGCTCGTAATCCCATCTTTATTATGTTTAAAGTTCATAGAGGATTCATTCACTGCCAGACTGCACTCACTGAATACCTCGCTGCTTTGTGACGCGTTGTGACGCGTTGTGAGCTTGCCTTGTAGATCGTCTATTATCATATAGCCAAAGTATAGGGCTGAAGTGGATACTCTATGTTTTGTAATAATATACAAAGTAACTAAACTAAATTTAAATAAACTAACTAAAGCTTTCAAACAAATGCAGTGAAGTAAAAAGTACAATATTTTCCTCTGAGATATAGTGGAGTAGAAGTAAAAGTATTGAAAACTGGAAATACTCGAGTGAAGTAAAAATGGCACAAAAGATTATATAATTATATAATTATATAAAGATACTTCTACTTCTTTCACCAGGAGTACTGGAGTAAATGTACATACTAGTTACTTAAAGGGATATTTCACTTTCATTTTACTGTCATCTGTCTACTCAGTTGCTTGATTCAGTAATTGGATATTTGATATTCATTTTAGCTGCCCCGCCCCCTTCTTATACAAACCCATTATAACTTCGAACCCGATTCTAACCATGATAGATTCATCAAAAACACCTACACTTTTTTCTGTTGACTGATATTGTCCTTCTAATACGTGAGGGGGCCGTTCTGTGTTTTCATTTATTTTTAATAATTATGTTGGAAACAAACCTCCTCCAGCTCCAGCCCCCCCCCCCCTCCTCACAATATCAAAAAGAATTATTAAAAATAAATTAAATGACAAACCACGTAATCACATATTAGAAGGACATTATCAGTCAACAGAAAATAGGTTGGGTATTTTCGATGAATGAGTTTTAAGTTATAATGGGTTTGTATAGGAAGGGGGCGGGGCAGCTAAAATGAATATCAAATATCTAAATACTGACTGAAGTAACTTAAAAACTGTCTGGGGTGTTCACATAAGCCTGAGTAGATGATGAAATGACCAAAAGTTATTTTGAAAGTAAAATATCCCTTTAATTCCTCCTCCTGCTCTTGCAGGTATCGTCCTAGTGGCCATCAACCCCTATGACCAGCTGCCCATCTATGGAGAGGAGGTGGTGGATGCTTACAGTGGTCAGGACATGGCTGACATGGAGCCCCACATCTTCTCTGTGGCTGAGGAGGCTTACCGTACAATGACCAGGTGAGAGGTCAAAGGTCATGGTAAAACAAAAAAAACGAGAAATCAGGAGTCCTAATCTAAAACACAATGACATCATCAGGTATGGATATCCCTGATGTCATAGTAAATGCGACCTGCTGTCGCAGTTAAGCCCATATGTCGAATCGGTCGGACCCACGGTTATCCAGAACCGCCACAAAAGGCCTCTGCCCGGGCCAGACTCCATATCGCCACAAAAGGCCTCTGCCAGAGTCAGACTCTACATTTGGGCATGCCTAACAAATAACATATATGGGCATATACAAGGGGACACAGCTGACATCAAAGGCCTCTGCCCGGGCCAGACTCCAGATTTGGGCATGCCTAAATACGGGTTCGTCCCACCGACTTCGGGCATCATTCTGACATCTGCATAGACTCCATATTCACTCATCACACCCTGTACACTCAAGACACGCTCCATTTATGGCCAGTGCACGCGACCTCGCCCTTTAGGGTCGCTCCTCGCCCTCAGGCGTCTTACTGGTTATATAGTATTGATTTTTTTGAGTGGTGCAAACCACTCCAACAACTGGCTTTGTACCCGTGTACCCGTGTTTGTTCGTACCAAAAAAACAAGCATGGTTGCTATGGTTAGCAACCAAAAAAACGAGCATGGTTGCTATGGTTAGTATGTGACGTCACTGACATCACAGATATCACGTCAGTACAGTAACTATAACAATAAATGTGTAGTTGCACCACTCAGTTAACACGGGTGTGATTTTTTAAATGATAAGTTGAATTGATTAGTTCGATTAACGGCACTCCTATTATCTATGTGTGTACAGGGAGGAGAAAAACCAGTCCATCATTATCAGTGGAGAGTCGGGCGCTGGAAAGACAGTCTCCGCCAAGTTCACCATGCGCTACTTTGCTGTGGTGGGAGGCGCTTCTCAGCAGACCAGCGTAGAGGAGAAGGTTCTGGCCTCAAACCCTATCATGGAGGTGATGATGATGGACCAAGCATTTATGATGAGAAATCCACAGCTTTTATTATGAGGGGCTTATGAGCAGCGGTGTTCAACTGGGGGTGACTTTCATACCTTTCATACCAGTAAGACGCCCTGAGGCCGAGAAGCGACTTCGCCCTTAATACGGCACAGTTGCTGGCCGGCTCCATATATGCAGATCTAGGTGATGATCCAGTCTTCTCCATGTATGGCTATCCAGGGTTTGATGAGGCCCTAAAGGGCAAGGTCGCGCTGAAACAACAGAGCTTCTTAATACGGCACAGTTAAGAAGCAGGAGTTAAACTATTAATCTGGTGTCCGTGAGGTCAGATGTAGAGTTGCTAGCCGGCTCCATATATGCAGATCTAGGTGATGATCCAGTCATTTCCATGTATGGCTATCCAGGGTTTGATGAGGTGTCGTGATCTTCATACATGGAGACAGCCATATATGGAGCGTGTCACGAGGCGTGACGGGCTACTGACATGAAATTCAGGTTTTCATAGTAAACCAACCATTATTTAGTTAGCATTTGAGCCACAGACCACCAGATGACATTTACGGTAGCCTCTCACATCCAAAACTTAGAATATTTTGTTATTGTTGGATAAGATTATCACAATTCCATCAATGCTGTATTGATGTGGTAGTGGTATAGAGAGATAACAGGCAAAGTTGATCAAAGTTACAATTGTTCTATATTCCCTAAAAACTTTAAGGTTTAAAAATAATGTAACTCTTGAGAGTGTAAAATTAAACCAAATGGACCTGTAAGGATCCATTTGGTTTCATTTTCCAATCTCATCAGTTACAGATCTATGACTATAAGGGTCCATTTGATTCCCTAACTATCCACCTTTTAGCTGGAGACCACCTGGACCCCCTCAAGGATAACTGGTGGTCCCCTGACCACTGGTTTAAGTTACTTAACGGAGTTAATTAAGTCTATGAAGTTCTATGAAATCTATGAAAAAGTGAAAATCCCAATTTTATACAATATTAGGTGCTTCATCTCTCTCTCAGCTAGGGGGTTCTTGTTGAAGACCCCTGTTATATAATCAAGCTAACAGATGCCATTATGCGGGGTTCCTTTATTTTACACAGTCCATTGGGAATGCTAAAACCACCCGGAACGACAACAGCAGTCGATTTGGGAAGTACATCGAGATTGGCTTTGGCAGCAAGGGGGACATCATCGGGGCAAACATGAGGACCTATCTGTTGGAAAAGTCAAGAGTTGTCTTTCAGGTAAACCATTTCCTGGCTGCTGAAGAGTTTTCACATTCTGATTTGTTTACAACTGAAATGACGCTGCTATATCCCGATTCATACGACTTAATATTGTGTCTGTATGTTGTTTTTGAACTGCTAAAACACGTGTTCCGAAAGGAAAATGAATTAATTTGAAGTTTAACAACGCATCTGTTCTCAGTAACTGTATTCATGTGTATGTACTGTAAGGCCTCAGCCGAGAGAAACTACCATATCTTCTATCAACTGTGTGCATCCAGAGAGCTGCCCGAGATGAGGGCTCTCAAACTGGGTGAGCCTTCACCATAGTCTGATATACAGTATGCTTGCCTTGTCAACTAAGTGAAGATAGGGATATAGCGGTTACAATTCAGTAGTCGTGATTCGTGAATGCCCTATAGAGCGTCGCAGTCCCGCCCCCTACCATGGACCAGGAAATGAATCCCAATGCATTTTTCCCATAGACATTTCTTAAAGTATTTATTTAAAGACGGTTACGCCGCGGACAAAGCCAACTCGAGTCGTGACAACTCATGACAACACAAACAATATTTTGGACCAAACAAATAATTACAAAGAAGAAAAACAACAAAAAAAGTGTTGTAACCTACCGTTTTTTTCTTCTTTCTAATTATTTGTTCGGCCCAAAAAATTGTGTTTGTTGTCATGAGTTGTCACGACTCGAGTTGGCTTTGTCCGCGGCGTAAACGTCTTTAAATAAATACTTTCTGAAATGTCTATGAGGAAAATGAACGGAGAATCATTTCCTGGTCCAGGGTAGGGGGCGGGACTGCGACGCTCTATAGCCTATAGTATATAGTTGTCGACTACTAACAAAGTAGTGGATATAAATCACATTTTATTCATCCATTAACACTTAAACAATTGTCATAAAAAACATCTCAGATACAACCATTAAAGGGTTAAATGATATAGAATAGGCAAACGTTAGTGTATGTGCAGTGTGATTTAAGGAGTCTGTTTGAGCGTCCTGCACTGAACGCACAACATCATTTGACAACTATGATTTGTTTGACAACAATTATCCATACATGTATTAAGAGAACGATAATATTTCAGTTCCTACAGCTGCATATCTGCTGTAGATATACTGCCCTGAATTATTAAAATAAATAATTCAAATTATATATTTTTTAAATCATCAACTAGTTTAACTACTGCCACAAGTGTCGACTAAGTGGTTATACTAGTCGACTAGTTGGTGAAACCCCTGCTTGTGACAATATTGTCTTACTTTTAAAATGTTGACGGCATCAATGTATTGCTCAAAGAGTGCTTTGGGTATAAATCCTACAGATGCTGCTGAACATTTCCGCTATACCAACCAGGGAGGAGATATGGTGATACCTGGTACTGATGATCAGGTGGACCTCGAGCGCACACGCAATGCCTTCACCGTCCTGGGTATAACGTGACTATTTTCACTCACTAATTCATCTTCTTCCTGCTCCAGGGTTAATATTTCAAGTGATTGATATATCAAGATCATTCAAAATTATTTTTTTCTTCTCTTTTTAACACTGCAGGTGTGCAGCATGACCAACAGATGGAGCTCTTCAGGATCCTGTCAGCTGTTCTGCACTTGGGGAATGTCAACATCCAAGCAAGTGGCAGAGGTGGTGATCGGAGTTACATTGATGTACGTATTTTTTGAGTGGTGCAATCACTCCAAGAAACAGCAATGTGTGTCCCTTTGTTTCAAATGATGTATACTAGGCTGTGTCTCAGTCACTGAGCTTGATGGAAAATGTTATACTTGCATACTCCAAACTCCAGCTATGCAAAAATGTCTATCTCTGTGGGCTTGCCGTAGTCTTTAATCCATTTAGACCTGGTGCTAACGTTGTTTTACCTTTGAATCCGGATGCCACCTCTGTGTCTCATTAGTTATTGCTATACATGTAACAACAACATTTATTTATTTATTTTTGAGGGGTGCTAGCCCCTCCTATATACAGCTTTTGTCCACACACGTCTCATATTTGCTATTGACAATGAAAGGAGAAATTAGGTCAAATATGACGTAAATGTGTGGCAACACAAACATTAAATGCCATTGACAATGAAGGGAAAATTCACGTCATATGTAGATGAGCAAATCGGCTAACCAATCACATTCAGTTGTTCATGAGATGATGTATGATCGATGATGTATAATGATAAGAGCGCCCTCACTTCGCACAGGTGTGATTTAAAAAAAATTTGAAGACAAATTTGAAGGTTTTCAGAAACCTTAGGTTAAGTTTTAGAAGTTTTTTTAGAATCGGACTCAGGTCTAAAAGGGTAAAGCGTGCTTCTGACTTCCAATAGATGCTTTCTGTCATTCATTAATTTAATTTAATTTCATATATTCGGACAAATGAAAATATGCACTAAAATAAAAACGCATCGCTTCGTGCCATGTTTCTAGCTTGCAGATCTGCTACTTTTTTTTAAAAGCCTTTGATAGATGTACAGTTACTGTAGGTTGACAGGAAACGGGGAGAGAGATGGGGGGAAGACATGCAGCAAAGGTTGTCAGGATCGGGACTCGAACCCACAACACGTTGTCAGGTTTACCATTACCAGGATTACCAGCCTGGGTGCCCAGACCGCTAGGCCAGCCCGGGCCAGATCTGCTACTTTTGATACTTTTGTTTTGTGTGATGCTGTACTGTAGTATGATCAAGTATGGCATTAATTTACGGAAAGAAAAACAAACAAACAAACAAACAAACAAACAAACAAACAAACAAACAAAAAATAGCAATGGTATGTATGTCCTGTGTATTTCTTTGTAGGGGAAGGATTGCTCTCTGGCTGTCTTCTCCAAGCTGCTGGGGGTAGAAGGTCCTCAGATGGCCCACTGGTTGTGCCACCGCAGGCTGGCTGTAGGAGGAGAGATGCTGGTCAAACCCATGTCTGGTCAGCAGGCGGTGGAGGCCAGAGACGCCCTGGCCAAGCACATCTACGGTCAGCTGTTCACCTGGACCGTCCACAGGCTCAACTCGGCCCTGCGCGCCCAAAGAGCCAAACCCAAGTCGTTCATCGGCGTGCTGGATATTTATGGGTGCGTTTGGGAGAGACGTTAAAGCAATGGTTAACTCATAAGCCAACTAAATGGAAAAAGCGGCACTCCAAAATAAAAGATGCAAGACTGGCTCAGATGCAGATGCAAAGAAATTGCATCTGCATTTATAAAGAAAGCCTGACGAAACGTTGTGTGATTTCCATTAAAACATTTGTAACTGCATTTGAAGAATATCCAAAGTATAAAATGTGGTTCAAGTGATTCAATGGTCAAATGAATGTGATGCTATAGTAACAAGACCCCCTGGTACGCCTCGAACCCCCCCCCCCCCCCCCCCCAAGGACCCCACCCCACTTTGACCACGTTAAAGGGATAAAACTATCATCCACAGTGTGTGAGTTGGGGTTGTGTCAAAAATGGTCTTTAAAATAATGTCATCTAATTATTAGCAAGCTATAATAAACCAGTCATCCCCCCCCCCCCCTCTCTCTCTCTGGCAGGTTTGAGACCTTTGACAGAAACAGTTTTGAGCAATTCTGTATAAATTATGCTAATGAGAAACTGCAGCAGCAATTCAATAGGGTGAGTCCGAAATGTGTGTGTGTGTGTGTGTGTGTGTGTGTGTTTGTTTGTTTGTTTGTTTGTGTGTGTGTGTGTGTGTGTGTGTGTGTGTGTGTGTGTGTGTGTGTGTGTGTGTGTGTGTGTGTGTGTGTGTGTGTGTGTGTGTCTACACCAAAACAGTTAAAACGTTGTCACAATAGTGACAACGTTTCAATCCGACTTGAGTCTTTGTCAAGCTAAAAGTGGAAAACATGGGAACCACACCCCTCTATGCATCATGCATGGTCCATAGAGCTTGTCATAGAGCTGACAAGCTCTATGACGACAGGTATAGTTAAGAATTCAAACCCACCCACGGTCATAGACTTCCAGAAGCAATTCATAATTCAAGTTTTTGTATGGCCAATAAGTTTGGGACATACAAGGTTTCCACCTGACAGCAATATATATATATATATATATATATATATATATATATATATATATATATATAGTGTCCTCATGTGACATCCCATTTAGTCAGCCTGTCTGCACGTGTGACCTGGGTCAACCATGGTCTGTGTGGTGTCTCTCTGCAGCATGTGTTCCACTTGGAGCAGGAGGAGTATGTGAGAGAGGAACTGGCCTGGAGCAGAATAGAGTTCAGTGACAACCAACCCTGCATCGCTCTCATAGAGGGACATCTGGGCCTGCTGGATCTGCTGGATGAGGAGTGTAGGGTCAGTCATGCACTCTGGTTTCTCTCTCTCTCTCTCTCTCTCTCTCTCTCTCTCTCTCTCTCTCTCTCTCTGCCGGTCTCTGTCTAACCTTGAGATCTCACTCCTTTTCTTGCACACGTGCGCACACACACGCACACACGCGCGCGCGCGCACGCACGCACGGCGCGCACGCACGCAAAGATTGATACAGATTCTGAAACTACAATGTGCTGTTTCCATGACGATCATGGGGAAACATTGTTGAAATAAGACAGACTAAGACACTCTTATTGTTAGAGCAATCCTCATAAGTAATGAGTAGCCTCTCATTTATTGATCAGATGCCCAAGGGCACAGAGGAGAGCTGGGCACGGAAGCTCTATGACCAACACCAGAGCAGCAAGCCCCATCCCAACTTCCGTAAACCTCGGATGTCCAACACTGCTTTCATCATACTGCATTTTGCTGATACGGTAAGAAGTTAAGAGATGTTACTGTGAACCTATCTCCTCTAGCCACATGATCCAAACTATGCTAGATCACACTTGAAAATAGTGTTACAGTATTTGTAGCGCCCAAGTCCCTATACGTACTTTAATAGGCACTACTGGTTACCGACAGCCAGGTTTGAATGACGTGTGCTCAAAAGACCAGATGTGTCCATTCAGTTGAAATAGATTTATTTTCTATCCAAAGTCCTATACTTCAGCATATAAATAAACATAACATTCAAAAGATTATAGACCACGAGCCCTCCGAACACTAAACACTAAAAACTGTTTGCCTCTGTCAGTGGTCTTGCGTTGCCAGACTGTTGCCTCTCGCAATTCTTGTGGAATAGTTGTCTGGCTACACGCAAGACTACTCTGTCAGCAGTACCTGCACGGGCCTTGATTGACAAGCCCTGCAGTGACATACAAATAGATACATGGCTCAAATGGCTCTTACAATATTGTTAAGTATTATCATTAAAATCGTAGCGTTTTTCCCAGTTATTTAGGGGCTAGCCTCAGAGAGGCTACAACAAAGTGAACAAACGCAGGCATTTTGTGGTCCCCGGCCCACAAGTTGGGAATCACTGATGGAATGTATTTTTGTAAAAAGACCTATTGTGTTAGTTTTTCCACAGACGATAAGTGCTCTGCATACAGCTAGATTGTTTGTTAACTTGTTTTGGTTCTCTTGTCAGGTCCAATATGAATGTGACAGCTTTTTAGACAAGAATCGTGGCACAGTGTTTGAAGAACCCATTAATATTCTGAGAGCAAGTCAGGTAATTATGTTATCTTTCTATCTATCACATATATCTGATATCTGACCTTGTGACCTTCCCCTTCAAATCAGTCACATTTCAAATCACACATTTCCTCGATTTTTCTTATATGTGTGCGTGCCATGCGCACACACGCTTTTTGTGTGTGTATGAACTGTATGCATAATATACTGTACACAGTACTACACACAAATCTTTTGGTCATCGATAAAATTACTGCTTTCCTGTGTGTGTGTGTGTGTGTGTGTGTGTGTGTCTGTGTGTGTGTGTGCATGTGTGTATGGGGTGCACACGCTGGCCCACACATGCTTCAGTCCGAGCTGGTGGCCGAGCTGTTTCAAAAGGATCCTGCAGAGGGCAGTGTGTCCCTGTCAGGTGGGAAGTCTTCTCTGGCCAATGGAAGCATCAGCTCGGGGAAGAGAGCTCACAGGGAACACAAACTCACTGTGGGCTTCCAGGTTAGTGGTCTTCTTCTGTCCATTTGACTGGACTGACTCCCTGCCCTGGATCCCTGGCCTGAGCGTTCAATCCCCAGCTAAATGATTGCTCGTTTTAGAATCAAATGGACGCTTTACGGGCCTGTATCGTTACAGTGTGTGTGTACACATTTCAGCAGGTCTATTTGTGCAGTTGAATTCACACTGAAGATGAATTACTATAGATTGGGGCTCCTTTCATACATAATATCAAATGTTGGTCGATGGCCTAATACAGTTGGTTCTCAATGTATTTGTTCTCAATATGTCAGTTTGAATGTGTCAACCTGACATATTGAGCCTATGACACAGATGTATTTTCTTGGGGTCTAGTATGACTATAGTAAATGATAAAAAAAAGAAATCGCTATAATATTTTGTAAAAAAAATACATATTTAGCCCCATACTCGAATGCCCTCGCCCCCCTGTCAAAAACAGCTAAAATCCCTAAAACGAAAGAAAGCAGCAAATGAAAAAAAAAGAACACTCATCTTTTACTTTCTCTAATAACAACCTAAAACATGAACCTTGGTTGAAAAAATCTAAAGTTGTCCTTTAGTGAAGGACCCCCAAAATTATATGTATTTGGCTGCGGACCTCCATCTCTATTTTTCTGCTTTTAAAATATTTTGGACCCCACTTTGAGAACCACTGGCCTAATAAAACTGGGTGTCCTTGAAATTGAAAAGTTTTAGAATCACTTGTTTAGATGTTCCCTCGGGCTGTTGGGCTTGTCTTTATCTGTCCACTGCAGTTCCGTCAGTCCTTACAGCTGCTGATGGACACTCTGAACAGCACCACTCCTCACTATGTCCGCTGTATCAAACCCAACGACTGCAAAGAGCCTTTCATGTAAGTACTGTACACTACATTTGTGTGTATTTGCTTGAGACAGAATTACAGAAAATTAGAATTATGTGCACTGGACCCTGGTGCTTGCAGGAGCAGTAATACAATGGTAACCTATTTTAAAACTATACAATTTTGCTTCTAATAGTCTACTTTTTTGTTTTTGCTCAAGACAGCCCAGAGTAATAATATGAAATGGTGTATTGTCAAATTAATAATTTTAAGAGCAGAAACCTAGCCTAAATGTAATTGGATGTGGGGCATGGTAAGAGACCTGGATATCGAATAGGACGGCAGCGCTGGCCTCCAAAAAGTGTGAGAACCACTGCTATACAACAGAGTGTTTCCTTGCCAGGTTCGACCCTAAGAGGGCTGTCCAGCAGCTGAGAGCCTGTGGCGTGTTGGAGACCATTCGGATCAGTGCAGCAGGCTTTCCATCCAGGTACACGGCTCTGGCAGACATTCTTCACTAGCTACTCTGCAGGTCTAAAACATTAGTCTACATACTGTAGTACCTGTAGCACCTAATTTGTCTGTATATTTCCAAGATGGACATATGAAGAGTTCTTCCGGCGGTACCGCGTTCTGCTCCGAGGAACTTGGAGCAAAGAGCAGGCCCACACCTCATGCCGACAGACCCTGCCCGAGCTCATCCCCGACCCGGACCAGTACTGCTTTGGCAAGACCAAGGTGTTTTTCCGGGCGGGCCAGGTGGCTATCCTGGAGAGGCTGAGGTCGGAGAGGCTGAGGGCAGCCGGGGTGATCATCCAGAGCTGGGTCAGAGGATGGCTGGCACGGATTCAATACACCAGGATCCGCTGGGCAACCCTCACCCTGCAGAGATACTGCAGGGGAGCTCTGGCCAGACGGTGAGGTTGGGAAGAGAGATGGAAATCACAGTTGTGGCTGTGGGTGTCACTCACTTTGTGTGCATCCGACCGGACGAAAAGGTCTACATTCATTTTGATCCTTTGTATCTTATGTGTTCCAGGCTGGTCATGACCATCCACTACACCAAGGCAGCCTTGGTGATCCAGAAGACCTACCGCATGGTAGCGATCAGACAGCTGTTCCTCATGATCCGCCAGGCCACCGTCACCATCCAGGCCTTCACCAGGGGCACACTGGCCCGACGCAGGCACAAACAGGTAACGGCAATCAGCAGGCGACCCATGCAGTGATTTGCTAATAGGCTCTATGCACAGCAGCCATATTGGAAAGAAATCGGGCCTCTTAATTCCTTCCTTTGGTTCCATTTGGTTCCATTTGTACACTCTCAGAGACAAGTTACACACCTGTAACTCCGTAAGGGGCCATTTGGAACCCCCTCAAGGAATCATGAGGGTACCTGGACCACACTTTCAGACCCACCGGTGTAGCAGAGTGTTTCCAGTGAACCAACATTACACAATATCAGCACCCTGACTCTGTTTGACCTGAATAATGAACAGAGCCTTCATTAGTATAATTGATAAGACCTGCCCAATTTCTTTCCAATATAGCTGCTGTGCATAGAGCCATATTGTCTTAAACAGTGACCCTTTAAAAAAACATGATATCATTATTTTGACATGTGCAGATGGTGGCAGAGCGGGCCGCGGTGTTGTTGCAGTCAACGGTGCGTGGCTGGTTGGCGAGGCAGGCCTATAGGCGCGTGCGGTCGGCGGTGGTGCTGATGCAGTGCTGCGTGCGTCGCAGGGCCGCCCGGAGACAGCTGCTGAAGCTGAAGGCAGAGGCCCGCTCGGTAGAGAAATACAGAGAACTCAACAAGGGCATGGAGGTCAAAGTGATGCAGCTACAAATGAGAGTCGACCAGCAGGTTGGTGAACAGCAGCTGAGCTTGGAAGGGGTTGGGCGGGGTAAAAAATAAAAGGAATTGAAATAAATTAATTATATCATTTATTGGGTTGAAATAAATGATAGGGCTAGGCAATTAACTAAAAATATATCAAGATTCAAAACCGATATTTAGAACCAATTAAACTTAATCGTGCTCATGTAGGTTAATCTAGTAATGGAGAAGCAGGTTTATTAATATTTTTCTTATATATATCATATCTGTATTATCAACGAATCGACATGAAATATATATTTTTTAAATAATCCACTAAATTGATTAATCTGATTAAACAACTAACCCTTTATTATACTTGCATAATACAACTATACTTGGTGTACAAAAGTATGTTGAAAATGAGTGGTATTCCCCTTTAAGTACTGTACAATTTTAAGGTATTTGTACTTCGAATTTCCAGTACTTTTAAACTTCACTACATTTATGTGAAAACTGTAGTTACTAGTTTTTTTGTAGATTTTGATTATTATTACCAAACATACCCTATTATTATTTTTTCAAAATATTTTTATACCTTAGAAAACTTGAAACGGGACATTCTGCACAATAGGTAAATTTTGATACCAATACTTTAGTACTTTTACTCTGGACTTACTTACCGGACTTTTACTTCTAAACTTGTACTTGTACTTCTAAATTGCAGTATTGGTACTTTTACGTATAAGTAACAAACGTGAGTACCTTTTTTCCACCACTGTTTGTGCTGGGTGTGTCCAGGCCAGGGACAGGGCCGCTCTGAAGGAGACCCTCCATGCTGAACGAGAGGCCCACAGCGCAGAGCTGGACGCCCTCAGGGGGGCGCTGCAGAGGCTGGAGAGCCAAAAACAGCACGTCACTCTGCATCCAGTCCCCGTGGTGGTCACTGAGAAGGAGATGGAGGAGAAGAGGAGGGCAGAGGAGAAGACCGCTCAGGAGATCTCACGGCTCACACAGGTACCGTAGATGCAGCCAGCCACCGCATATAGCCGCAATTGGCAACTCTAGATGTTTTTTATAATGGGATGAATCTAGAGTTGCAATACCCTCCATAATCCATTGACTCCCCATTCATCCAGTTTGCTTTTGCGATCTGCTTGTATTAAGCAACGTTAAACTCACCAACATTGCAGCTCTAGGCCAAGCTTGAATTATCCTCTTTCAATCTGTCAAGCTTTTGTCTCATAAAAATCCACCGTAGACATGTTATGAGCTACTTTCTGCCAAGAAATTCTGTGCAGGTGATTCTTTTTCTAAGTGTTGGAGTTTGGAAGCACTCGTCAAAGTCACTGAACGGCCTTGCGTATCCACTGCTCCTGTGATACTACAGATTTAACTGAGCAAGCATGACCCAGAATCTGACATCACAAACCCCCCTGAAGCAGAGCCTGACATACAGAGTTTTTACATGGACCCGGTTGAATAGCTTTGACGTGTATGTGTATTTGTTTGTGTTGCGATGCTTTGTATTACTATTTCACACCTTTTTCCCTCAATTTCTTTGACACATAGGAGCTACAGGCCCTGCAGACAGAAAGGGAGCGTCTAGCGAAAGAGAACGAGGAACTCACTTCACGTCTTGTTGAACAAGAGAAGAGACAGGAGGGTAGGTGACCCAACCTCCACTGTCCTGAAGGATTTTCTTTTGATCAATAGTGAAGTTCTCTCTTTCTCAGTCTCAGTGTGTGTGTGTGTGTGTGTGTGTGTGTGTGTGTGTGTGCGTGCGTGCGTGCGTGCGTGCGTGCGTGCGTGCGTGCGTGCGTGCGTGTTTGTGCGCGCGTGTTTGTGCGCGCGTGCAGAGTGCGTACGTGACGCTGTGTCCCAGGCGGGGGAGTCTCTGAGGGCTGAGGTGGATGATGAGCGGAGGAAGTACCAGGGTCTGCTGAGAGAATTCACAAGACTGGAGCAGAGATACGACAACCTCAAGGAGATGAGCCTGATCACAGAGGTACAAACATTCAAAGAATATAGCAGTGGACCACTGCTATATTCTTTGAATGTCTGTGGTCCTTGGCCTGAAAAACTTTTTTCAGGCCAAGGACCACTTAGCTGAGAGAGAGAGAGATGAAGCAGGGGTCCCCTGACCCCCCCACTACATTGTGTGTGAAATTGTTTTGCAGATTATTGCTTTTCATAGATTGTTTTTTCTTAATATGTTGGATTCATGTTAATGTGTATTTTCAGTCATTTTACCACTTAAACCATCAATACTTAGTAAACCTGACCTTTAGCTCTGTACTTGCTCTTTTTTAATTGTTCACCTCAGAGAATAGCCTATCTACAAGCTCACGCTGTGAACTTGTAGATCTGCTATTTCCGTCCAATGTTCTCTTCAGAATAGAGATCGCTGTAGGGTTGAAGTGGTTAATGCTGAAAACCCCTGGAATAAAGCACTATTTATTAACACTTGTTTGAACAAAAGCCAAATATCACAGCCCCTTTTAAGGTTAAAATATTGAAAAGTTTAAAAGTGTTCTTTTGCCCATGGCAGCATGCCAAGGGTCACAGACGAACTGACTCCACCCAGAGTGTGGGCTGGGAGCCCACCTCTCCCACCCCCATGTCCCCGTCCTTCTCCAACCCACCGCTCTTCCCATCTACACCCACCTCTCCAGAGGAGGTCCGCAGGGTCAGTGTAACCTCTGCCAGCCATGAGTGGAGTGTCCCTATCTTGGGCGCCGAGACAAACATGGTGAGAGAATATAAAGCTAGATCTTAGCAGTGGCAGCCATTTTGTTTACCGACTCTGGTTCTGATTGCTTGTTTGTTATTGCTTTAAGGAGCCGCTAATGGAGAGGATGGGCGTGGCCAAAGACACAGCAGTGAAGATGAGAGGAGAGGACCTGGGACATGCTTATGATGCTGTTCGAGTAGCCAACAAGTCAGTGTTACATTTCACCATAACAAGCTGTTTCATATATACAAAGTATTCAGTGGTGTAAAGTAACTAAGTACATTTAAAGTGCTGAGGAATGTTATATGTACAGTATGTGTAGCCTGGCTTGACCATATAATACTAATATCACACTGCGTGGATATGCCGAGGGCAATTTGTTTTGCACCGGCAGACTCGTGTCTGGCCACGTCCACGGTGGCTAAAATGAGCTAAAATGCTTCTTAACTACTTTTTGAATGTTGGCATGGTGTTAGGTATGGGCATAAGGTTTTCAAAAACCATTGCAAACTAATTTGGCTCGCCCCCTAGTGGTCGGTTTGCAATGAAACCACTATTAGATATGTCAGTATGGGCGCTCCCAATACGTTTGCACAGCTTTTTGAAATCATTATACCCATATCTAACACTACGCCAACATTAAAAAACTAGTCACCAAAAGCCAAATCTTTACAAGTGCGACCCCAGCTAGGCATAAGGGCTAAGGCAAGATAGGGCCCTATAGAATGCTTTTCTTTTCCACCAATGTGTCTGGTCAGGTTCTTGGAGGGCCAGCTCCGTAGCCAGCACAGCCAGTGGGAGAAGGAGAGGAAGTCTATGGGGAACACACAGCCGCGTGGAGATGTTGCCCTCGCTGATCCTCCCTCTAGGGCACTGCATCAGGTACACTGTCAAACTCTGAGCCCTCACAGGTTCATATGGTTAGGTTTAGGCATAGTTTTACTGAGGTTATGTTTAGGAATACCTTGTGGTCGCCGGATTTGACTTGGGGTGGGCATGTTTTGGGGGTAGCGCTCTTGTATTTGACTAGTACATTCACTGAGTTAAATTAACTCTGGGAAATTGTCTGTGTATGACCCCATAGGTCATAAAACCTTCAACTGTGTGTGTGTGTGTGTGTGTGTGTGTGTGTGTGTGTGTGTGTGTGTGTGTGTGTGTGTGTGTGTGTGTGTGTGTGTGTGTGTGTGTGTGTGTGTGTGTGTGTGCGTTCAGGATGTGCAGGAGTTGCTCGATGCACGAGAACAGGAGTGTGTGAGACTAAGAAGAGAGGTAAAGGAGTTGAGAAGCACAGTCACAGTCAGACGACTACTGGCTCAAACAGGTATGATATCACTGGTTGTGATACACATCAGCATAACGTTGTTGTAGGGCAGAAACCTACTATCTCTATTCTAACCTTTTGTGTTTTTTCATAAATTAACATCCTAATTGATCATACTACTGCTACTTTTTCTATTTTTGAATTTGAGTCCTGAAAAGAAACAGTTTTGGTGAGGTTTCCACCCGACAGAGACGATATGGAGGTGATAAAGGGACTCCACTCATGACACATTGTGATACATTTACATTACTACTACAGCAATACAACTGCTTTCTTTCATATCACTGTCCCCGGAAAATCATTATTTAAAACATCAGAAGTTAGTGAAAAGTTATAAGCATCCAATTACCTGGCCTCCTCATTCAACAACTCAGAGAAGTATAAACTCTAATGCATTAAGCCCAATTCATGGTAGCAAAAACAACACATTTCCACATGGATTTACAGCTGTGTAGTCTTGTCTTGTCTCCCCTGTTGTCTGGTCTGTGTTATGGTGTTTTCTCCACCCAGTCCTCCCATCATCGTTGCCCCCAGAAGGCTCTACTCCCTCCCAACCTAAAGCAGTGGCAGTTACCTGCTTGCTGGAATGTAGGAAGAAAGATGAGGCCAAGCTCATCAAGAACCTCATCACAGGTGAGAAGTCATATTATCTTTTATTTGTACTCAAACAGCTGCATTTGTAACCAGACCACTTTCAACCCGGAGTCACTATGTTATTATAGGTGAACATTTAAACAAGAATAAAATAAAATATAAAAGTCTAAAATAGCGATAATCACAGACCTACAAGCTCACAGGAATACAAAACATGCTCCCCCGGGTCAAATCTATGCCAAACCCTAACCTTATTCCTAAACGTAACCTCAGTAAAACTATGCCTAACAATCTAACCCTATTCCTAAACTTAACCCCAGTAAAGCTCTGCTTAGCCTTAAACGTATCCTCAGATACTTTGTGACTTGTGTGTTGTATGATAAATCTAATACAATGGGCAATAGCTAAGACTTAAATTGTGTGAATATGACCTGTGTGAGTGTGTGTGTGTGTGTGTGACTGTGTGTGTGTGTGTGTGTGTGTGTGTGTGTGTGTGTGTGTGTGTGTGTGTGTGTGTGTGTGTGTGTGTGTGTGTGTGTGTGTGTGTGTGTGTGTGTGTGTGTGTGTGTGTGTGTGTGTGTGTGTGTGTGTGTGTGTGTGTGTGTGTGTGTGTGTGTGTGTGTGTGTGTGTGTGTGTGTGTGTGTGTGTGTGTGTGTGTGTGTGTGTGTGTGTGTGTGTGTGTGTGTGTGTGTGTGTGTGTGTGTGTGTGTGTGTGTGTGTGTGTGTGTGTGTGTGTGTGTGTGTGTGTGTGTGTGTGTGTGTGTGTGTGTGTGTGTGTGTGTGTGTGTGTGTGTGTGTGTGTGTGTGTGTGTGTGTGTGTGTGGTTAAGATGTGCGTGGACACAGTGCCTTGTCTCTGCCCCCTGGTCTGCCGGCCAGTGTGCTGTTCCTGTGTGTGCGCCAGGCTGACTGCAGTGGAGACCAGACTCGTGCACGTTCACTCTGTAGCGCTGCCGTCACTGGCATGAAAGGAGCTGTAAAGGTAACAGTAACACTAACGTCATCATCTGTGACAATTTAACTGTGACAGTGTATGCATTGTTACAGAGAGAAGCTTGCCTCCTGGCTACCTAAAGGAGTAGTTCACCCAAAACATGACTTATTTTCTATCAATTACACACCCCGTGAAGCCTTGAATATATATATATATATATATATATATATATATATATATATATATTCACGTTTTGGGCCATAACTCTTGAACCATATTTATCGACATTGTTTTTATCATGATGCAACCATGTACACCTTTTTGTGTTTTCTTCAAAACACACTTTTCTAGTGCTCTTACAGAAGTCACAAATCGGAACACATTATCCCTGACGTCATGTGATCACATAATCAGCCAATAATTTGATGACTGGCAGAGTCGGGGACTCCTCTCCTACCAGAGATTCTGCTGGATTTATTTTGGGGGGTGGGGGGGTGAAATACTCCTTTAAGTTAGTGGTTCTCAAACTTGTTTGTGCCAAGTATTTTTTGACCCCGATCTGAAAAAGTTTTTGTGCCAGGGACCTGCGGAAGAGACGATTTGTGATGTTGTGAGATTAAAACATTTTCAAGCACTTTCAAGATTTTTAAGCAGAACAGCAAACTACCATAGTTATTGTCTTTATACTTAAAGGCATTTCTTTATATTTACCATCCCAGGTATAACACGCATGGTAACACTAATGCTACACGTACACCCTCCACCAAGGACAAAAGGGAAACGAAAACTTAAATGAAAACAGATGCCGCTCAAGGGGCAGTGGGGCCTCCCAGCCAACTCTGTATCTTAGCAACCAATGAGTTGCAATGGCAGCATGTGTACCTCTATAATCCACATAGTTGACATTGACATTATTTGAAAATATGATTTGTTGTCTGAGATCTCTCTTCAACACACACACACACACACACACACACACACACACACACACACACACACACACACACACACACACACACACACACACACACACACACACACACACACACACACACACACACACACACACAGAAGTGTTAATTACTTAACAATTACTGACACTTCTGTTCTATTATCTTCTTGCAGAAACATAATAACGATATAGATATGACAGCACTGTGGATGAAAAATACCTGTCTGTTGAATGACCTATTGACCCAGCACTCGACAAAGCAGGTAAAAATCTTACCATACTAACAAGAAATGTGTAAATAATTCTGTGCCTCTATAATCCACTGGACAAAGACGACCGTGGCTGAGATACCTTTGGGCTGCCTGGTAACACGAAAAAACCTTGTGTGCACTGCAGGCCTATAATACTCTGCTGGCCGCAGATCGGCTAATGAACAGCATGTCAATATTTAATCAGGAGTGTCCACTGGTCATTGCAAACAATGTGAGGAGGATAGCAGAATAGTAATGTATTATTAAAAGCGGCATTATTGATTCTTATTGCAGTGTTATTGATTCCCATAAGGTTGGAACCCTGGGGTCAGAGGCATTGGTTCCATTGACCTGCGACCTCAGTGACCTGAGCCGAACCCTCAGCGACCTGTGCATCCAGACCTACCAGCAGCTCCTCTCCATCACGGAGGCACGTCTCCAGAACATTATAGGTCAGTGGTTCTCAGAGTGGGGGGTCCGGGGACCCCCTACTCTATAGGTCAGTGGTTCTCAGAGTAGGGGGTCCGGGGACCCCCTACTGAGTGGTTCTCAGATACTCTGATATAGTCGTATACTCGACTTCATTACATTTCAAAGTAAATATTTTACTTTTGCTCCATTATATCTCTTGGAAGGCAAAAAATATAGAAATATACCACTTGAGCCCTATTTAAAATATAGTCGATATTTAGCCGACCTAGCTAAGCTCACAATGTGTCGTGAATCAGATTTTTCTTCAATGGAAAATCATTGATTATTGATGGAAAATGTCAAATTTAAAGTAAGTACAAATTCGACAGAGTCGAATTTGACCAGGAGTATCTATAGTTTGTCTCAATACCTGGGAGTTGAGTACATGTTCTTACCCTCCCTCTCCCCCACAGTCACAGCCATGTTAGAAAGTGAGACCATACCGGGCCTGTCTGGGTCTGCTGCTCTCAAACTGGGAGGGTCCAGGAAGCGAGCGGGTTCAGACCCCCGGGGCGTGGGGTCCGACGCCCCCACAATGGCGTCGGTGCTGAGGGAACTGGGGGCCCTGCACACTGCCCTGTCCCGCCAGGCTCTGCCCGCCAGCCTGGTGGAGCAGGCCTTCCACCAGCTCACCTACCTCATCGCTGCCTCAGCGCTCAACAGCCTGCTGCTGAGGAAAGACATGTGCTGCTGGAGCCGAGGCATGCAGATACGGTAAGACATGTGCTGCTGGAGCCGAGGCATGCAGATACGGTAAGGACAGACATGTGCTGCTGGAGCCGAGGCATGCAGATACGGTAAGGACAGACATGTGCTGCTGGAGCCGAGGCATGCAGATACGGTAAGACATGTGCTGCTGGAGACGAGGCATGCAGATACGGTAAGACATGTGCTGCTGCAGACGAGGCATGCAGATACGGTAAGACATGTGCTGCTGGAGACGAGGCATGCAGATACGGTAAGACATGTGCTGCTGGAGACGAGGCATGCAGATACGGTAAGGACAGACATGTGCTGCTGCAGACGAGGCATGCAGATACGGTAAGGACAGACATGTGCTGCTGCAGACGAGGCATGCAGATACGGTAAGACATGTGCTGCTGCAGACGAGGCATGCAGATACGGTAAGACATGTGCTGCTGCAGACGAGGCATGCAGATACAGTAAGGACAGACATGTGCTGCTGCAGACGAGGCATGCAGATACAGTAAGGACAGACATGTGCTGCTGCAGACGAGGCATGCAGATACAGTAAGGACAGACATGTGCTGCTGCAGACGAGGCATGCAGATACGGTAAGACATGTGCTGCTGCAGACGAGGCATGCAGATACGGTAAGACATGTGCTGCTGCAGACGAGGCATGCAGATACGGTAAGACATGTGCTGCTGCAGACGAGGCATGCAGATACGGTAAGACATGTGCTGCTGCAGACGAGGCATGCAGATACGGTATGCAAGCAAGTGCACAGATGGACACATGCATGTCAATTAATGTTTGCCACGATTTATTTCAGTCATTTTGGAATCCACTGGAATCATGCCGTGCACTGAGAATAGCCTATAGCTACAAGCGTTGTGAGCTTGCTGTTTTTGGTTGTTGGCTATATTTCATTGAAGTGGTCAAACTAGCAATTAAAGAGTGTTTGAATTGGTCAAACTAGAATGCATGTTCAGAAGCATCTTCCAAAATGGACTTCCATATTTCACAAAAGAAAAAGGTTAAAGCTTCAATGTGCGATTTCTTCAACTGGAATGTACTGTAGAACACATGTTCAGAACAATATGAACATTATAATTCTACATACTGGAGGGTATGCGCATGCTTAAAGTGAATAGCACATCGAGTGGCAAATCGAATGGCAAAGCAACAGGCAAAGTGAGTTTAACATTGTTTAATGTTGTTTAATGCACTCAGATATGACTTTTCTGTTTGGATTCATGGGCTGTCAAGGCCAGAAAGTAGATTTTTGACACTCAGCAGGCATTCCTGCATAACCTCCGGGTTTGATGATGATGTCACGCGCATACCCTCTATTGTGCTAATTGATTAGGAAATCACAGATTTGGGACATGGCTTAACAAAAGTTTCAGTCATAAGCTTTTATTTTGCTTTAAACCTTGCATGCATGTGTAGACCTGTTAGGAGAGACTGTTTCCGGACTGCAGCTATTGATCTTTTTTTAGATACACAGAGATGTCTTTTAATGCAAATTTAAAATTTTCATAATAGACTAACTCCACTGGATTACCCTTATATCTGGATATGTATGATGGATTGTTATAGTTCACTATTAAGGGGTGTTTTAATTTACTATTGTTGAACCATAATCTTAAGGCCAGCCACTTCTTGAATCCAACTCATCATTTGGAACACTTACACAAACATGGTTCTTAATGTAAGAGTACAGAGTAAAACATTTATTATTATTATTAAATACCCTTACATTTTTGTTATTATTTTAAAAACATTTCTCTCTGCCAGATATAATGTGAGCCTGTTGGAGGAGTGGCTGCGTTGCCATGGCCTGCAGGCAGGGGGTGCTGTTGCCATGCTGGAGCCACTCATTCAGGCCGTCCAGCTGCTGCAGGTGGGGAAGAAGACTGAGGCGGATGCACAGGCCATTGTTCAGACCTGCACCGCTCTGGCCAAACCTCAGGTGGCTCTCCCTTTGTTTTTTTTCTTTCTTTCTGCGTTTGTTGAAAAAAAAAATCTTAATAATAATAATAATAATGAACTGTGTAACTCCAGTGTGTTCAGCTCTCAGGCCTGCATGTCTTTGATGTCTTACTTGGCTCAACAGATTGTGAAGATCCTGACCCTTTACACCCCCGACAGCGACCTTGAAGAAAGAGTCACGCTGAATTTTATCCGCACTATCCAGGTACACACCATGGTAGTATGGTCGAAATGCTAGGTCAATTTTTACAATCTCATAGTTAGATTTATTTAAAATTATGTTAAATAATGTTATAATTTGGCATTGTCATAAATGCAATATCTCGTTGCTGTTGAGCAGACACCTTATCTCCATATTTTAACTTTCTTTTGTAAATGAATGCCCTATACTTGATCAAAAGTATCAAAAGTAGCAGATCTACAAGCTTGTTGAGCATGTAGATCTGCTATAATGTTGACGTTTTTGAATTTGAATCCTGAAAAGTGACCGTTTTGAACAGTACCGTGTGTACCATCAAGTCTCCACAGTGAACATGCATGAAATGAATGAACCTTTTGGTGCATAATGAGCCATTGTGTCTCGGCTCTTGCAGGGTCTTCTGAAGGAGCGCTCTGACGGTCAGCCTTCCCAGCAGCTCCTGATGGACGTGAGGCGTGTGTTCCCCGTCACCTTCCCCTACCAGCCTCCCCCAGCGCTTCACGCTGAACACTTACACATCCCAGACTCCATTAAGCTCTCCTTCCTCCGCAAAGCCTGAAGTCTGAGTTGTACCTTTAGTCACACATACAACATACTATAGTTCATGATTCTCAACGATAAAAAAAAAAAAAATCACACCCGTTTGAACTGAGTGGTGCAAATCCCCCCCCCTCTCTCCCCCTCTCTCCCCCCCCTCTCTCTCTCTCTCTCTCTCATTAGCAGGCAACAGTGCAATACTATCTCTCTGTCTCTGTTTCTGGCACAACAGCGCCCCTACTGGTACTCATGAGTCACACATGAGTCACACACAAACATAGGTTAACACGAGTCAGAGTCACAGACATTGCTGTTCCTTGGAGTGGTTGCACCACTCAAAAAAAGATGAAAATCATGAAAAAACGACATACTATAGCAGGGGTGGGTAATTATTTTTCCCAAGAGGCCAAATGAGAAACAGAAAATATTGTGGAGGGCCGGGCCAAAAGGCTGAACTGAATTCTGCATAATATTAATTATATATATATATACTGTATATATATATATATATATATATTTACTTATTGTTTTTGTCTGTTTTTTTTCTTCTCCTCCTTCTCCTTCCGCCAAAAATAGCAGTTCTGGCTGAACCGTGCAGTCGGTTTTCGCGAAACTCGGAAATATGGTAGAGGGCCGGCAGCAACTACACTGAGGTGCAGTTGCTGCCAGTTGCTGCCGGCCCTTTAATTGGGCTCAGCATCACGTTCACATGATTCACTTCATCCAATCACACACTCATTCCATCTTCATACCGGCTATTTAAACTGGAAGTTTGCACTGCTCAAACTGCTTGCTTTGTGCTGCACACTGATACTGCTGCGCTGCTGTCTACCTAATTTTTTGCTGCTCACCCTCCTCCCCCCAGCTACCACCTGTCGTTTTGGATCTGCTGTTTAGGTACGGGGGATTCAGAGTCCCTATGGTTGGGACTGATGCGCTTGATACCTAAAAAGCAGATCCAATTCATCGCCAAACCATAATAAATATATTGCTCATTTTATATTCAATAAATATATATTCCATCCATTCTTGAGTTGTCGTGACTGAAATGCTTATACCTGATTTTCTGACTGGATCTTTGAGCGATTTGCGTGAAATGTTGTACACACAATCTATGGACCATTATCTGAAATCCCAGTTGAAGAAAAAGTTCCAGCATGTGTCTCCACAGTAAGCTGAATTATAAAAAGTGTGAATGGAGTTTCTAGGTGAAAGTGCTTTTTTTACTTACACCTAGAAACCCTTCTAGGTGTAAGTATGTAGGACAAGTAAGACGCGCAAACGCGGGAAGCGAACGCAGCTCGTAAATTGCAATAACAATTAGAATAAATTACGTACTTTTTAAGGTTTTTTTTAAGTTAAGTTTTTTTTAAATTAAATGTTTTTTCAAGTTTTTTTTAGTGTGTGTATGTGTGCGTGCGTGCGTGTTTCTTTTTTTTAAAGTTTTTTGTTTAAGTTTTTTTTTTAAGTTTTTTTTTAAGTTAAGTTTTTTGTGTGTGTGCGTTTTTCCTTTTTAAGTTTTTTTAAGTTTTTTTTTAAGTGAAGTTTTTTTTTAAGTTAAGTTTTTTGTGTGCGTTTTTCCTTTTTACGTTTTTTTTTAAGTTAAGTTTTTTTTTAAGTTAAGTTTGTGTGTGCGTTTTTCCTTTTTAAGTTTTTTTTTTAAGTTAAGTTTTTTTTTAAGTTAAGTTTTTTTTTAAGTTAAGTTTTTTGTGTGTGTGCGTTTTTCCTTTTTAAGTTTTTTTTTTAAGTTAAGTTTTTTTTTAAGTTAAGTTTTTTGTGTGTGTGTGTGTGCGTGCGTGCGTGCGTGCGTGTGTGTGTGTGTGTGTGCGTGCGTGCATGTGTGTGTGTGTGTTTTTGTGTGTGATACAGCTGCGCCCTCTGGTGGTGGGCGGGTGGTGTTACAGCGTGACACACACACAGACACACACACACACACACAGACACACAGACGTGATCTGCTGGGTCTCATAGTAAATGCTCACTGCGTTCGCAACTAGTAGCATGCCAAAGTTTGTGCTATTGCCATTGGGAATGCATTGGGCGTTTAAGTTAAATAACTCAGAAACTACAAAACATTTCAAAGTAAAAAGCTCCAGCATGTGTCTCCACAGTAAGCTGAATTATAAAAAGTGTGAATGGAGTTTCTAGGTGAAAGTGCTTTTTTGACGTGCCAATATCTGCCATTGAGCCCCATTGTAAATTTCTCAAATTTGAAAGCACTATATTTCTAAAACTATGAAACATTTCAAAGATTCCTTTTCAGACAAACATGTCCACCGTAAGATGAACCTAAATAGGTTATAGGCCCATATCCCATAGCCTGGCTAATAAGCCAGACTCAAATCATCGGTCTGGCTTATTAGCCAGGCTACATATCCCATTGCCTTGGATGGCATTGTGACGAAAAAGCGTGACGTAAAAGCGTGACGAAAAAGCGTGACAAAAAAGTGTGACGAAATGGAGTTTCTAGGTGAAAGTGCTTTTTTGACGTGCCAATATCTGCCATTGAGCCCCATTGTAAATTTCTCAAATTTGAAAGCACTATATTTCTAAAACTATGAAACATTTCAAAGATTCCTTTTCAGACAAACATGTCCACCGTAAGATGAACCTAAATAGGTTATAGGCCCATAGCCCATGGCCTTGGATGGCATACTATAGCATGCCTTTTTTCATAATTTTTGAGGATTAAAAAGAAGACGAAAATCACCCCGAGACCATGGACTATAGCCCATGGTCTCGGAGTGATTTTCATCTTTTTTTCAAATCCTCGTTTTTCATCCTTTTTGACCATGGTCTCGGACGGCATACTATAGCATACCGTTTCCGGTTTGCATCATTTTTGAGGATTTTAAAAAAGACCAAAATCACCCCGAGACCATGGACTATAGCCCATGGTCTCGGAGTGATTTTCATCTTTTTTTCAAATCCTCGTTTTTCATCCTTTTTGACCATGGGCTATTGCCTATGGTCTCGGACGGCATACTATAGCATGCCGTTTCCGTTTTTCATCATTTTTGAGGATTTGAAAAAAAGACGAAAATCACCCCAAGACGGCATACTATAGCATGCCGTTTCCGTTTTTCATAATTTTTGAGGATTTGAAAAAAAGACGAAAATCACCCCGAGACCATGGTCGTTGACCCCCCCCGGAACCTACACATCTGCATTCATTCATCCCTCCTTCATCCCTCCATTTCTTCACTGTCAATACATCCCTTAAACCTCCCCAATGGTGTGTTTATTCCTACTAGTGAAAGCCCCATTGTAAGTTTCTCAAATTTGAGAGCACTATATTTCTAAAACGATGAAACATTTCAAAGATTCCTTTTCAGGCAAACATGTCCACCATAAGATGAACCTAAGTAGGTTTGAATGGGGTTTCTAGGTGTAAGTATGTAGGACTAGTAGCATGCCAAAATGTGTGCTATTGCCATTGGGAATGCATTGGGCGTTTAAGTTAAATAACTCAGAAACAAAACATTTCAAAGTAAAAAGTTCCAGCATGTGTCTCCACAGTAGGCTGAATTATAAAAAGTGTGAATGGAGTTTCTAGGTGAAAGTGCTTTTTTGACGTGCCAATATCTGCCATTGAGCCCCATTGTACATTTCTCAAATTTGAAAGCACTATATTTCTAAAACTATGAAACAATTCAAAGATTCCTTTTCAGGCAAACATGTCCACCGTAAGATGAACCTAAATAGGTTATAGGCCCATAGCCCATGGCCTTGGATGGCATACTATAGCATGCCTTTTTTCATCATTTTTGAGGATTAAAAAGAAGACGAAAATCACCCCGAGACCATGGACTATAGCCCATTGTCTCGGAGTGATTTTCATCTTTTTTTCAAATCCTCGTTTTTCATCCTTTTTGACCATGGGCTATAGCCCATGGTCTCGGACGGCATACTATAGCATGTCGTTTCCGGTTTGCATCATTTTTGAGGATTTGAAAAAAAGACGAAAATCACCCCGAGACCATGGACTATAGCCCATGGTCTCGGAGTGATTTTCATCTTTTTTTCAAATCCTCGTTTTTCATCCTTTTTGACCATGGGCTATAGCCCATGGTCTCGGACGGCATACTATAGCATGCCGTTTCCGGTTTGCATCATTTTTGAGGATTTAAAAAAAAGACGAAAATCACCCCGAGACCATGGTCGTTGACCCCCCCCGGAACCTACACATCTGCATTCAGTCATCCCTCCTTCATCCCTCCATTTCTTCACTGTCAATAAATCCCTTAAACCTCCCCAATGGTGTGTTTATTCCTACTAGTGAAAGCCCCATTGTAAGTTTCTCAAATTTGAAAGCACTATATTTCTAAAACTATGAAACAATTCAAAGATTCCTTTTCAGGCAAACATGTCCACCGTAAGATGAACCTAAATAGGTTATAGGCCCATAGCCCATGGCCTTGGATGGCATACTATAGCATGCCTTTTTTCATCATTTTTGAGGATTAAAAAGAAGACGAAAATCACCCCGAGACCATGGACTATAGCCCATTGTCTCGGAGTGATTTTCATCTTTTTTTCAAATCCTCGTTTTTCATCCTTTTTGACCATGGGCTATAGCCCATGGTCTCGGACGGCATACTATAGCATGTCGTTTCCGGTTTGCATCATTTTTGAGGATTTGAAAAAAAGACGAAAATCACCCCGAGACCATGGACTATAGCCCATGGTCTCGGAGTGATTTTCATCTTTTTTTCAAATCCTCGTTTTTCATCCTTTTTGACCATGGGCTATAGCCCATGGTCTCGGACAGCATACTATAGCATGCCGTTTCCGGTTTGCATCATTTTTGAGGATTTAAAAAAAAGACGAAAATCACCCCGAGACCATGGTCGTTGACCCCCCCCGGAACCTACACATCTGCATTCAGTCATCCCTCCTTCATCCCTCCATTTCTTCACTGTCAATAAATCCCTTAAACCTCCCCAATGGTGTGTTTATTCCTACTAGTGAAAGCCCCATTGTAAGTTTCTCAAATTTGAAAGCACTATATTTCTAAAACTATGAAACAATTCAAAGATTCCTTTTCAGGCAAACATGTCCACCGTAAGATGAACCTAAATAGGTTATAGGCCCATAGCCCATGGCCTTGGATGGCATACTATAGCATGCCTTTTTTCATCATTTTTGAGGATTAAAAAGAAGACGAAAATCAACCCGAGACCATGGACTATAGCCCATGGTCTCGGAGTGATTTTCATCTTTTTTTCAAATCCTCGTTTTCATCCTTTTTGACCATGGGCTATAGCCCATGGTCTCGGACGGCATACTATAGCATACCGTTTCCGGTTTGCATAATTTTTGAGGATTTGAAAAAAAGATGAAAATCACCCAGAGACCATGGACTATAGCCCATGGTCTCGGAGTGATTTTCATCTTTTTTTCAAATCCTCGTTTTTCATCCCATGGTCTCGGACGGCATACTATAGCATGCCGTTTCCGGTTTGCATCATTTTTGAGGAGTTGAAAAAAAGACGAAAATCACCCCGAGACCATGGACTATAGCCCATGGTCTCGGAGTGATTTTCATCTTTTTTTCAAATCCTCGTTTTTCATCCTTTTTGACCATGGGCTATAGCCCATGGTCTCGGACGGCATACTATAGCATACCGTTTCCGGTTTGCATCATTTTTGAGGATTTGAAAAAAGACCAAAATCACCCCGAGACCATGGACTATAGCCCATGGTCTCGGAGTGATTTTCATCTTTTTTTTCAAATCCTCGTTTTTCATCCTTTTTGACCATGGGCTATTGCCTATGGTCTCGGACGGCATACTATAGCATACCGTTTCCGTTTTTCATCATTTTTGAGGATTTGAAAAAAATACGAAAATCACCCCAAGACGGCATACTATAGCATGCCGTTTCCGTTTTTCATCATTTTTGAGGATTTGAAAAAAAGACGAAAATCACCCCGAGACCATGGTCGTTGACCCCCCCCCGGAACCTACACATCTGCATTCATTCATCCCTCCTTCATCCCTCCATTTCTTCACTGTCAATACATCCCTTAAACCTCCCCAATGGTGTGTTTATTCCTACTAGTGAAAGCCCCATTGTAAGTTTCTCAAATTTGAGAGCACTATATTTCTAAAACGATGAAACATTTCAAAGATTCCTTTTCAGGCAAACATGTCCACCATAAGATGAACCTAAGTAGGTTTGAATGGGGTTTCTAGGTGTAAGTATGTAGGACTAGTAGCATGCCAAAATGTGTGCTATTGCCATTGGGAATGCATTGGGCGTTTAAGTTAAATAACTCAGAAACTACAAAACATTTCAAAGTAAAATGTTCCAGCATGTGTCTCCACAGTAGGCTGAATTATAAAAAGTGTGAATGGAGTTTCTAGGTGAAAGTGCTTTTTTGACGTGCCAATATCTGCCATTGAGCCCCATTGTACATTTCTCAAATTTGAAAGCACTATATTTCTAAAACTATGAAACAATTCAAAGATTCCTTTTCAGGCAAACATGTCCACCGTAAGATGAACCTAAATAGGTTATAGGCCCATAGCCCATGGCCTTGGATGGCATACTATAGCATGCCTTTTTTCATCATTTTTGAGGATTAAAAAGAAGACGAAAATCACCCCGAGACCATGGACTATAGCCCATTGTCTCGGAGTGATTTTCATCTTTTTTTCAAATCCTCGTTTTTCATCCTTTTTGACCATGGGCTATAGCCCATGGTCTCGGACGGCATACTATAGCATACCGTTTCCGCTTTGCATCATTTTTGAGGATTTGAAAAAAAGACGAAAATCACCCCGAGACCATGGACTATAGCCCATGGTCTCGGAGTGATTTTCATCTTTTTTTCAAATCCTCGTTTTTCATCCTTTTTGACCATGGGCTATAGCCCATGGTCTCGGACGGCATACTATAGCATGTCGTTTCCGGTTTGCATCATTTTTGAGGATTTGAAAAAAAAGACGAAAATCACCCCGAGACCATGGACTATAGCCCATGGTCTCGGAGTGATTTTCATCTTTTTTTCAAATCCTCGTTTTTCATCCTTTTTGACCATGGGCTATAGCCCATGGTCTCGGACGGCATACTATAGCATGCCGTTTCCGGTTTGCATCATTTTTGAGGATTTAAAAAAGAAGACGAAAATCACCCCGAGACCATGGTCGTTGACCCCCCCCGGAACCTACACATCTGCATTCAGTCATCCCTCCTTCATCCCTCCATTTCTTCACTGTCAATAAATCCCTTAAACCTCCCCAATGGTGTGTTTATTCCTACTAGTGAAAGCCCCATTGTAAGTTTCTCAAATTTGAAAGCACTATATTTCTAAAACTATGAAACAATTCAAAGATTCCTTTTCAGGCAAACATGTCCACCGTAAGATGAACCTAAATAGGTTATAGGCCCATAGCCCATGGCCTTGGATGGCATACTATAGCATGCCTTTTTTCATCATTTTTGAGGATTAAAAAGAAGACGAAAATCAACCCGAGACCATGGACTATAGCCCATGGTCTCGGAGTGATTTTCATCTTTTTTTCAAATCCTCGTTTTCATCCTTTTTGACCATGGGCTATAGCCCATGGTCTCGGACGGCATACTATAGCATACCGTTTCCGGTTTGCATAATTTTTGAGGATTTGAAAAAAAGATGAAAATCACCCAGAGACCATGGACTATAGCCCATGGTCTCGGAGTGATTTTCATCTTTTTTTCAAATCCTCGTTTTTCATCCCATGGTCTCGGACGGCATACTATAGCATGCCGTTTCCGGTTTGCATCATTTTTGAGGAGTTGAAAAAAAGACGAAAATCACCCCGAGACCATGGACTATAGCCCATGGTCTCGGAGTGATTTTCATCTTTTTTTCAAATCCTCGTTTTTCATCCTTTTTGACCATGGGCTATAGCCCATGGTCTCGGACGGCATACTATAGCATGCCGTTTCCGGTTTGCATCATTTTTGAGGATTTGAAAAAAAGATGAAAATCACCCCGAGACCATGGTCGTTGACCCCCCCCGGAACCTACACATCTGCATTCATTCATCCCTCCTTCATCCCTCCATTTCTTCACTGTCAATACATCCCTTAAACCTCCCCAATGGTGTGTTTATTCCTACTAGTGAAAGCCCCATTGTAAGTTTCTCAAATTTGAGAGCACTATATTTCTAAAACGATGAAACATTTCAAAGATTCCTTTTCAGGCAAACATGTCCACCATAAGATGAACCTAAGTAGGTTTGAATGGGGTTTCTAGGTGTAATTATGTAGGACTAGTAGCATGCCAAAATGTGTGCTATTGCCATTGGGAATGCATTGGGCGTTTAAGTTAAATAACTCAGAAACTACAAAACATTTCAAAGTAAAAAGTTCCAGCATGTGTCTCCACAGTAGGCTGAATTATAAAAAGTGTGAATGGAGTTTCTAGGTGAAAGTGCTTTTTTGACGTGCCAATATCTGCCATTGAGCCCCATTGTAAATTTCTCAAATTTGAAAGCACTATATTTCTAAAACTATGAAACAATTCAAAGATTCCTTTTCAGGCAAACATGTCCACCGTAAGATGAACCTAAATAGGTTATAGGCCCATAGCCCATGGCCTTGGATGGCATACTATAGCATGCCTTTTTTCATCATTTTTGAGGATTAAAAAGAAGACGAAAATCACCCCGAGACCATGGACTATAGCCCATGGTCTCGGAGTGATTTTCATCTTTTTTTCAAATCCTCGTTTTTCATCCTTTTTGACCATGGGCTGGACGGCATACTATAGCATACCGTTTCCGGTTTGCATCATTTTTGAGGATTTGAAAAAAAGACCAAAATCACCCCGAGACCATGGACTATAGCCCATGGTCTCGGAGTGATTTTCATCTTTTTTTCAAATCCTCGTTTTTCATCCTTTTTGACCATGGGCTATTGCCTATGGTCTCGGACAGCATACTATAGCATGCCGTTTCCGTTTTTCATCATTTTTGAGGATTTGAATAAAAGACGAAATTCACCCCGAGACCATGGACTATAGCCCATGGTCTTGGAGTGATTTTCATCTTTTTTTCAAATCCTCGTTTTTCATCCTTTTTGACAATGGGCTATAGCCCATGGTCTCGGACGGCATACTATAGCATACCGTTTCCGGTTTGCATCATTTTTGAGGATTTGAAAAAAAGACCAAAATCACCCCGAGACCATGGACTATAGCCCATGGTCTCGGAGTGATTTTCATCTTTTTTTCAAATCCTCGTTTTTCATCCTTTTTGACCATGGGCTATTGCCTATGGTCTCGGACAGCATACTATAGCATGCCGTTTCCGTTTTTCATCATTTTTGAGGATTTGAATAAAAGACGAAATTCACCCCGAGACCATGGACTATAGCCCATGGTCTTGGAGTGATTTTCATCTTTTTTTCAAATCCTCGTTTTTCATCCTTTTTGACAATGGGCTATAGCCCATGGTCTCGGACGGCATACTATAGCATACCGTTTCCGGTTTGCATCATTTTTGAGGATTTGAAAAAAAGACCAAAATCACCCCGAGACCATGGACTATAGCCCATGGTCTCGGAGTGATTTTCATCTTTTTTTCAAATCCTCGTTTTTCATCCTTTTTGACCATGGGCTATTGCCTATGGTCTCGGACGGCATACTATAGCATGCCGTTTCCGTTTTTCATCATTTTTGAGGATTTGAAAAAAAGACGAAAATCACCCCGAGACCATGGACTATAGCCCATGGTCTCGAAGTGATTTTCATCTTTTTTTCAAATCCTCGTTTTTCATCCTTTTTGACCATGGGCTATTGCCCATGGTCTCGGACGGCATACTATAGCATGCCGTTTCCGGTTTGCATCATTTTTGAGGATTTGAAAAAAAGACGAAAATCACCCCGAGACCATGGACTATAGCCCATGGTCTCGGAGTGATTTTCATATTTTTTTCAAATCCTCGTTTTTCATCCTTTTTGGCCATGGGCTATACCCCATGGTCTCGGGCGGCATACTATAGCATACCGTTTCCGGTTTGCATCATTTTTGAGGATTTGAAAAAAAGACGAAAATCACCACGAGACCATGGTCGTTGACCCCCCCCCGGAACCTACACATCTGCATTCATTCATCCCTCCTTCATCCCTCTATTTCTTCACTGTCAATACATCCCTTAAACCTCCCCAATGGTGTGTTTATTCCTACTAGTGAAAGCCCCATTGTAAGTTTCTCAAATTTGAGAGCACTATATTTCTAAAACGATGAAACATTTCAAAGATTCCTTTTCAGGCAAACATGTCCACCATAAGATGAACCTAAGTAGGTTTGAATGGGGTTTCTAGGTGTAAGTATGTAGGACTAGTAGCATGCCAAAATGTGTGCTATTGCCATTGGGAATGCATTGGGCGTTTAAGTTAAATAACTCAGAAACTACAAAACATTTCAAAGTAAAAAGTTCCAGCATGTGTCTCCACAGTAGGCTGAATTATAAAAAGTGTGAATGGAGTTTCTAGGTGAAAGTGCTTTTTTGACGTGCCAATATCTGCCATTGAGCCCCATTGTAAATTTCTCAAATTTGAAAGCACTATATTTCTAAAACTATGAAACAATTCAAAGATTCCTTTTCAGGCAAACATGTCCACCGTAAGATGAACCTAAATAGGTTATAGGCCCATAGCCCATGGCCTTGGATGGCATACTATAGCATGCCTTTTTTCATCATTTTTGAGGATTAAAAATAAGATGAAAATCACCCCGAGACCATGGACTATAGCCCATGGTCTCGGAGTGATTTTCATCTTTTTTTCAAATCCTCGTTTTTCATCCTTTTTGACCATGGGCTATAGCCCATGGTCTCGGACGGCATACTATAGCATACCGTTTCCGGTTTGCATCATTTTTGAGGAGTTGAAAAAAAGACGAAAATCACCCCGAGACCATGGACTATAGCCCATGGTCTCGGAGTGATTTTCATCTTTTTTTCAAATCCTCGTTTTTCATCCTTTTTGGCCATGGGCTATACCCCATGGTCTCGGACGGCATACTATAGCATACCGTTTCCGGTTTGCATCATTTTTGAGGATTTGAAAAAAAGACGAAAATCACCCCGAGACCATGGTCGTTGACCCCCCCCCCCCCGGAACCTACACATCTGCATTCATTCATCCCTCCTTCATCCCTCTATTTCTTCACTGTCAATACATCCCTTAAACCTCCCCAATGGTGTGTTTATTCCTACTAGTGAAAGCCCCATTGTAAGTTTCTCAAATTTGAGAGCACTATATTTCTAAAACGATGAAACATTTCAAAGATTCCTTTTCAGGCAAACATGTCCACCATAAGATGAACCTAAGTAGGTTTGAATGGGGTTTCTAGGTGTAAGTATGTAGGACTAGTAGCATGCCAAAATGTGTGCTATTGCCATTGGGAATGCATTGGGCGTTTAAGTTAAATAACTCAGAAACTACAAAACATTTCAAAGTAAAAAGTTCCAGCATGTGTCTCCACAGTAGGCTGAATTATAAAAAGTGTGAATGGAGTTTCTAGGTGAAAGTGCTTTTTTGACGTGCCAATATCTGCCATTGAGCCCCATTGTAAATTTCTCAAATTTGAAAGCACTATATTTCTAAAACTATGAAACAATTCAAAGATTCCTTTTCAGGCAAACATGTCCACCGTAAGATGAACCTAAATAGGTTATAGGCCCATAGCCCATGGCCTTGGATGGCATACTATAGCATGCCTTTTTTCATCATTTTTGAGGATTAAAAAGAAGACGAAAATCACCCCGAGACCATGGACTATAGCCATTGGTCTCGGAGTGATTTTCATATTTTTTTCAAATCCTCGTTTTTCATCCTTTTTCACCATGGGCTATTGCCTATGGTCTCGGACGGCATACTATAGCATGCCGTTTCCGTTTTTCATCATTTTTGAGGATTTAAAAAAAAGACGAAAATCACCCCGAGACCATGGTCGTTGACACCCCCCCGGAACCTACACATCTGCATTCATTCATCCCTCCTTCATCCCTCCATTTCTTCACTGTCAATAAATCCCTTAAACCTCCCCAATGGTGTGTTTATTCCTACTAGTGAAAGCCCCATTGTAAGTTTCTCAAATTTGAAAGCACTATATTTCTAAAACGATGAAACATTTCAAAGATTCCTTTTCAGGCAAACATGTCCACCATAAGATGAACCTAAGTAGGTTTGAATGGGGTTTCTAGGTGTAAGTATGTAGGACTAGTAGCATGCCAAAATGTGTGCTATTGCCATTGGGAATGCATTGGGCGTTTAAGTTAAATAACTCAGAAACTACAAAACATTTCAAAGTAAAATGTTCCAGCATGTGTCTCCACAGTAGGCTGAATTATAAAAAGTGTGAATGGAGTTTCTAGGTGAAAGTGCTTTTTTGACGTGCCAATATCTGCCATTGAGCCCCATTGTACATTTCTCAAATTTGAAAGCACTATATTTCTAAAACTATGAAACAATTCAAAGATTCCTTTTCAGGCAAACATGTCCACCGTAAGATGAACCTAAATAGGTTATAGGCCCATAGCCCATGGCCTTGGATGGCATACTATAGCATGCCTTTTTTCATCATTTTTGAGGATTAAAAAGAAGACGAAAATCACCCCGAGACCATGGACTATAGCCCATTGTCTCGGAGTGATTTTCATCTTTTTTTCAAATCCTCGTTTTTCATCCTTTTTGACCATGGGCTATAGCCCATGGTCTCGGACGGCATACTATAGCATACCGTTTCCGCTTTGCATCATTTTTGAGGATTTGAAAAAAAGACGAAAATCACCCCGAGACCATGGACTATAGCCCATGGTCTCGGAGTGATTTTCATCTTTTTTTCAAATCCTCGTTTTTCATCCTTTTTGACCATGGGCTATTGCCTATGGTCTCGGACGGCATACTATAGCATGCCGTTTCCGTTTTTCATCATTTTTGAGGATTTGAAAAAAAGACGAAAATCACCCCAAGACGGCATACTATAGCATGCCGTTTCCGTTTTTCATCATTTTTGAGGATTTGAAAAAAAGACGAAAATCACCCCGAGACCATGGTCGTTGACCCCCCCCGGAACCTACACATCTGCATTCATTCATCCCTCCTTCATCCCTCCATTTCTTCACTGTCAATACATCCCTTAAACCTCCCCAATGGTGTGTTTATTCCTACTAGTGAAAGCCCCATTGTAAGTTTCTCAAATTTGAGAGCACTATATTTCTAAAACGATGAAACATTTCAAAGATTCCTTTTCAGGCAAACATGTCCACCATAAGATGAACCTAAGTAGGTTTGAATGGGGTTTCTAGGTGTAAGTATGTAGGACTAGTAGCATGCCAAAATGTGTGCTATTGCCATTGGGAATGCATTGGGCGTTTAAGTTAAATAACTCAGAAACTACAAAACATTTCAAAGTAAAATGTTCCAGCATGTGTCTCCACAGTAGGCTGAATTATAAAAAGTGTGAATGGAGTTTCTAGGTGAAAGTGCTTTTTTGACGTGCCAATATCTGCCATTGAGCCCCATTGTACATTTCTCAAATTTGAAAGCACTATATTTCTAAAACTATGAAACAATTCAAAGATTCCTTTTCAGGCAAACATGTCCACCGTAAGATGAACCTAAATAGGTTATAGGCCCATAGCCCATGGCCTTGGATGGCATACTATAGCATGCCTTTTTTCATCATTTTTGAGGATTAAAAAGAAGACGAAAATCACCCCGAGACCATGGACTATAGCCCATTGTCTCGGAGTGATTTTCATCTTTTTTTCAAATCCTCGTTTTTCATCCTTTTTGACCATGGGCTATAGCCCATGGTCTCGGACGGCATACTATAGCATGTCGTTTCCGGTTTGCATCATTTTTGAGGATTTGAAAAAAAGACGAAAATCACCCCGAGACCATGGTCGTTGACACCCCCCCGGAACCTACACATCTGCATTCATTCATCCCTCCTTCATCCCTCCATTTCTTCACTGTCAATAAATCCCTTAAACCTCCCCAATGGTGTGTTTATTCCTACTAGTGAAAGCCCCATTGTAAGTTTCTCAAATTTGAAAGCACTATATTTCTAAAACGATGAAACATTTCAAAGATTCCTTTTCAGGCAAACATGTCCACCATAAGATGAACCTAAGTAGGTTTGAATGGGGTTTCTAGGTGTAAGTATGTAGGACTAGTAGCATGCCAAAATGTGTGCTATTGCCATTGGGAATGCATTGGGCGTTTAAGTTAAATAACTCAGAAACTACAAAACATTTCAAAGTAAAATGTTCCAGCATGTGTCTCCACAGTAGGCTGAATTATAAAAAGTGTGAATGGAGTTTCTAGGTGAAAGTGCTTTTTTGACGTGCCAATATCTGCCATTGAGCCCCATTGTACATTTCTCAAATTTGAAAGCACTATATTTCTAAAACTATGAAACAATTCAAAGATTCCTTTTCAGGCAAACATGTCCACCGTAAGATGAACCTAAATAGGTTATAGGCCCATAGCCCATGGCCTTGGATGGCATACTATAGCATGCCTTTTTTCATCATTTTTGAGGATTAAAAAGAAGACGAAAATCACCCCGAGACCATGGACTATAGCCCATTGTCTCGGAGTGATTTTCATCTTTTTTTCAAATCCTCGTTTTTCATCCTTTTTGACCATGGGCTATAGCCCATGGTCTCGGACGGCATACTATAGCATACCGTTTCCGCTTTGCATCATTTTTGAGGATTTGAAAAAAAGACGAAAATCACCCCGAGACCATGGACTATAGCCCATGGTCTCGGAGTGATTTTCATCTTTTTTTCAAATCCTCGTTTTTCATCCTTTTTGACCATGGGCTATAGCCCATGGTCTCGGACGGCATACTATAGCATGTCGTTTCCGGTTTGCATCATTTTTGAGGATTTGAAAAAAAAGACGAAAATCACCCCGAGACCATGGACTATAGCCCATGGTCTCGGAGTGATTTTCATCTTTTTTTCAAATCCTCGTTTTTCATCCTTTTTGACCATGGGCTATAGCCCATGGTCTCGGACGGCATACTATAGCATGCCGTTTCCGGTTTGCATCATTTTTGAGGATTTAAAAAAGAAGACGAAAATCACCCCGAGACCATGGTCGTTGACCCCCCCCGGAACCTACACATCTGCATTCAGTCATCCCTCCTTCATCCCTCCATTTCTTCACTGTCAATAAATCCCTTAAACCTCCCCAATGGTGTGTTTATTCCTACTAGTGAAAGCCCCATTGTAAGTTTCTCAAATTTGAAAGCACTATATTTCTAAAACTATGAAACAATTCAAAGATTCCTTTTCAGGCAAACATGTCCACCGTAAGATGAACCTAAATAGGTTATAGGCCCATAGCCCATGGCCTTGGATGGCATACTATAGCATGCCTTTTTTCATCATTTTTGAGGATTAAAAAGAAGACGAAAATCAACCCGAGACCATGGACTATAGCCCATGGTCTCGGAGTGATTTTCATCTTTTTTTCAAATCCTCGTTTTCATCCTTTTTGACCATGGGCTATAGCCCATGGTCTCGGACGGCATACTATAGCATACCGTTTCCGGTTTGCATAATTTTTGAGGATTTGAAAAAAAGATGAAAATCACCCAGAGACCATGGACTATAGCCCATGGTCTCGGAGTGATTTTCATCTTTTTTTCAAATCCTCGTTTTTCATCCCATGGTCTCGGACGGCATACTATAGCATGCCGTTTCCGGTTTGCATCATTTTTGAGGAGTTGAAAAAAAGACGAAAATCACCCCGAGACCATGGACTATAGCCCATGGTCTCGGAGTGATTTTCATCTTTTTTTCAAATCCTCGTTTTTCATCCTTTTTGACCATGGGCTATAGCCCATGGTCTCGGACGGCATACTATAGCATGCCGTTTCCGGTTTGCATCATTTTTGAGGATTTGAAAAAAAGATGAAAATCAACCCGAGACCATGGTCGTTGACCCCCCCCGGAACCTACACATCTGCATTCATTCATCCCTCCTTCATCCCTCCATTTCTTCACTGTCAAAGTGTCAATACATCCCTTAAACCTCCCCAATGGTGTGTTTATTCCTACTAGTGAAAGCCCCATTGTAAGTTTCTCAAATTTGAGAGCACTATATTTCTAAAACGATGAAACATTTCAAAGATTCCTTTTCAGGCAAACATGTCCACCATAAGATGAACCTAAGTAGGTTTGAATGGGGTTTCTAGGTGTAATTATGTAGGACTAGTAGCATGCCAAAATGTGTGCTATTGCCATTGGGAATGCATTGGGCGTTTAAGTTAAATAACTCAGAAACTACAAAACATTTCAAAGTAAAAAGTTCCAGCATGTGTCTCCACAGTAGGCTGAATTATAAAAAGTGTGAATGGAGTTTCTAGGTGAAAGTGCTTTTTTGACGTGCCAATATCTGCCATTGAGCCCCATTGTAAATTTCTCAAATTTGAAAGCACTATATTTCTAAAACTATGAAACAATTCAAAGATTCCTTTTCAGGCAAACATGTCCACCGTAAGATGAACCTAAATAGGTTATAGGCCCATAGCCCATGGCCTTGGATGGCATACTATAGCATGCCTTTTTTCATCATTTTTGAGGATTAAAAAGAAGACGAAAATCACCCCGAGACCATGGACTATAGCCCATGGTCTCGGAGTGATTTTCATCTTTTTTTCAAATCCTCGTTTTTCATCCTTTTTGACCATGGGCTGGACGGCATACTATAGCATACCGTTTCCGGTTTGCATCATTTTTGAGGATTTGAAAAAAAGACCAAAATCACCCCGAGACCATGGACTATAGCCCATGGTCTCGGAGTGATTTTCATCTTTTTTTCAAATCCTCGTTTTTCATCCTTTTTGACCATGGGCTATTGCCTATGGTCTCGGACAGCATACTATAGCATGCCGTTTCCGTTTTTCATCATTTTTGAGGATTTGAATAAAAGACGAAATTCACCCCGAGACCATGGACTATAGCCCATGGTCTTGGAGTGATTTTCATCTTTTTTTCAAATCCTCGTTTTTCATCCTTTTTGACAATGGGCTATAGCCCATGGTCTCGGACGGCATACTATAGCATACCGTTTCCGGTTTGCATCATTTTTGAGGATTTGAAAAAAAGACCAAAATCACCCCGAGACCATGGACTATAGCCCATGGTCTCGGAGTGATTTTCATCTTTTTTTCAAATCCTCGTTTTTCATCCTTTTTGACCATGGGCTATTGCCTATGGTCTCGGACGGCATACTATAGCATGCCGTTTCCGTTTTTCATCATTTTTGAGGATTTGAAAAAAAGACGAAAATCACCCCGAGACCATGGACTATAGCCCATGGTCTCGAAGTGATTTTCATCTTTTTTTCAAATCCTCGTTTTTCATCCTTTTTGACCATGGGCTATTGCCCATGGTCTCGGACGGCATACTATAGCATGCCGTTTCCGGTTTGCATCATTTTTGAGGATTTGAAAAAAAGACGAAAATCACCCCGAGACCATGGACTATAGCCCATGGTCTCGGAGTGATTTTCATATTTTTTTCAAATCCTCGTTTTTCATCCTTTTTGGCCATGGGCTATACCCCATGGTCTCGGGCGGCATACTATAGCATACCGTTTCCGGTTTGCATCATTTTTGAGGATTTGAAAAAAAGACGAAAATCACCACGAGACCATGGTCGTTGACCCCCCCCCGGAACCTACACATCTGCATTCATTCATCCCTCCTTCATCCCTCTATTTCTTCACTGTCAATACATCCCTTAAACCTCCCCAATGGTGTGTTTATTCCTACTAGTGAAAGCCCCATTGTAAGTTTCTCAAATTTGAGAGCACTATATTTCTAAAACGATGAAACATTTCAAAGATTCCTTTTCAGGCAAACATGTCCACCGTAAGATGAACCTAAATAGGTTATAGGCCCATAGCCCATGGCCTTGGATGGCATACTATAGCATGCCTTTTTTCATCATTTTTGAGGATTAAAAAAAAGACGAAAATCACCCCGAGACCATGGACTATAGCCCATGGTCTCGGAGTGATTTTCATCTTTTTTTCAAATCCTCGTTTTTCATCCTTTTTGGCCATGGGCTATACCCCATGGTCTCGGACGGCATACTATAGCATACCGTTTCCGGTTTGCATCATTTTTGAGGATTTGAAAAAAAGACGAAAATCACCCCGAGACCATGGTCGTTGACCCCCCCCCCCCGGAACCTACACATCTGCATTCATTCATCCCTCCTTCATCCCTCTATTTCTTCACTGTCAATACATCCCTTAAACCTCCCCAATGGTGTGTTTATTCCTACTAGTGAAAGCCCCATTGTAAGTTTCTCAAATTTGAGAGCACTATATTTCTAAAACGATGAAACATTTCAAAGATTCCTTTTCAGGCAAACATGTCCACCATAAGATGAACCTAAGTAGGTTTGAATGGGGTTTCTAGGTGTAAGTATGTAGGACTAGTAGCATGCCAAAATGTGTGCTATTGCCATTGGGAATGCATTGGGCGTTTAAGTTAAATAACTCAGAAACTACAAAACATTTCAAAGTAAAAAGTTCCAGCATGTGTCTCCACAGTAGGCTGAATTATAAAAAGTGTGAATGGAGTTTCTAGGTGAAAGTGCTTTTTTGACGTGCCAATATCTGCCATTGAGCCCCATTGTAAATTTCTCAAATTTGAAAGCACTATATTTCTAAAACTATGAAACAATTCAAAGATTCCTTTTCAGGCAAACATGTCCACCGTAAGATGAACCTAAATAGGTTATAGGCCCATAGCCCATGGCCTTGGACGGCATACTATAGCATGCCTTTTTTCATCATTTTTGAGGATTAAAAATAAGATGAAAATCACCCCGAGACCATGGACTATAGCCATTGGTCTCGGAGTGATTTTCATATTTTTTTCAAATCCTCGTTTTTCATCCTTTTTCACCATGGGCTATTGCCTATGGTCTCGGACGGCATACTATAGCATGCCGTTTCCGTTTTTCATCATTTTTGAGGATTTAAAAAAAAGACGAAAATCACCCCGAGACCATGGTCGTTGACACCCCCCCGGAACCTACACATCTGCATTCATTCATCCCTCCTTCATCCCTCCATTTCTTCACTGTCAATAAATCCCTTAAACCTCCCCAATGGTGTGTTTATTCCTACTAGTGAAAGCCCCATTGTAAGTTTCTCAAATTTGAAAGCACTATATTTCTAAAACGATGAAACATTTCAAAGATTCCTTTTCAGGCAAACATGTCCACCATAAGATGAACCTAAGTAGGTTTGAATGGGGTTTCTAGGTGTAAGTATGTAGGACTAGTAGCATGCCAAAATGTGTGCTATTGCCATTGGGAATGCATTGGGCGTTTAAGTTAAATAACTCAGAAACTACAAAACATTTCAAAGTAAAATGTTCCAGCATGTGTCTCCACAGTAGGCTGAATTATAAAAAGTGTGAATGGAGTTTCTAGGTGAAAGTGCTTTTTTGACGTGCCAATATCTGCCATTGAGCCCCATTGTACATTTCTCAAATTTGAAAGCACTATATTTCTAAAACTATGAAACAATTCAAAGATTCCTTTTCAGGCAAACATGTCCACCGTAAGATGAACCTAAATAGGTTATAGGCCCATAGCCCATGGCCTTGGATGGCATACTATAGCATGCCTTTTTTCATCATTTTTGAGGATTAAAAAGAAGACGAAAATCACCCCGAGACCATGGACTATAGCCCATTGTCTCGGAGTGATTTTCATCTTTTTTTCAAATCCTCGTTTTTCATCCTTTTTGACCATGGGCTATAGCCCATGGTCTCGGACGGCATACTATAGCATACCGTTTCCGCTTTGCATCATTTTTGAGGATTTGAAAAAAAGACGAAAATCACCCCGAGACCATGGACTATAGCCCATGGTCTCGGAGTGATTTTCATCTTTTTTTCAAATCCTCGTTTTTCATCCTTTTTGACCATGGGCTATAGCCCATGGTCTCGGACGGCATACTATAGCATGTCGTTTCCGGTTTGCATCATTTTTGAGGATTTGAAAAAAAAGACGAAAATCACCCCGAGACCATGGACTATAGCCCATGGTCTCGGAGTGATTTTCATCTTTTTTTCAAATCCTCGTTTTTCATCCTTTTTGACCATGGGCTATTGCCTATGGTCTCGGACGGCATACTATAGCATGCCGTTTCCGTTTTTCATCATTTTTGAGGATTTGAAAAAAAGACGAAAATCACCCCAAGACGGCATACTATAGCATGCCGTTTCCGTTTTTCATCATTTTTGAGGATTTGAAAAAAAGACGAAAATCACCCCGAGACCATGGTCGTTGACCCCCCCCGGAACCTACACATCTGCATTCATTCATCCCTCCTTCATCCCTCCATTTCTTCACTGTCAATACATCCCTTAAACCTCCCCAATGGTGTGTTTATTCCTACTAGTGAAAGCCCCATTGTAAGTTTCTCAAATTTGAGAGCACTATATTTCTAAAACGATGAAACATTTCAAAGATTCCTTTTCAGGCAAACATGTCCACCATAAGATGAACCTAAGTAGGTTTGAATGGGGTTTCTAGGTGTAAGTATGTAGGACTAGTAGCATGCCAAAATGTGTGCTATTGCCATTGGGAATGCATTGGGCGTTTAAGTTAAATAACTCAGAAACTACAAAACATTTCAAAGTAAAATGTTCCAGCATGTGTCTCCACAGTAGGCTGAATTATAAAAAGTGTGAATGGAGTTTCTAGGTGAAAGTGCTTTTTTGACGTGCCAATATCTGCCATTGAGCCCCATTGTACATTTCTCAAATTTGAAAGCACTATATTTCTAAAACTATGAAACAATTCAAAGATTCCTTTTCAGGCAAACATGTCCACCGTAAGATGAACCTAAATAGGTTATAGGCCCATAGCCCATGGCCTTGGATGGCATACTATAGCATGCCTTTTTTCATCATTTTTGAGGATTAAAAAGAAGACGAAAATCACCCCGAGACCATGGACAATGGGCTATAGCCCATTGTCTCGGAGTGATTTTCATCTTTTTTTCAAATCCTCGTTTTTCATCCTTTTTGACCATGGGCTATAGCCCATGGTCTCGGACGGCATACTATAGCATGTCGTTTCCGGTTTGCATCATTTTTGAGGATTTGAAAAAAAGACGAAAATCACCCCGAGACCATGGTCGTTGACACCCCCCCGGAACCTACACATCTGCATTCATTCATCCCTCCTTCATCCCTCCATTTCTTCACTGTCAATAAATCCCTTAAACCTCCCCAATGGTGTGTTTATTCCTACTAGTGAAAGCCCCATTGTAAGTTTCTCAAATTTGAAAGCACTATATTTCTAAAACGATGAAACATTTCAAAGATTCCTTTTCAGGCAAACATGTCCACCATAAGATGAACCTAAGTAGGTTTGAATGGGGTTTCTAGGTGTAAGTATGTAGGACTAGTAGCATGCCAAAATGTGTGCTATTGCCATTGGGAATGCATTGGGCGTTTAAGTTAAATAACTCAGAAACTACAAAACATTTCAAAGTAAAATGTTCCAGCATGTGTCTCCACAGTAGGCTGAATTATAAAAAGTGTGAATGGAGTTTCTAGGTGAAAGTGCTTTTTTGACGTGCCAATATCTGCCATTGAGCCCCATTGTACATTTCTCAAATTTGAAAGCACTATATTTCTAAAACTATGAAACAATTCAAAGATTCCTTTTCAGGCAAACATGTCCACCGTAAGATGAACCTAAATAGGTTATAGGCCCATAGCCCATGGCCTTGGATGGCATACTATAGCATGCCTTTTTTCATCATTTTTGAGGATTAAAAAGAAGACGAAAATCACCCCGAGACCATGGACTATAGCCCATTGTCTCGGAGTGATTTTCATCTTTTTTTCAAATCCTCGTTTTTCATCCTTTTTGACCATGGGCTATAGCCCATGGTCTCGGACGGCATACTATAGCATACCGTTTCCGCTTTGCATCATTTTTGAGGATTTGAAAAAAAGACGAAAATCACCCCGAGACCATGGACTATAGCCCATGGTCTCGGAGTGATTTTCATCTTTTTTTCAAATCCTCGTTTTTCATCCTTTTTGACCATGGGCTATAGCCCATGGTCTCGGACGGCATACTATAGCATGTCGTTTCCGGTTTGCATCATTTTTGAGGATTTGAAAAAAAAGACGAAAATCACCCCGAGACCATGGACTATAGCCCATGGTCTCGGAGTGATTTTCATCTTTTTTTCAAATCCTCGTTTTTCATCCTTTTTGACCATGGGCTATAGCCCATGGTCTCGGACGGCATACTATAGCATGCCGTTTCCGGTTTGCATCATTTTTGAGGATTTAAAAAAGAAGACGAAAATCACCCCGAGACCATGGTCGTTGACCCCCCCCGGAACCTACACATCTGCATTCAGTCATCCCTCCTTCATCCCTCCATTTCTTCACTGTCAATAAATCCCTTAAACCTCCCCAATGGTGTGTTTATTCCTACTAGTGAAAGCCCCATTGTAAGTTTCTCAAATTTGAAAGCACTATATTTCTAAAACTATGAAACAATTCAAAGATTCCTTTTCAGGCAAACATGTCCACCGTAAGATGAACCTAAATAGGTTATAGGCCCATAGCCCATGGCCTTGGATGGCATACTATAGCATGCCTTTTTTCATCATTTTTGAGGATTAAAAAGAAGACGAAAATCAACCCGAGACCATGGACTATAGCCCATGGTCTCGGAGTGATTTTCATCTTTTTTTCAAATCCTCGTTTTCATCCTTTTTGACCATGGGCTATAGCCCATGGTCTCGGACGGCATACTATAGCATACCGTTTCCGGTTTGCATAATTTTTGAGGATTTGAAAAAAAGATGAAAATCACCCAGAGACCATGGACTATAGCCCATGGTCTCGGAGTGATTTTCATCTTTTTTTCAAATCCTCGTTTTTCATCCCATGGTCTCGGACGGCATACTATAGCATGCCGTTTCCGGTTTGCATCATTTTTGAGGAGTTGAAAAAAAGACGAAAATCACCCCGAGACCATGGACTATAGCCCATGGTCTCGGAGTGATTTTCATCTTTTTTTCAAATCCTCGTTTTTCATCCTTTTTGACCATGGGCTATAGCCCATGGTCTCGGACGGCATACTATAGCATGCCGTTTCCGGTTTGCATCATTTTTGAGGATTTGAAAAAAAGATGAAAATCACCCCGAGACCATGGTCGTTGACCCCCCCCGGAACCTACACATCTGCATTCATTCATCCCTCCTTCATCCCTCCATTTCTTCACTGTCAATACATCCCTTAAACCTCCCCAATGGTGTGTTTATTCCTACTAGTGAAAGCCCCATTGTAAGTTTCTCAAATTTGAGAGCACTATATTTCTAAAACGATGAAACATTTCAAAGATTCCTTTTCAGGCAAACATGTCCACCATAAGATGAACCTAAGTAGGTTTGAATGGGGTTTCTAGGTGTAATTATGTAGGACTAGTAGCATGCCAAAATGTGTGCTATTGCCATTGGGAATGCATTGGGCGTTTAAGTTAAATAACTCAGAAACTACAAAACATTTCAAAGTAAAAAGTTCCAGCATGTGTCTCCACAGTAGGCTGAATTATAAAAAGTGTGAATGGAGTTTCTAGGTGAAAGTGCTTTTTTGACGTGCCAATATCTGCCATTGAGCCCCATTGTAAATTTCTCAAATTTGAAAGCACTATATTTCTAAAACTATGAAACAATTCAAAGATTCCTTTTCAGGCAAACATGTCCACCGTAAGATGAACCTAAATAGGTTATAGGCCCATAGCCCATGGCCTTGGATGGCATACTATAGCATGCCTTTTTTCATCATTTTTGAGGATTAAAAAGAAGACGAAAATCACCCCGAGACCATGGACTATAGCCCATGGTCTCGGAGTGATTTTCATCTTTTTTTCAAATCCTCGTTTTTCATCCTTTTTGACCATGGGCTGGACGGCATACTATAGCATACCGTTTCCGGTTTGCATCATTTTTGAGGATTTGAAAAAAAGACCAAAATCACCCCGAGACCATGGACTATAGCCCATGGTCTCGGAGTGATTTTCATCTTTTTTTCAAATCCTCGTTTTTCATCCTTTTTGACCATGGGCTATTGCCTATGGTCTCGGACAGCATACTATAGCATGCCGTTTCCGTTTTTCATCATTTTTGAGGATTTGAATAAAAGACGAAATTCACCCCGAGACCATGGACTATAGCCCATGGTCTTGGAGTGATTTTCATCTTTTTTTCAAATCCTCGTTTTTCATCCTTTTTGACAATGGGCTATAGCCCATGGTCTCGGACGGCATACTATAGCATACCGTTTCCGGTTTGCATCATTTTTGAGGATTTGAAAAAAAGACCAAAATCACCCCGAGACCATGGACTATAGCCCATGGTCTCGGAGTGATTTTCATCTTTTTTTCAAATCCTCGTTTTTCATCATTTTTGACCATGGGCTATTGCCTATGGTCTCGGACGGCATACTATAGCATGCCGTTTCCGTTTTTCATCATTTTTGAGGATTTGAAAAAAAGACGAAAATCACCCCGAGACCATGGACTATAGCCCATGGTCTCGAAGTGATTTTCATCTTTTTTTCAAATCCTCGTTTTTCATCCTTTTTGACCATGGGCTATTGCCCATGGTCTCGGACGGCATACTATAGCATGCCGTTTCCGGTTTGCATTATTTTTGAGGATTTGAAAAAAAGACGAAAATCACCCCGAGACCATGGACTATAGCCCATGGTCTCGGAGTGATTTTCATATTTTTTTCAAATCCTCGTTTTTCATCCTTTTTGGCCATGGGCTATACCCCATGGTCTCGGGCGGCATACTATAGCATACCGTTTCCGGTTTGCATCATTTTTGAGGATTTGAAAAAAAGACGAAAATCACCACGAGACCATGGTCGTTGACCCCCCCCCGGAACCTACACATCTGCATTCATTCATCCCTCCTTCATCCCTCTATTTCTTCACTGTCAATACATCCCTTAAACCTCCCCAATGGTGTGTTTATTCCTACTAGTGAAAGCCCCATTGTAAGTTTCTCAAATTTGAGAGCACTATATTTCTAAAACGATGAAACATTTCAAAGATTCCTTTTCAGGCAAACATGTCCACCATAAGATGAACCTAAGTAGGTTTGAATGGGGTTTCTAGGTGTAAGTATGTAGGACTAGTAGCATGCCAAAATGTGTGCTATTGCCATTGGGAATGCATTGGGCGTTTAAGTTAAATAACTCAGAAACTACAAAACATTTCAAAGTAAAAAGTTCCAGCATGTGTCTCCACAGTAGGCTGAATTATAAAAAGTGTGAATGGAGTTTCTAGGTGAAAGTGCTTTTTTGACGTGCCAATATCTGCCATTGAGCCCCATTGTAAATTTCTCAAATTTGAAAGCACTATATTTCTAAAACTATGAAACAATTCAAAGATTCCTTTTCAGGCAAACATGTCCACCGTAAGATGAACCTAAATAGGTTATAGGCCCATAGCCCATGGCCTTGGATGGCATACTATAGCATGCCTTTTTTCATCATTTTTGAGGATTAAAAATAAGATGAAAATCACCCCGAGACCATGGACTATAGCCCATGGTCTCGGAGTGATTTTCATCTTTTTTTCAAATCCTCGTTTTTCATCCTTTTTGACCATGGGCTATAGCCCATGGTCTCGGACGGCATACTATAGCATACCGTTTCCGGTTTGCATCATTTTTGAGGAGTTGAAAAAAAGACGAAAATCACCCCGAGACCATGGACTATAGCCCATGGTCTCGGAGTGATTTTCATCTTTTTTTCAAATCCTCGTTTTTCATCCTTTTTGGCCATGGGCTATACCCCATGGTCTCGGACGGCATACTATAGCATACCGTTTCCGGTTTGCATCATTTTTGAGGATTTGAAAAAAAGACGAAAATCACCCCGAGACCATGGTCGTTGACCCCCCCCCCCCCCGGAACCTACACATCTGCATTCATTCATCCCTCCTTCATCCCTCTATTTCTTCACTGTCAATACATCCCTTAAACCTCCCCAATGGTGTGTTTATTCCTACTAGTGAAAGCCCCATTGTAAGTTTCTCAAATTTGAGAGCACTATATTTCTAAAACGATGAAACATTTCAAAGATTCCTTTTCAGGCAAACATGTCCACCATAAGATGAACCTAAGTAGGTTTGAATGGGGTTTCTAGGTGTAAGTATGTAGGACTAGTAGCATGCCAAAATGTGTGCTATTGCCATTGGGAATGCATTGGGCGTTTAAGTTAAATAACTCAGAAACTACAAAACATTTCAAAGTAAAAAGTTCCAGCATGTGTCTCCACAGTAGGCTGAATTATAAAAAGTGTGAATGGAGTTTCTAGGTGAAAGTGCTTTTTTGACGTGCCAATATCTGCCATTGAGCCCCATTGTAAATTTCTCAAATTTGAAAGCACTATATTTCTAAAACTATGAAACAATTCAAAGATTCCTTTTCAGGCAAACATGTCCACCGTAAGATGAACCTAAATAGGTTATAGGCCCATAGCCCATGGCCTTGGATGGCATACTATAGCATGCCTTTTTTCATCATTTTTGAGGATTAAAAAGAAGACGAAAATCACCCCGAGACCATGGACTATAGCCCATGGTCTCGGAGTGATTTTCATATTTTTTTCAAATCCTCGTTTTTCATCCTTTTTCACCATGGGCTATTGCCTATGGTCTCGGACGGCATACTATAGCATGCCGTTTCCGTTTTTCATCATTTTTGAGGATTTAAAAAAAAGACGAAAATCACCCCGAGACCATGGTCGTTGACACCCCCCCGGAACCTACACATCTGCATTCATTCATCCCTCCTTCATCCCTCCATTTCTTCACTGTCAATAAATCCCTTAAACCTCCCCAATGGTGTGTTTATTCCTACTAGTGAAAGCCCCATTGTAAGTTTCTCAAATTTGAAAGCACTATATTTCTAAAACTATGAAACAATTCAAAGATTCCTTTTCAGGCAAACATGTCCACCGTAAGATGAACCTAAATAGGTTATAGGCCCATAGCCCATGGCCTTGGATGGCATACTATAGCATGCCTTTTTTCATCATTTTTGAGGATTAAAAAGAAGATGAAAATCACCCCGAGACCATGGACTATAGCCCATGGTCTCGGAGTGATTTTCATCTTTTTTTCAAATCCTCGTTTTTCATCCTTTTTGACCATGGGCTATAGCCCATGGTCTCGGACGGCATTCTATAGCATACCGTTTCCGGTTTGCATCATTTTTGAGGAGTTGAAAAAAAGACGAAAATCACCCCGAGACCATGGACTATAGCCCATGGTCTCGGAGTGATTTTCATCTTTTTTTCAAATCCTCGTTTTTCATCCTTTTTGACCATGGGCTATAGCGCATGGTCTCGGACGGCATACTATAGCATGCCGTTTCCGGTTTGCATCATTTTTGAGGATTTGAAAAAAAGACGAAAATCACCCCGAGACCATGGTCGTTGACCCCCCCCCCCCCGGAACCTACACATCTGCATTCATTCATCCCTCCTTCATCCCTCCATTTCTTCACTGTCAATAAATCCCTTAAACCTCCCCAATGGTGTGTTTATTCCTACTAGTGAAAGCCCCATTGTAAGTTTCTCAAATTTGAGAGCACTATATTTCTAAAACGATGAAACATTTCAAAGATTCCTTTTCAGGCAAACATGTCCACCATAAGATGAACCTAAGTAGGTTTGAATGGGGTTTATAGGTGTAAGTATGTAGGACTAGTAGCATGCCAAAATTTGTGCTATTGCCATTGGGAATGCATTGGGCGTTTAAGTTAAATAACTCAGAAGCTACAAAATATTTCAAAGTAAAAAGTTCCAGCATGTGTCTCCACAGTAGGCTGAATTATAAAAAGTGTGAATGGAGTTTCTAGGTGAAAGTGCTTTTTTGACGTGCCAATATCTGCCATTGAGCCCCATTGTAAATTTCTCAAATTTGAAAGCACTATATTTCTAAAACTATGAAACAATTCAAAGATTCCTTTTCAGGCAAACATGTCCACCGTAAGATGAACCTAAATAGGTTATAGGCCCATAGCCCATGGCCTTGGATGGCAAACTATAGCATGCCTTTTTTCATCATTTTTGAGGATTAAAAAGAAGACGAAAATCACCCCGAGACCATGGACTATAGCCCATGGTCTCGGAGTGATTTTCATCTTTTTTTCAAATCCTCGTTTTTCATCCTTTTTGACCATGGGCTATAGCCCATGGTCTCGGACGGCATACTATAGCATGCCGTTTCCGGTTTGCATCATTTTTGAGGATTTGAAAAAAAGACGAAAATCACCCGAGACCATGGACTATAGTCCATGGTCCAAAAGAAGATGAAAATCACCCCGAGACCATGGACTATAGCCCATGGTCTCGGAGTGATTTTCATCTTTTTTTCAAATCCTCGTTTTTCATCCTTTTTGACCATGGGCTATAGCCCATGGTCTCGGACGGCATACTATAGCATACCGTTTCCGGTTTGCATCCTTTTTGAGGAGTTGAAAAAAAGACGAAAATCACCCCGAGACCATGGACTATAGCCCATGGTCTCGGAGTGATTTTTATCTTTTTTTCAAATCCTCGTTTTTCATCCTTTTTGACCCCGGAACCTACACATCTGCATTCATTCATCCCTCCTTCATCCCTCCATTTCTTCACTGTCAATAAATCCCTTAAACCTCCCCAATGGTGTGTTTATTCCTACTAGTGAAAGCCCCATTGTAAGTTTCTCAAATTTGAGAGCACTATATTTCTAAAACGATGAAACATTTCAAAGATTCCTTTTCAGGCAAACATGTCCACCATAAGATGAACCTAAGTAGGTTTGAATGGGGTTTCTAGGTGTAAGTATGTAGGACTAGTAGCATGCCAAAATTTGTGCTATTGCCATTGGGAATGCATTGGGCGTTTAAGTTAAATAACTCAGAAACTACAAAACATTTCAAAGTAAAAAGTTCCAGCATGTGTCTCCACAGTAGGCTGAATTATAAAAAGTGTGAATGGAGTTTCTAGGTGAAAGTGCTTTTTTGACGTGCCAATATCTGCCATTGAGCCCCATTGTAAATTTCTCAAATTTGAAAGCACTATATTTCTAAAACTATGAAACAATTCAAAGATTCCTTTTCAGGCAAACATGTCCACCGTAAGATGAACATAAATAGGTTATAGGCCCATAGCCCATGGCCTTGGATGGCATACTATAGCATGCCTTTTTTCATCATTTTTGAGGATTAAAAAGAAGACAAAAATCACCCCGAGACCATGGGCTATAGTCTATAGTCCATGGTCTCGGGGTGATTTTCGTCTTTTTTTCAAATCCTCGTTTTTCATCCTTTTTGACCATGGGCTATAGCCCATGGTCTCGGACGGCATACTATAGCATGTCGTTTCCGGTTTGCATCATTTTTGAGGATTTGAAAAAAAGACGAAAATCACCCCGAGACCATGGACTATAGCCCATGGTCTCGGAGTGATTTTCATCTTTTTTTCAAATCCTCGTTTTTCATCCTTTTTGACCATGGGCTATAGCCCATGGTCTCGGACGGCATACTATAGCATGCCGTTTCCGGTTTGCATCATTTTTGAGGATTTGAAAAAAAGACGAAAATCACCCCGAGACCATGGACTATAGCCCATGGTCTCGGAGTGATTTTCATCTTTTTTTCAAATCCTCGTTTTTCATCCTTTTTGACCATGGGCTATTGCCTATGGTCTCGGACGGCATACTATAGCATGCCGTTTCCGTTTTTCATCATTTTTGAGGATTTGAAAAAAAGACGAAAATCACCCCGAGACCATGGACTATAGCCCATGGTCTCGGAGTGATTTTCATCTTTTTTTCAAATCCTCGTTTTTCATCCTTTTTGACCATGGGCTATAGCCCATGGTCTCGGACGGCATACTATAGCATGCCGTTTCCGGTTTTCATCATTTTTGAGGATTTGAAAAAAAGACGAAAATCACCCCGAGACCATGGACTATAGCCCATGGTCTCGGAGTGATTTTCATCTTTTTTTCAAATCCTCGTTTTTCATCCTTTTTGACCATGGGCTATTGCCTATGGTCTCGGACGGCATACTATAGCATGCCGTTTCCGTTTTTCATCATTTTTGAGGATTTGAAAAAAATACGAAAATCACCCCGAGACCATGGTCGTTGACCCCCCCCCGGAACCTACACATCTGCAATCATTCATCCCTCCTTCATCCCTCCATTTATTCACTGTCAATAAATCCCTTAAACCTCCCCAATGGTGTGTTTATTCCTACTAGTGAAAGCCCCATTGTAAGTTTCTCAAATTTGAGAGCACTATATTTCTAAAACGATGAAACATTTCAAAGATTCCTTTTCAGGCAAACATGTCCACCATAAGATGAACCTAAGTAGGTTTGAATGGGGTTTCTAGGTGTAAGTATGTAGGACTAGTAGCATGCCAAAATTTGTGCTATTGCCATTGGGAATGCATTGGGCGTTTAAGTTAAATAACTCAGAAACTACAAAACATTTCAAAGTAAAAAGTTCCAGCATGTGTCTCCACAGTAGGCTGAATTATAAAAAGTGTGAATGGAGTTTCTAGGTGAAAGTGCTTTTTTGACGTGCCAATATCTGCCATTGAGCCCCATTGTAAATTTCTCAAATTTGAAAGCACTATATTTCTAAAACTATGAAACAATTCAAAGATTCCTTTTCAGGCAAACATGTCCACCGTAAGATGAACCTAAATAGGTTATAGGCCCATAGCCCATGGCCTTGGATGGCATACTATAGCATGCCTTTTTTCATCATTTTTGAGGATTAAAAAGAAGACAAAAATCACCCCGAGACCATGGGCTATAGTCTATAGTCCATGGTCTCGGGGTGATTTTCGTCTTTTTTTCAAATCCTCGTTTTTCATCCTTTTTGACCATGGGCTATAGCCCATGGTCTCGGACGGCATACTATAGCATGCCGTTTCCGGTTTTCATCATTTTTGAGGATTTGAAAAAAGACGAAAATCACCCCGAGACCATGGACTATAGCCCATGGTCTCGGAGTGATTTTCATCTTTTTTTCAAATCCTCGTTTTTCATCCTTTTTGACCATGGGCTATAGCCCATGGTCTCGGACGGCATACTATAGCATGCCGTTTCCGTTTTTCATCATTTTTGAGGATTTGAAAAAAAGACGAAAATCACCCCGAGACCATGGACTATAGCCCATGGTCTCGGAGTGATTTTCATCTTTTTTTCAAATCCTCGTTTTTCATCCTTTTTGACCATGGGCTATAGCCCATGGTCTCGGACGGCATACTATAGCATGCCGTTTCCGGTTTGCATCATTTTTGAGGATTTGAAAAAAAGACGAAAATCACCCCGAGACCATGGACTATAGCCCATGGTCTCGGAGTGATTTTCATCTTTTTTTCAAATCCTCGTTTTTCATCCTTTTTGACCATGGGCTATTGCCTATGGTCTCGGACGGCATACTATAGCATGCCGTTTCCGGTTTTCATCATTTTTGAGGATTTGAAAAAAAGACGAAAATCACCCCGAGACCATGGTCGTTGACCCCCCCCCCGGAACCTACACATCTGCATTCATTCATCCCTCCTTCATCCCTCCATTTATTCACTGTCAATAAATCCCTTAAACCTCCCCAATGGTGTGTTTATTCCTACTAGTGAAAGCCCCATTGTAAGTTTCTCAAATTTGAGAGCACTATATTTCTAAAACGATGAAACATTTCAAAGATTCCTTTTCAGGCAAACATGTCCACCATAAGATGAACCTAAGTAGGTTTGAATGGGGTTTCTAGGTGTAAGTATGTAGGACTAGTAGCATGCCAAAATTTGTGCTATTGCCATTGGGAATGCATTGGGCGTTTAAGTTAAATAACTCAGAAACTACAAAACATTTCAAAGTAAAAAGTTCCAGCATGTGTCTCCACAGTAGGCTGAATTATGAAAAGTGTGAATGGAGTTTCTAGGTGAAAGTGCTTTTTTGACGTGCCAATATCTGCCATTGAGCCCCATTGTAAATTTCTCAAATTTGAAAGCACTATATTTCTAAAACTATGAAACAATTCAAAGATTCCTTTTCAGGCAAACATGTCCACCGTAAGATGAACCTAAATAGGTTATAGGCCCATAGCCCATGGCCTTGGATGGCATACTATAGCATGCCTTTTTTCATCATTTTTGAGGATTAAAAAAAAGACGAAAATCACCCGAGACCATGGACTATAGCCCATGGTCTCGGAGTGATTTTCATATTTTTTTCAAATCCTCCTTTTTCATCCTTTTTGACCATGGGCTATAGCCCATGGTCTCGGACGGCATACTATAGCATACCGTTTCCGGTTTGCATAATTTTTGAGGATTTGAAAAAAAGACGAAAATCACCCCGAGACCATGGGCTATAGTCCATGGTCTCGGGGTGATTTTCGTCTTTTTTTCAAATCCTCGTTTTTCATCCTTTTTGACCATGGGCTATAGCCCATGGTCTCGGACGGCATACTATAGCATGCCGTTTCCGGTTTGCATCATTTTTGAGGATTTGAAAAAAAGACGAAATTCACCCCGAGACCATGGACTATAGCCCATGGTCTCGGAGTGATTTTCATCTTTTTTTCAAATCCTCGTTTTTCATCCTTTTTGACCATGGGCTATTGCCTATGGTCTCGGACGGCATACTATAGCATGCCGTTTCCGGTTTTCATCATTTTTGAGGATTTGAAAAAAATACGAAAATCACCCCGAGACCATGGTCGTTGACCCCCCCCCGGAACCTACACATCTGCATTCATTCATCCCTCCTTCATCCCTCCATTTATTCACTGTCAATAAATCCCTTAAACCTCCCCAATGGTGTGTTTATTCCTACTAGTGAAAGCCCCATTGTAAGTTTCTCAAATTTGAGAGCACTATATTTCTAAAACGATGAAACATTTCAAAGATTCCTTTTCAGGCAAACATGTCCACCATAAGATGAACCTAAGTAGGTTTGAATGGGGTTTCTAGGTGTAAGTATGTAGGACTAGTAGCATGCCAAAATTTGTGCTATTGCCATTGGGAATGCATTGGGCGTTTAAGTTAAATAACTCAGAAACTACAAAACATTTCAAAGTAAAAAGTTCCAGCATGTGTCTCCACAGTAGGCTGAATTATAAAAAGTGTGAATGGAGTTTCTAGGTGAAAGTGCTTTTTTGACGTGCCAATATCTGCCATTGAGCCCCATTGTAAATTTCTCAAATTTGAAAGCACTATATTTCTAAAACTATGAAACAATTCAAAGATTCCTTTTCAGGCAAACATGTCCACCGTAAGATGAACCTAAATAGGTTATAGGCCCATAGCCCATGGCCTTGGATGGCATACTATAGCATGCCTTTTTTCATCATTTTTGAGGATTAAAAAGAAGACAAAAATCACCCCGAGACCATGGGCTATAGTCTATAGTCCATGGTCTCGGGGTGATTTTCGTCTTTTTTTCAAATCCTCGTTTTTCATCCTTTTTGACCATGGGCTATAGCCCATGGTCTCGGACGGCATACTATAGCATGCCGTTTCCGGTTTTCATCATTTTTGAGGATTTGAAAAAAGACGAAAATCACCCCGAGACCATGGACTATAGCCCATGGTCTCGGAGTGATTTTCATCTTTTTTTCAAATCCTCGTTTTTCATCCTTTTTGACCATGGGCTATAGCCCATGGTCTCGGACGGCATACTATAGCATGCCGTTTCCGGTTTTCATCATTTTTGAGGATTTGAAAAAAAGACGAAAATCACCCCGAGACCATGGACTATAGCCCATGGTCTCGGAGTGATTTTCATCTTTTTTTCAAATCCTAGTTTTTCATCCTTTTTGACCATGGGCTATTGCCTATGGTCTCGGACGGCATACTATAGCATGCCGTTTCCGTTTTTCATCATTTTTGAGGATTTGAAAAAAAGACGAAAATCACCCCGAGACCATGGACTATAGCCCATGGTCTCGGAGTGATTTTCATCTTTTTTTCAAATCCTCGTTTTTCATCCTTTTTGACCATGGGCTATAGCCCATGGTCTCGGACGGCATACTATAGCATGCCGTTTCCGGTTTGCATCATTTTTGAGGATTTGAAAAAAGACGAAAATCACCCCGAGACCATGGACTATAGCCCATGGTCTCGGAGTGATTTTCATCTTTTTTTCAAATCCTCGTTTTTCATCCTTTTTGACCATGGGCTATTGCCTATGGTCTCGGACGGCATACTATAGCATGCCGTTTCCGTTTTTCATCATTTTTGAGGATTTGAAAAAAAAGACGAAAATCACCCCGAGACCATGGTCGTTGACCCCCCCCGGAACCTACACATCTGCATTCATTCATCCCTCCTTCATCCCTCCATTTATTCACTGTCAATAAATCCCTTAAACCTCCCCAATGGTGTGTTTATTCCTACTAGTGAAAGCCCCATTGTAAGTTTCTCAAATTTGAGAGCACTATATTTCTAAAACGATGAAACATTTCAAAGATTCCTTTTCAGGCAAACATGTCCACCATAAGATGAACCTAAGTAGGTTTGAATGGGGTTTCTAGGTGTAAGTATGTAGGACTAGTAGCATGCCAAAATTTGTGCTATTGCCATTGGGAATGCATTGGGCGTTTAGGTTAAATAACTCAGAAACTACAAAACATTTCAAAGTAAAAAGTTCCAGCATGTGTCTCCACAGTAGGCTGAATTATAAAAAGTGTGAATGGAGTTTCTAGGTGAAAGTGCTTTTTTGACGTGCCAATATCTGCCATTGAGCCCCATTGTAAATTTCTCAAATTTGAAAGCACTATATTTCTAAAACTATGAAACAATTCAAAGATTCCTTTTCAGGCAAACATGTCCACCGTAAGATGAACCTAAATAGGGTATAGGCCCATAGCCCATGGCCTTGGATGGCATACTATAGCATGCCTTTTTTCAGCATTTTTGAGGATTAAAAAAAAGACGAAAATCACCCCCAGACCATGGACTATAGCCCATGGTCTCGGAGTGATTTTTATATCTTTTTTCAAATCCTCGTTTTTCATCCTTTTTGACCATGGGCTATAGCCCATGGTCTCGGACGGCATACTATAGCATACCGTTTCCGGTTTGCATCATTTTTGAGGATTTGAAAAAAAGAAGAAAATCACCCCGAAACCATGGACTATAGCCCATGGTCTCGGAGTGATTTTCATCTTTTTTTCAAATCCTCGTTTTTCATCCTTTTTGACCATGGGCTATTGCCTATGGTCTCGGACGGCATACTATAGCATGCCCTTTCCGTTTTTCATCATTTTTGAGGATTTGAAAAAAAGACGAAAATCACCCCGAGACCATGGACTATAGCCCATGGTCTCGGAGTGATTTTCATCTTTTTTTCAAATCCTCGTTTTTCATCCTTTTTGACCATGGGCTATAGCCCATGGGCTATAGCCCATGGTCTCGGACGGCATACTATAGCATGCCTTTTCCGGTTTGCATCATTTTTGAGGATTTGAAAAAAAGACGAAAATCACCCCGAGACCATGGACTATAGCCCATGGTCTCGGAGTGATTTTCATCTTTTTTTCAAATCCTCGTTTTTCATCCTTTTTGACCATGGGCTATAGCCCATGGTCTCGGACGGCATACTATAGCATGCCGTTTCCGTTTTTCATCATTTTTGAGGATTTGAAAAAAAGATGAAAATCACCCCGAGAACATGGACTATAGCCCATGGTCTCGGACGGCATACTATAGCATGCCGTTTCCGGTTTTCATCATTTTCGAGGATTTCTAGGTGAAAGTGCTTTTTTGATGTGCCAATATCTGCCATTGAGCCCCATTGTAAATTTCTCAAATTTGAAACCACTATATTCCTAAAACGATGAAACTTTTCAAAGATTCCTTTTCAGGCAAACATGTCCACCGTAAGATGAACGCCTTACGACGAACGCCACACGACGAGTGCCATTCGACCTCCTCCCCAAAGACTCAGGGTCGTTGACCCCCCCCCCGGAACCTACACATCTGCATTCATTCATCCCTCCTTCATCCCTCCATTTCTTCACTGTCAATAAATCCCTTAAACCTCCCCAATGGTGTGTTTATTCCTACTAGTGAAAGCCCCATTGTAAATTTCTCAAATTTGAGAGCACTATATTTCTAAAACGATGAAACATTTCAAAGATTCCTTTTCAGGCAAACATGTCCACCTAAGTAGGTTTGAATGGGGTTTCTAGGTGTAAGTATGTAGGACTAGTAGCATGCCAAAGTTTGTGCTATTGCCATTGGGAATGCATTGGGCGTTTAAGTTAAATAACTCAGAAACTACAAAACATTTCAAAGTAAAAAGTTCCAGCATGTGTCTCCACAGTAAGCTGAATTATAAATAGTGTGAATGGAGTTTCTAGGTGAAAGTGCTTTTTTGACGTGCCAATATCTGCCATTGAGCCCCATTGTAAATTTCTCAAATTTGAAAGCACTATATTTCTAAAACTATGAAACAATTCAAAGATTCCTTTTCAGGCAAACATGTCCACCGTAAGATGAACCTAAATAGGTTTGAATGGGGTTTCTAGGTGTAAGTATGTAGGACTAGTAGCATGCCAAAGTTTGTGCTATTGCCATTGGGAATGCATTGGGCGTGTAAGGTAAATAAATCAGAAACTACAAAACATTTCAAAGTAGAAAGTTCCAGCATGTGTCTCCACAGTAAGCTGAATTATAAAAAGTGTGAATGGAGTTTCTAGGTGAAAGTGCTTTTTTGACGTGCCAATATCTGCCATTGAGCCCCATTGTAAATTTCTCAAATTTGAAAGCACTATATTTCTAAAACTATGAAACAATTCAAAGATTCCTTTTCAGGCAAACATGTCCACCGTAAGATGAACCTAAATAGGTTTGAATTGGGTTTCTAGGTGTAAGTATGTAGGACTAGTAGCATGCCAAAGTTTGTGCTATTGCCATTGGGAATGCATTGGTCGTTTAAGTTAAATAACTCAGAAACTACAAAACATTTCAAAGTAGAAAGTTCCAGCATGTGTCTCCACAGTAAGCTGAATTATAAAAAGTGTGAATGGAGTTTCTAGGTGAAAGTGCTTTTTTGACGTGCCAATATCTGCCATTGAGCCCCATTGTAAATTTCTCAACTTTGAAAGCACTATATTTCTAAAACTATGAAACAATTCAAAGATTCCTTTTCAGGCAAACATGTCCACCGTAAGATGAACCTAAATAGGTTATAGGCCCATAGCCCATGGCCTTGGATGGCATACTATAGCATGCCTTTTTTCATCATTTTTGAGGATTTGAAAAGAAGACGAAAATCACCCCGAGACCATGGACTATAGCCCATGGTCTCGGAGTGATTTTCATCTTTTTTTCAAATCCTCTTTTTTCATCCTTTTTCACCATGGGCTATAGCCCATGGTCTCGGACGGCATACTATAGCATGCCGTTTCCGGTTTTCATCATTTTTGAGGATTTGAAAAAAAGACGAAAATCACCCCGAGACCATGGACTATAGCCCACGGTCTCGGAGTGATTTTCATCTTTTTTTCAAATCCTCGTTTTTCATCCTTTTTGACCATGGGCTATTGCCTATGGTCTCGGACGGCATACTATAGCATGCCGTTTCCGTTTTTCATCATTTTTGAGGATTTGAAAAAAAGACGAAAATCACCCCGAGACCATGGACTATAGCCCATGGTCTCGGAGTGATTTTCATCTTTTTTTCAAATCCTAGTTTTTCATCCTTTTTGACCATGGGCTATAGCCCATGGGCTATAGCCCATGGGCTATAGCCCATGGTCTCGGACGGCATACTATAGCATGCCTTTTCCGGTTTGCATCATTTTTGAGGATTTGAAAAAAAGACGAAAATCATCCCGAGACCATGGACTATAGCCCATGGTCTCGGAGTGATTTTCATCTTTTTTTCAAATCCTCGTTTTTCATCCTTTTTGACCATGGGCTATAGCCCATGGTCTCGGACGGCATACTATAGCATGCCGTTTCCGTTTTTCATCATTTTTGAGGATTTGAAAAAAAGATGAAAATCACCCCGAGAACATGGACTATAGCCCATGGTCTCGGACGGCATACTATAGCATGCCGTTTCCGGTTTTCATCATTTTCGAGGATTTCTAGGTGAAAGTGCTTTTTTGATGTGCCAATATCTGCCATTGAGCCCCATTGTAAATTTCTCAAATTTGAAACCACTATATTCCTAAAACGATGAAACTTTTCAAAGATTCCTTTTCAGGCAAACATGTCCACCGTAAGATGAACGCCTTACGACGAACGCCACACGACGAGTGCCATTCGACCTCCTCCCCAAAGACTCAGGGTCGTTGACCCCCCCCGGAACCTACACATCTGCATTCATTCATCCCTCCTTCATCCCTCCATTTCTTCACTGTCAATAAATCCCTTAAACCTCCCCAATGGTGTGTTTATTCCTACTAGTGAAAGCCCCATTGTAAATTTCTCAAATTTGAGAGCACTATATTTAAAACGATGAAACATTTCAAAGATTCCTTTTCAGGCAAACATGTCCACCTAAGTAGGTTTGAATGGGGTTTCTAGGTGTAAGTATGTAGGACTAGTAGCATGCCAAAGTTTGTGCTATTGCCATTGGGAATGCATTGGGCGTTTAAGTTAAATAACTCAGAAACTACAAAACATTTCAAAGTAAAAAGTTCCAGCATGTGTCTCCACAGTAAGCTGAATTATAAATAGTGTGAATGGAGTTTCTAGGTGAAAGTGCTTTTTTGACGTGCCAATATCTGCCATTGAGCCCCATTGTAAATTTCTCAAATTTGAAAGCACTATATTTCTAAAACTATGAAACAATTCAAAGATTCCTTTTCAGGCAAACATGTCCACCGTAAGATGAACCTAAATAGGTTTGAATGGGGTTTCTAGGTGTAAGTATGTAGGACTAGTAGCATGCCAAAGTTTGTGCTATTGCCATTGGGAATGCATTGGGCGTGTAAGGTAAATAAATCAGAAACTACAAAACATTTCAAAGTAGAAAGTTCCAGCATGTGTCTCCACAGTAAGCTGAATTATAAAAAGTGTGAATGGAGTTTCTAGGTGAAAGTGCTTTTTTGACGTGCCAATATCTGCCATTGAGCCCCATTGTAAATTTCTCAAATTTAAAAGCACTATATTTCTAAAACTATGAAACAATTCAAAGATTCCTTTTCAGGCAAACATGTCCACCGTAATGAACCTAAATAGGTTTGAATGGGGTTTCTAGGTGTAAGTATGTAGGACTAGTAGCATGCCAAAGTTTGTGCTATTGCCATTGGGAATGCATTGGGCGTTTAAGGTAAATAAATCAGAAACTACAAAACATCGCCCCACCGACTTCAAATTCACCACCACCCCACCACAGGGAGTGCAGTGCCCGGTGTCGAGGCGGTCGGACCCACAGTTGTCCAGCACCGCTACAAAAAGGCCTCTGCCCGGGCTCTGCACAGGGCCCCTGCCCAGGGTCCATATATGGAGCTGGTGTTCTGACATCACAACACTCCATATTTGGGCATGCCTGACACAGAACTACTGTACACTACTACAACTAAACTAAACTAAACTGCATGCATTTCCAGTTGTCTCCATATATTGTACCTGTTCTGACATCACAACACGGGCACCGCTCTAGTAATACACACAATGAGAAGAAATTACATTTGTTTCTTTATTTGTATTGGAAGCAGATACACAGCAGTTTCAGTAACCTCAACCCCCAATAATAACAACCAGAATTTAAAAAAAAACAAAAAAATTAGAAACATCTGTATAAAATAATTCTCCCATGCGAGTACTTAGTACCACTACACATCATCAGAAATACATATTTATATATTCACAAATCTGAAAAATATAAAACAATTGTAAAATATCAAAATAAATAAAAGAGGACAACAACTGGCAAATAACATCAAATAATTATGCGTGCTGGCACAAGAAAGATGTTTATATTATTTTACTTTTTTATTTTCGTACATTTTGAATTGTTGCTAATCATGCACTGCTTCCTATGTACAGGACCGGGTTTGTTTGTGTATCCGTCTGCCTGCGAGGGCTGGACAGTCCAAGGACAGAACATGCATTTCTGTCAGTCAGTTTAACCACTTGAACCCCAGCATCCCTATTCTGGAGGGAACATTCGCCAAAAAGAGATTTGTTGTAGAGAGAGAAGCGTATACCAAATACAGTTGCTTGCAACTCAGGTCCATTTTACTAAGTGGTTATGTCCGTGTGCTTTTTCATTGTGCTTTTACTTCCCTGTCCTAAACCTCTACGTGCATACTGTATACGACCTTCTTAATATGTCAGCCCGTCAGTGCACGTGACCATTAAGCTTTCTTGTGTGACACTAGGTTGTACTAAAATCCCAAACATTGACTCTATGACGGCTTTGAAAGATAAGGGCATGTTTCAGTGACAAAAGTGTCTTTGTTAACAGCAATAAATAAAGATCTAGTGTGCCATTTGCAATACAATGCAACAGCTGCATACCTGCAAGAGGCTTTAGTCAACCAAGGCGTGTGAATAACGACGACCTCGACTGGCAGGGCAGATGTGACTGTGGTAAATGTCATAACACTGTCATAAGCAGGCAGTTCATGTCATTAACACTTAAATATATATATTTTTTGTGATGAGGACAAATCAGTTGTACAACTCCAGCATGCCCTGTATACACAGCCATAGATGTAGTCAGATCGTTTCCATGTTTCAATGAGCGCTCTCTGCTCTGGTGCCTAAAGATGGGTGTCAATCCACCCTGCCAGCCAAAGCAAATAAACTCATAAACAAATAAACGAGCAGCGAATGTCACTTCAGTATGACAAGTGTTTGGTACATATAGGTACTATTTACAATCTACTGCTTAATAAGAATATTTCTGTAACAGTTGATATCTTCTCTCCTCACAGGTTTGCTCTCTAATCCACTATACTACAATTTTCCAACATTTGGCCGATGTTAATAGACACAATTTACAATTTATCAGACAAACACTTTTTTCTGATAACAATAAATAATTCACAATGTAAACATTATAAGACTGCTTTAGAAATGACATGTCTACATAAACGTTACAGACTAGATGCATAGACTTCAGTTGTTATACCTTGTTCAATCAGGGGCCATATAAAATGACTCTGATGTGCAGTCACTGCCAAATTGAGTGATTGGGTGATCAAAAAAGTGATTTCTGTCGTTTCTGGGGAAGAGGCTGTTATGGTTGTTGTCCACTATAAAAAAGGGGGAGCTACATTGCAATGCAAAAGAACAGAGCTCGTTCAAGTCCCACTCTGGAATAAAGGTCCAAATGTGAGGGACCTTAGCCATCACATCAATTTCTTTGTTTCAGGCATGCAAAATCCCTGAAATTATATTGACTAATAATTTCAGCCAGAGGAAATCAAAGATGACTCCTCTTATCTCAATAATCAGTCCAGACTCCATTCCTTCCAAGACACAATTTTAGCTTGTAGTATTGAGGAGCTAGCATTGTCCATGAGTCGATGACTATGGAATGGGTATGACATTATCGGAATAACAAAACTTTAAAAAAAAATGCCACAGCTTAGTGTATGTTATCATAATTTGTTTTAGTGGGGTACAATTGAAGACCCAGTGCTTTGAAATCTCCCCATACTGTATGCTACATAAGTATTCTGTAGATCCTCTGTATACAGTTTACAGTGCCAAGCCTGATGTGGTTAACATCTGTAGCCCTTTTAGCAGAGGTCTGCGTTCTCTGGCATATAGATCAGGGTAAAAGTTTCGACTATAATGACATGCCCAAAACATGGACGCCAGGTTGAAAGTGGATAATGGTTTGTGCTTTCCCTGGGAAGAGATACCATACAAGTTGGGGTGGGGTGTGGTGGGGTGCGACCTTGCACCCCATGACATCTTCAGTTGGATTGGGGTTGCTACAGCAACGTGAGCTCAATAGAGATTTTCCTATGGCCTCTGTGCACCTATACCAGCAGCTATTGATCTGATCGGCTAGTCGTGTTGCAGGGAGGCAGTGGCACTTCATGTCTTCTTCTAAACATCAGACAAAATGTAAACTGCTTTGTTCGGTTTATGTATTTCTTTCTCTCTTTCGCACGTGCACGCACGCACGCACGCACGCACGCACGCACGCACGCACGCACGCACGCACGCATATACACACACACACACGCACGTATATACACACACACGCACACACGCACACGGCAGTGTATGCCCGCTGTGGAATGTTTACATTAAGACGCTGAACATGAAAATATCCTTCCTCACATAAGAGACACTTTGGAAATTCTTATAAATCTAAAGTCAAACATGAGCACTCTCATCGACAGTGTAATATCCTCCACTCTATGAGTTACAGTTACAGGTAACAGGCAACACTGGTCAGTACAAGAGGTCAGAACTAGAACGGCACGGCGCGGCACGGCGCGGCACGGCGCGGCATGGCACGGCAGGGCGCGCACACACACACACACACACACACACACACACACACACACACACACACACACACACACACACACACACACACACACACACACACACACACACACACACACACACACACACACTCCCAGATGAATCACAGTGCTTGAAGGCTTGTTTTCATCGGGTTAAGGTCTCTATACATTAGCTCATTAGAAACGACTAGACAGATAGGGTCCACAAGACAGAAGGCATAACGGGTCTCAGGCAGTGTGCTCTGTTACAGGGTAGACAAAACATACAACGATGGCAGGGACAATCTTTCAAGGTTCAATATACCTGCACCATTTAGTCCTCGTATTATCATTAAAATCTTAAAAGATCTGCATTTAACACGACTTTACATAAAAATAGAAATGTTATTTAGAAGAAACCAAAGAATAACTCTTGAAAATTAAAATGTTGTGTTACAACTCTGAAGAAATAAACAGGGTTTTTATTCCCATTGTGAGTGACCCACCCCATACTGGAATGTGTGAGACTGTGCAGCCTCTGGTGTGAGTGGGTCGTAGGATCTTATGTCATGTTGTGCTTCGGGCTGGTCTTGGCATGTTTCATTGATTATCTGACTATTGGCACTTCTAGTTCCCCTCTGGGCACTAGATACAGTGGAATGTCAAAGTGAAGGAATGCCAAGACAAAGGCTACAACTACAGTATGCCCAGTTTCACCCACACCCTGATTAGCCTAGGACTACAGTTGGGTGCCACCGATATTGTCCCTTATCATTTGACCCATTTAGGCCTGACCTCAAAATTTAAAAACATCCTTCTAAATCCTCCAGTTTTCTGAAATAAATATTTTCACGATTTTTCAAAAATAGCAGACCTACAAGTAGATCTGCTATTTTTCAATAGCTAAATTATAACATAATGTTTAAAACGCCAAAAGGGGTTCCCGCCCAAAATGGGTTAACTGTCCTTTTGCGCAGATCACGCAAACCCCAGCAAAAAGAAAAGGACAATATCGATGGCCTCCAACTGTATGTATCTTCTACATATCAAATGTTGGTTTGGAATGAAATGACTATCACCTCATTGAAGAGAGGTTTAGTGGAAGGTAGAATATTACTTAAACTCTACATAACGAACGTTGATGCTTTACAGAGTCAAGACAGGTACGGTGATGTTTGAATTATATTCAAATTGTGATATTACATTGTACTATTATCACAATGTCCTAGTCAGTAAAATGGACGTATTCACTTCACGCGTAGTGACCGTTGTTCTTCTAGCTGTGCTTTTACATCACTAGGAACATCGTGGCAGTGGGTAACCAGTAGCCACCGGGGCGACACCAGAGCAGCAGCTGGCGCCGTGTGGCAGATCTTTCGCATTTTTCCCAGACAAGTCATTTCACCTCTTATTGTTGGCCTAGCTGAGGCCCTCCTCCGCGGAGCAGTGGTCAGACTTCAGCTTTCACCTCTCTGTTGGCCTAGCTGCGGCCCTCCTCCACGGAGCGCTGGTCAGACTTCAGCTTGACGAACTCTTTGGCCACGTCGTCGTTGTTGCGCTGGGAGAGGATACGCAGGACGGTGAGGCCCGTCTCGTCCATGTGGATGCGCTTGCCCAGCGGCAGCCAGCAGGCCACGCTGCCCTTGGAGGCCATGTCCTTCAGCTGCATGACGGCCATGCCCACGGTGCGGTCCTCACGCGCAAAGCAGTAGTCTTTCACGCACACTTGGAGCTCGTAGCCCTCAGGGCCCACCTCGCTGCCGAGGGTGCTGTGGGAGGGAAAACAGGAGAGAGAGAGAGAGAGAGAGAGAGAGAGAGAGAGAGAGAGAGAGAGAGACTAAAGCCCAATTCATACTTCAATTCATACATTATAATGTTTTACTTTTCTTTTTTTGAATTGTTGCTATCATTTCCTTTAGGACAGAACATGCATGTCTGCCACTCGGTGTGCTTTTCATTGTGCCTTTATTTCCCTGTCCTAAACGTCTGTGTGCAAATATCTTTCTTCACATGCCAGCCCATCAGTGCACGAAATCATCAAGCGTGTCTTACTTGCGTGACACCATTGTACTGAAATCCCAAACAGAGGCCTTGTGACAGCTCCTTCTTTAACCCATTTAGACCGTAGGACGTGTGGAAACGTCCTAGCTAATCCAACCGATGGATTGCGAGGACGTGTGTACAGTTGTACACACGTACAGTTGTGTACAGTTGTACACACGTCCTAGCACATTTTCATTGATATCAAACGAGAGAAAAATATTCAGATTTTCTTTCTTTTTTTGGGGGGTTGGCCTCTCCTTCTGCACCATACTCCTTGCTGTTCGCGCATGCGCGTTGGCGTTCACTTCCCTGTTTACGGCTCAGAAAGAATGCCTCGTATCTCCAAATCTATGGAGCTCTCCGTGGTTTTGACCAGATGGATATACTACTGTAAGCTCTTCATTTCTGACTTCAACATGCCTCTCGTAAAAAAAAAAAAGACAGCGAGGGATTATTCAGCGACTTCATCGTAATCATAGCGAGGTAAGCAAGCAACATTATTCCTCCCGGTTTTTGTACGGAACGGAATTATTTTTTCGCTTTTCGCGAAACTTGCCAATATGGTAGAGAGCTATGCCAAGCGGTGAAGATGCGAAGTACACGACCATTGGCCAAAGGGTGGTGCTGTAGCACTCAATTGAAAATGCAAACTTTGAACAGGCATGGCTTTCGAGTTCTGACTTTTTGACTTCTGACCTTTACATCTCCCACCTTTTGAATTAAATGATAAACATCTATCTCCTCCCGGGATCTTTGATCAAAATGCACGAAAATGTCTACACGTGAACTTTGGACCTATATTGACACACATAAAAAAATTAAGCTTTTATGAGCCAATGAATATTGCAGTTTTATGAAAATGGTTCTACATACATGCAGTCACATGTTTATGAAACTTTACAGTATGGTAGAGGGTCATGCCAAATGGCGCTGAAACCAGTCTTACTCCACCATGGCCAAAGGGGGGCGCTATAGCAATCGTTTGACAAATAAACCTTTGAACAGGCATAACTCATTTTGGCCAAATGTCGTTTGGCCAAAATCCATGGATCTTGTTTACAAATGTGCCTTGACTCATGCGGAACACATCTGTCACTTTGACCACTTACCAGTAAGCTCCGCCCTCAGAATCGCTTAAACCTGCTCAACAGTGGTGTTGTTGAGCAGCCTGCACCGCTAAGTTCACACAGGTGTGATTTTTCTTATTGAGTGCTTGCAGCTATATTGTTTTTATTGCTTATTGCCCTCTTGCTTGCCACCATTATCGCTGCTTGCAGCTACATCTTTCATTGTGATTGATCCAACCCAGAACACAATCGACTGACTCATGATTACAATAATCGTGCTCTGAGAATGCACGCTGCTCACCCATCTGACCACTTAACACGGCAGCCAAAAGGTCAGGAGTGTTGTCGCCGGTGCATGGCGAAATGTCTGACACGTACATTTCCTTTTTTCTCTTGCAGGTTATGGGCAGTGCCGGGATGAGTGAACTGCAACCCTTCTTTCTTATTGGATTTTGAAAACTTTAATATGCCTATATTAACATAAAAACTCCAGTGTGTGAAAGTCTGTCTATGGATTTTTATAAATATTTAACCAATGGAAAAATAGTTTTTTCCATTTCCTGTAAAGTCACAGCTTTGCACTATACAATAATGACCGTACAGAGCATGTGATTGGAGCCGCTTTTGTTTTACTCACAATGTGAACGTTTCATTGTATTTGGGAGCCCAGCTGTTGTTCTTAGACTTGGTGGCATACTTCCTCTTCTTGTCACTGAGGTGAGGGCCGATAATGTAGACCTCTACAAATGGCCGAAATATTCCCTGTGTCTGCCATCTCAGGTCATTGGCAGCCACCACTGAGAAAGAAAGAGAGAGTGAGTTTGAAAATGTAAGCGTGTAATTCTGAAGAAAGAAAAATTTGAAATGTATAGCTGGCATTTATTTATTTATTCTTTTAAACCATTGTAATGATGAAACCAGGGACCATTGCCTTGTGCACCCATCTGAGGGAGTATGGGGTAATAGAACATTGAAGAACATGAACTGACCTTTAACCGTGACCTTGTGCTCTCCGGTGTTGGGGTGAGTGAAGATCTCCACATGGATGGACACCTCTCCCACAGCATTGTCCACCCCAGAGCCTGACGGGACAGACAGCCAGAGAGGAGACACGTCAACCCCTGATGCTCGCACATATGGGCCCTTAAGCCTGATTTATACTTTGTCGTACGACGATGTCCTGCTCTGAAAATAGCTGATCTTACTACACCAGTGGTTCTCAGAAGATTTCATGTCAAGGACCCTCAAATTAATATGTATTTGGCTGTGGATACCCACCCCATTTGTGGCAGGGAACCCTGCCACAAATGTTGAAATGTTTCAAAAATATTCCAAATGACTCAAAGACTTCCAAGATAGCCAATGGTTAAAGTGGTTAAACAAAACGTGATGCTAGATTAAAGCATTTTGCTGGGGACCTCTTGGAAACCAAAACCCCTCACGGACCCCCTTAAGAACCACTGTACTACACAATGCATCGTGGCGCGTTGTGAGCTTGTAGAAGATCATCATGTGCTATATTGTCGGCATGGGACACTGGTGGCACGCATTGATGTATAAATCACTCTACTCGCTTTACTGATCAAGTTCATTTCAGTCCTGTAAATTGTGTGCAGAAAGTACTGACCATGCAACAAGTTATAGTACTTCTGAAAGTTACTTTACAGGAGAAGTTTATGTGGACGTCACACTGTGCAGCTATGAGATATATGCTTTCATCATGGTAGGACAAGACTGTGATGAATATATGACGTATAATTTACGGTGTATATACAGCCCCCCTACAGCGAAATGAGCCTTGTAAGGGGTCTATACTTTATCTACCTAGCTGTGTGTTATCCTTTCTTTAAACAGACATAATGCAAAAGAAGAGGTTACTGGCTGGTCTTTTTAAAACATTGAGCAATGCAAAGGTGTTTAGGCTAATTTGGGACAGCATAATGTCCACTCGTAGTTGCACAGTGGCTCTGTTGTCTCGTGGAGTGTTAAGATGCATTAGTAGGGAGTTGAGAAAGAGACCAACACATTTCTGTTTCTCCTGAGATACTGCCAGTCAGGTCAGGTCAGAACATGCTGGGATGGATCCAGACATGACCATTCCTTAATAGGAGTTCTCCAGCATGGCAGGGGATGGTTAGAGAGGAACGGAGCTGGCGGAGAGTTCAGTTTCTCAGGTCTTGTTGGACAAAACAAATTTCCTTCGGGATCAATAAAGTATCTATCTATCTATCTATCTATCTATCTATCTATCTATCTATCTATCTATCTATCTGTCTGTCAGAAAGGAGCCCAACTCAACCCTTCAGAGCTATACAACGGGTGATGAGGCACACGCATTGAGAAAACTCCAATTCTATTTACAGCATTCCTATTAGCAGCAGACGGTGGTTTAAACGAGTCCCCAATTGATGTCTTTCAAAAATCTTGGAAACTGCTGGCATTTGAGCTACTCCATGTGTGTAGCCCCCTCATCCTTGATAGCTCACTACTGGACCAGTGCCCAAATGTTGATGTTTTTTGACAGATGCCAAAATGTTGCCATTTTTGACAGATTAAGTGCAGTTTAAGGTAATAACAGTCCTGTAAAGAAGATGCTAAAAAGAAGCAATCTGCCCTAAAAGAAGATAATATCTGTATCAAATTACAATGATTGATTTGAATATTTTCTGCTTTAATTGCTCTTTTATTTCTTTTTTTGATCCGTCAATGGTATCTGTGGGAGCTCATCTTCAACGCTGCCAAGGAATTAGGATACTTGAAGGTAGCGTACTGTGGCGTACTGTGTGTGTGTGTGCGTGCGTGCGTGCGCGTGCGTGCGTGCGTGCGTGTGTGCGTGTGCGCGCGTGCGTGTGCGCGTGTGTGTGCGTGTGGGGGTAGTAAGTATCAGTACTAACATCAATCTCTCAGAGTTACATTAACAGGATTATCAGGATTTCATAGTGCAGTGTTTGGGAGAGAGAGAGTGTTTTCTGCCTACAATAGAGGGTATAGGCATGTATAAAGTAAATCGAGTCGCAAATGGAGTTTCATCTTTAACATTGTTTAATGCAATATATCAGATAGGACTTTTCTGTTTGGATGTACAGTATGGGCTGTCAAGGCCAGAAAGTAGTTTTTTACCACTCACTTCCAGGTATGATGATGTCACGCACATATAGCCGCATACCCTCTATGACATGAGCATAATTGGGAATGCCATTGGCTAAGAGAAAGCAAGATGCTGCCAAGGAAAGGCAAGAGTTTTTGCCTCTCCAATATACATAAAGGTGTAGTAGAACTTATGCAATCTTTGGCATAAGGCATACATGTAATACTTATAGATAGTGTACATCTAAAATAATTAGTTTTAATTGTAGTGTCCATATATGCTATTGGACTGGACCGTATAATACATAATAAAATACATTAAATAATGTGTTTGGAAGGCAGCATAACTTCCCATATCATGCACATGTTCATGTCTCCCCCAGCTGTACGTCGTATGTGTAATCAGTCCTCATACTGTATGTATATTAGTGTTGTTCCCCAGACAGTCCTTATCGAGTCATTGTTTGGTGTCACATCATGTTTATTGTTAGTTTGTGATTTGACATTTTCTCTGTTATTTTTGTATGAAATCACCCAGTCTTGGGTGTTGAACTCTTGCTGCCCTTCCTGTCCTGCATGTGGGTTGTCACCACACCACACCACACCACCAGATCGTGACACTGTGTCAAATGGACTGCATGAGGATTTGAAGATCCGGGTGGCAGAGAGAAAAAGAGTAAAATCTCTTGATGCTGATCTACAATGACAGGCGGCATTACCACCCGACACTGGGGACCACTTCTGATTGGACAAATCTGCGTGCGTGCGTGCGTGCGTGCGTGCGTGCGTGCGTGCGTGCGTGCGTGTACAGTATAGGCATTGAAGGCCAAAACAAGGACAGGGACCCTTCCCAGACAATCTGAGCCAACTGTCATCATCACCATCACCACCACCATCATCATTATGACATCATCATCATCATAAGAAATTTTACATAATTACTATCATGGCTGTAGAATTTAGAAATGGCAAGTAACATCTGCAAAATAATTTCCTCTGATGCAGTGATGTTACTAAAGACAGCAAGTCTCTCTGTGTCTGGTTCAATGACTGTAGATAATTGCTCTCGCTCACTCGCTCGCTCGCTCACTCGCTCACTCACAAGTGGACTTGGCCCAGAAGCCTCCTTCCATGACATCATGCTTGCTCCAGAATGCTCCAGGCTCTGACGCCTGAGTATTCTCTGTGCCTGATGTCTGGAGATCATGCCTTGCTCTGTGGTCTCTCATACATACACACAGGGGGGTATGTATACGGAACAGCAGCGCACATACTGTACTGTACAGTGTGTGTACACATTACATGCATGAATGCATTAAGTCTATGCTCCGTGTGTTGTAGTAAGAACATGGGTTATAGTAGCAGGAAAGAAAGACGGGGCATACTGAGACAACCGAGAGAGAGAGAGAGAGAGAGAGAGAGAGAGAGAGAGAGAGAGAGAGAGAGAGAGAGAGAGAGAGAGAGAGAGAGAGAGAGAGAGAGGGGGGAGAGAGAGAGGCTGAGAGACTGGGTTTGTTTGTAGGGATGAATCTGAGCAGGCAGGGCAGTCTCAGGAGTCAGGATGCATAATGGTGGGGTGTGTACTGTAGGGTGAAGGGAGCAGGGCTTTGGTCTGGAGGCCCTCTGGGAGCCCCCAGGGGTCTCAGGCCCCAAGCCTGAGGTCCACATACCCTGGTCTGGGTACAAATCCTCACTACTGGTGAACCTCAAGCCCTTCCCGTCGAACACTGGCCCACAAAAAGGGGCAGAGGCAGAGAGTAGACGGAGAGAGAGAGAGAGAGAGAGAGAGAGAGAGAGAGAGAGAGAGAGAGAAGGGAAAGGGAAAATACTGTAGTAGAGACACATAAATATGAAGGACCGAAGACATTGAATTTAGAAACAAGACAGCTGGAACTCACAGTTTTAAATGTGAAAGTGAACCGACAGGCCTATTAATATTCCTGTGTTTAAACATTCCCTAAACTACTGTTAAACATCATAAATAAAACAGCATTTCTACTCATGTTGCTCAGGGACACGTGTAAGCTTCTCACACAGAGATGCGATGGCTGTTATGCAGCCTCCTGATGAGTCAGTGGACATAAAGGAAATGGACAGAAGCAGAGACAAACAAGATGGGTGTCTATTAACAGAGTGACTCCCATGTGGATCTTAGACCGCATGGGAACAGTCAGTCATCTAACGTTTATAGAAAAAAAACTCCTGGTGGTATAATTATTTCAAATGGCTAGACGGACGGCTCATGTTAAGAGATTATTTGTGTTTCTGGAGACTAGCTAACTGGAGACTCAATATTTCACAAGAGCATTATGAAATAAAATATCAAGCACCCAGAGCCACTGCTTTCTACTCTATAAAGCATGTGAGGTAATTTCAGGAAATACAGTCGGACACGTGGATAATCCTTAACTACAAATAGACATGGGAGATGCCGGAATCGCTTCTCAAAGAGCACACAGAGCACATTTTCAGAACAACGCAGCAATAAAATTAAAACTGCGAGCAGCAATAAAGGTCAACAAATTAAGATATCTAACGCAGAGATTGATACGAGGGTCTTAAGAAAAGAAAGGCAGTTCAAAAGGGAGGTTGGAAAGAGAGAGAAAGAGAGGGCTCAGTTGAGTTACCTTGTGCGTTCTGTGACTGGACGAAGGTCTTGATCAGCTTGTCCGTGGCCTGGGTGTAGAGAGACAGGGCGTAGTGCAGAGACAGCAGATCAGGACTCTTCTCCAGGAAGGTCTTCTTCAGACCCACACCTCCAGCATGGAAGTATTGCTGAGACGGAGAAAGGTCAGCACAGGTCAGACAGAGGGAGGAAATGGATCACTTCTGTCGCGTTGTAAGCTTGTAGATCGGCTATTTGCACTAGTTTGGGTTCCAGGCAAATATTACATTTCTCTTTTGGGTCTTGAGCTAAAAGGTTTGGGAACCACTGGTTTATGAATGGGGTAGAAATATTTGACCAGAGATGTGTAATTTACTTAAAACTATGCTAGGCTATCAGACCACAGACAAGGGGTTGGGGGGGGGATTCCTCTTCATGAACTACAAATGCCCGTATTAGTCCGGGCCATTTATTTTCCATGTCATTTTTAAGTGTCTTTTGTGAATTTTGGATCTCATCTCATCATTTACTGTAGCTCCTATTGCCCTAGGGCGAGGGGACAGTCAATCCAAATGTGTTTACTGACAGAGGCTGTGTGCGAATTCAGTCACTCACACACTACTCTCTACTGTACATAGGGAGTCAGATGTAGAAGACCACATGACATCACGACCAATCGGCGGACCACTGCAAGAAGACTTTATTGCGGTCACACCAAGTTGCCGTGCCAATATCATATGATAGCAACCTGAATTGGTTATGACCAAAACCTAAATCCAATTTTCAAAGCATTGGCTTCTAAAATGAGAGCCTTGAAATACCAACAGTCCCAAAACTTCTCTGATAGTAGTGGCTAAAGCAGTGGTTCCCAAAGTGGGGTACGGGGACCCCCAGGGGTGATATCGGTATCAGCTAACACAGAAATTGTGGTATCGGGATCGGATCGGGATCAAAAAAAATAATCCCCTGCAATGAATTCATCGACAGAAAGTAGCTCATAACATGCCTACGGTGGATTTTTATGAGACAAAAATCTTGGCAGATACAAAAGATTTCCATAGCTGCAATGTTGTTTAATACAATCAGATCAGACTTTTCCGTTTGGACGTATGGGCTATCAAGGGTTGGTATCGCAACTCTAGATTCCAGATATTAAACATAGGATCTAAGAGTTGCTTGCGGCGACGGTGCAATGGTTTGTACCTTAATGGTGTCCAGTGCAAGCTCGATCACAGCACACTGTTTAGGCGACAGGGCTCTGGCCTCCTCACGGACTATGTGCTCCTGCATTGGAATAGAGCAGTGTTCTTTAAATGCATACAAAACATACACGCACGCGCACGCGCGCACGCGCGCACGCGCGCACGCGCGCACGCACGCACGCACGCACGCACGCACGCACGCACGCACGCACGCACGCACGCACACACACACACACACACACACACACACACACACACACACACACACACACACACACACACACACACACACACACACACACACACACACACACACACACGCTACCTTCAGTTTGGACAAGTGACCCAATTCCTTGGCAGCGTTGAAGATGAGCTGAGTACCCTGGAGGTGGAAAGGGAGGAGCGGAGCCAAAGAGGGTAGAAGAAGGATGGGGTTGGAAGGTGGAGAGGACAGAAGAGAGGGAGAATAATGTCATTGTTATCATCAGAACACAGGGTGGCAGTGCAGGGGTATAATGTCACACTGAAGACAGTGACTGTTCTGACATGCAAAGGAAACACACCTTATCTAAGCCTAGAAGAACATTTTTGCCTGAAGCACTGTTCAGACTGTGCACACAAGCGCACGCACGCGTGCACGCACACATACACACATACAGTAGTACTCGTGCGCACATGTGACCACTCACCACGCAGTCACACATTGCATTACAAAAACATCAGAAATTAGCTCAGCAAATTCATACAGCATGCACAAACACATACAAACACACACACAGGTTGTTTGGGGAGAACTGCCTGTGTCTATGCAGTGTTCCTCTGTTAATCTATCCTCTACTGGAAGTACAACCTAGTGACGTTCTGCTAACAGAGTATATCACTAAGTGTTGTTGACTGCGACTCTGATCAACAAGACAGCCATAGACATGATGAATGTTTTTAAGGGTACATCATTTGTTACATCTCAATCAGTGGTGTACAAAGAGTACCACAATAACAAGATAAAAGGTAAGCAAACCCCACAAACGAGTCTCCGTGCATAAGGATGGATCTGGGAAGATTCAAATAAAGTGTACTGTATGCTCTTGAAACGAAGAGACGTGACACACGCGCGAGCGCACACACACGCACACACACACACACACACACACACACACACACACACACACACACACACACACACACACACACACACACACACACACACACACACACACACACACACACACACACACACACACACAGAGAGAGTACGGTACAAAGGAGGAGATACAGTAAGACAGGACACATCAATCTAGAGGGGTTTTTGTCCTTACATCACTGTGAGAAGCATTCTTCAGCCTCCCCTGAAAAGACAGGACGTGGTTAATACATGAGGAAGTGTTTCAGTGGTCTGATTGGCTGGTATCTGAGTATTGCTAATTTTCATTGGTCAAAGTGGGTAAATGTCATAACACTGCATTTGCCACATGAGCCATGATAACTAAATTGGGAGACACTCACCACTGGTGGAAAACAATTTTTGTTGTGTTCACAAAATGACCAAACCTACAAAATCTGTCTGGATATTGTGTGACTGTCTCAACTTGCCTACAGTAGTTTCAGGGGTTCCATTATTTTCATGTATTATCACTGAAAATGCTATCACATTACCAATATTAAAGTCAGAAGATGGTATATTTTTCAAAAATAAACAGTACTCGGACAGAGCTATGTACTTTGAGATAGTGCCCAATGAAGTCATATAAGGCAAAGCAGAGAAGCCATAACTGTTGTTACAAGATTATACATATACCGGTAGATTAAAATGGTAAAAGTTTAACAAAAACACGTTTATGCTAAAGAAGAACACTATGTTAGAGTAAAGTAATAGGTAGGTACCAAGAGTTCACAGAATAGAAGAAAAAACAACAACATAAAAAATCATAAGTGGGAAGTACAGTAGCACGCAGTATAGCATGAACACTGTTTATGCAGCATCCCAACAAAGCCACATCCTCTTCTATCCATCAGAAGCACAGTGGTTCCAACGTGACACGTGGCCAGAAACTACAATTGCCATCATAGAAACAGAACATGGAACCAAACCAGGACAGCAGACCGACATGACAGGCCTGCAGAGACATACGTTACAGTACAGTATAGTGTAGTACAGTACAGTATACTGAGAGAAGACTGCAGTGTGGAAATAGATTAGATGCAAGCAACAAACCCACACTGGGGGGGTGGGGGGTGGGGACTTCAAACGGGAAGTGGGTAAGGTGGGGTGAAGTGGGGGAAAGGGGAAACAAGTCAGAGGGGGAGAAAGGTTGGACAAAGGGGAGGGGCAGAGGGGCACTAGGACACCAGATCAGCCATCAAGAGGCCAAATTCACCCCGCTTGAGTCCCAGGGAGGGCACAATGCAAGAGAAGAAGAAGAAACAAGGCAACACCAGGCGTAAGGAGGGAGTACCACTTCTTGATTTAGGAAGAGAAATAGCATAGGGGCATCTGATTGGTGGAGGCTCTAAAGGGGTAGTCGGGACCTGTCAGACCCAGTCAGGAATGCACCATGCTTCTGTCTCCTCAAGGACAGATCGAGAGTTGGAGGGGAGGAAGAGAAGAGAAGAGAAGAGAAGAGAAGAGAAGAGAAGAGAAGAGAAGAGAAGAGAAGAGAAGAGAAGAGAAGAGAATAGACAGTTTGTTTTGGAGAAAATGAGGGATGGGGGTTGGGTTTTCATGGAGGGCAGAACATGGGAGATAGCAGCCACATATAGCAGAGGACCGACCACCGCAGACGGACAGACAGACACACACGCAGGAGTGCCGTACTTACAATCATCTGTGGAGGGAGAGCATGGGAGCAGGATGTAATAATAACGACAACAACCAGAGAAAAGGGTCAGTCAAAGCTGCAAAGAGCCCCATATCAGTCAGAAAACAAAGGGGTTTGGAGGGACATGGAGCTACTGTAACTGTTAAGAGAGACTTCTAAAACCTAGAGTAGATGCAGTAGTGAAGCATGGAAGAGAGTCACTTTGAATTCTTCACAAAGCGGGAAACGGCTGTTGGGAAGATTATGTCTTGCAGGAATTTAATACATTTTGTTACTACTGTTACTGTATGTAATTTCCTGTTTTCTTTCACTGTCATTTTGCCGTCGACACAGACAGACACAGCTTTCAGGCGAGGGCTAGCCTAAGAGGGTCAATACTGGCAAAACAATTCCCTTCCCCTTCAGAATGATATGAGGCTCTTGCTTATTAAATAAAATTAAACCCAAATAAGAACAGATATATATATAATTACACAAAAAAAATAAAAAATAAAGAGGCTGCTTTCCAAAATGTATGTTTTAAGGAGATGAATCCTGGGGCAGAATATTTCACTCATTAATTTGTAAACAACTGACTTACTTGTGTATTATTGAAGGATCTCTAAGTATAATTAGAATGTGACATGTTGGATAGCAGCATGAGCTGAGGTTCAAATGAAATGGTGCACTCCTTTTCTCCCCCTTTCTGTCGCATTAGGATTTCACCTGGATCTGCTCAAGCAATGGACATGTAGGCAGTTAAAACTGTCATGTCACGTCAATTTGACGACAATGCTGTGCACATCTCTCAGAAGGAGAGCCATCTTGAATTTCAATACACACAAAATGCCTGCCTTTCCATGTCCTTCCCCCCTCCTCCATTTCTCAATGCTTTGCTTTGATGCCGTTTTGGTGTGTGTGTGTGTGTGTGTGTGTGTGTGTGTGTGTGTGTGTGTGTGTGTGTGTGTGTGTGTGTGTGTGTGTGTGTGTGTGTGTGTGTGTGTGTGTGTGCGTGTGCGAGCGTGTGTGTGTGTGCTGTGGAACATGGTTTCCTGCTGTGGTTGTCATCAGCAACACAGATGAAATATTCATCCCGTCTCTTTACTTCACGCAGAGCAGCGCAGCAATTCTCTGCTCACTAAAAATGAACTGCAAATCCATCCTGAGTCACAACCCATCCTCAGGCTCTGAGTTGTTTGTATGCGTGTGAGGGTTAACTCATTATCTCTACGTATATACTCTAATACAGTACATTTGTTTTTTGAGGGGCGCTACAGCCCCTCCAAGCTCCAATGCATGGCTTTCCCAAATGACGTAATAGGCCAGCCAAGTCTACAGACTGTAATGTCTGTTTAGGGAAATTATTCTGCGACATCATCTCGCTGATATAAAGACATCTTGTAATAAATGTATTTCATTTTTCACGGACGGGCTATTTTTGTCCTACTGTCCTACACATTCCCATTGACAATGAATGGAGAATTTACGTCATATGTAGACGAGCAAATCGGCTATTTTTGTCGTACACAAAGATTAATTTCCTATTGACAATGAATGGATGATGTATGTACGATGATAAGAGCGCCCCTCACTTCACACGGGGGTGATTTAAAAATAAATAAAATATTTCTGCCTTTATTGATAGTATCAAGTGAAGATGGACAGGAAAGAGGGAGAGAGAGAAGGGGAGAGACATGCAGCAAAGGTCGTCATGAACGGGACTCAAACACGCGGCGCGCTGTCAGGCCAAAGCCTATATGTGGCATGAACGGGACTCAAACACGCGGCGCGCTGTCAGGCCAAAGCCTATATGTGGCATGCGCCTGGACCACTGGGCCATGCAGCTGGCGCCCCACGGGGGTGATTTTTAAATAATGATCAAGCCTTCTTTGACAACCTGACACTCAGCCCCCAGTGACTCACAGACACAGGTCTCGGATATGTCTGTGGACAAATAGTCCATAAATGTGCCTTTAGTGGTTTGGCCTTTCAAAAGAAAAAGGCCAAACAGCTGCAAGATTGTGTTCTCTGCTGTGACAGGTAGCCTGTTCATGAAATGTCAACTTTTGAATGCGTGCGTGCGTGCGTGCGTGCGTGGCATGTATATTTTACACATGTACTAATGCACATGTTCGTGCACTCACCGTTTGATCCGTGAGTGGAGGCAGAACAATGGTCTTCTCCATGGTGTTCATCGCCAACTTCCACAGCTCTTTCAGCACGCGCTTCAGCACCGTCTTCTCACAGATCTTTGCAAACAGTGTCAGGCTGACAGAGAGAGGAGGAAGGAAGGCCGGGGGGGGGGGATGAATAATTAGCGACAGACATTGGGACTGTTCTGCTGCCAAGAGAAGACTACATCAGCGAAATGTAGATACTGAGAATGCAAAGCGAGCTGGGAGAAATAAGAGGAACATGAAAGAGAGAGAGAGAGAGAGAGAGAGAGAGAGAGAGAGAGAGAGAGAGAGAGAGAGAGAGAGAGAGTTCTATATAAAAAGTCCCTTGTGTATACAAAGCGATGCCAGAAAGCAGAGCCCAGAAAAACGCTCAGTTAAAATGGCAGATGGCCTCACTTGCTGTCCAGGAACTCCATGATGGGTTGCAGGACGTTGTCTGCGTCCTGAGCCACACTGCTGGCATTGCCCACGTTGGCGGTGCCCTTCACTTGGCCCAAGATGTCGCCCATTTGCTTCACATTCTCCTCAATTTGAGGTTGGAAGCTGCAGGGAACAAACCACACATGGCACAGTTTGTTGCTGTGGAAGTCAGAACCGCCTAATAAAGCAGAGGATTTTACTGTGTGGGTCAGAATGAAGTCTGTTGTGTTTTCAGTTGTCAGAAGGTGCCAGGTTTGGTATAGCCACCAATATTTTGCCAGCCACTAGCACTGTTACTGAGTTGTAAAGCATTTGTATTAGTGTGGTTGCCAGAGGCAACCAGACTATAGTAATTGCCCAACTTTATTTTAACTTTTTATTCTGTATAAACGTTTTAGGCCCCTGTGACGTCATGTGGTTCAATACATCATCATCATCATACATCAGCAACTACACTGAAGCCTCTGTAATGTACATAAATCAGTTGTGAGAGGCCTGCAGATTGCAGGAATGCCCAAGCCATGAGTTAAGGCATAGGCTAAATTCTGTTCAGTATCTGTGAAAATTGGCAGTTGCCATATACAGTATGGAGGAAGCAATGCTTCCTGTATCCATGATGTGTATCCGGACATACTTGCTGTTGAGTTGAGTTTGTGCAGCCATATTGTTTGTGTTCAAGAATTTCTTGTTTCTTGCAAATAAAGATGTTAAATGTGCATGCGTGCGTGCGTACCTGACAGCAAAGACTCTGCTGAGATCATCCATGACGTTGTTGAGTTTGACCTGCAGGTCCTTCAGGATGTCGCTGGCCTCCACACAAAGCTGAAGCGCACGCACACGCACACGCACACACACACACACACACACACACACACACACACACACACACACACACACATACACACACACACACACTTTTACACAGCTAGTCTGAGTTTGTCTAGTCTAGTGTGGCAGAGGACACTAGCAAGCAGATGCACTCGGAAGGTGCACTCACACCAAAATCGATGTGCGTCACCTAAACCTAAAAAGCACTCACAATTAAGTGACGACAGGGGCATGGATTACTTGTTGTTGCATCCAGCATCATGTTTGAGTAAGTGGAGAGCAGGAAACAAAGCCTGTGTGTCGATCTATTATACTTATTAATACAAGATTTTAGGTGAGAAATCAACCATGCTGTTGTGCCATATATTCATTTAATTCACATTAAGCACATTAGGATTAGGGCATTTGAATATTCCCTGCTGCAGACGTGTCTGTCTGTCTCTGGTGGTTCTCAAGTAGTAAGCAGTACAATGGCAGTTTATCAGTAAATTATCTTACCTATAGTGAAACCAGAAATAGTTTCTGATAACATTTTAGGCGAACCTTGGGACATATTTGCTCAATATTGATAGGTTTCATATTTGCAACAGGTAGATTGACATACTGTACAGTATGATTATGTGACAAAGAGGGCAGGAAAAACTCATTCAAGCCACCGTTAGCCATTTCCATGTGCTATTAAACCCTATGGTTTTCTTTTACACCATGTAGCTTGTGCAACATTTGCGACTCGATCTGCAGCAATGTAGTTGGACACGACTGGCTGTTTTATAGCTCTTGTCACAGCTACTGTAGTTTGAACACAGCATGAGAAAGCAATACGGCACAGGAGGAGGTCACAGAGGCAGGAACGAACACGCACGCACACGCACGCACGCACGCACGCACGCACGCACGCACGCACGCACGCACGCACGCACGCACGCACGCACGCACGCACGCACGCACGCACGCACGCACGCACGCACGCACGCACGCACGCACGCACGCACGCACGCACGCACGCACGCACGCACGCACGCACGCACGCACGCACGCACGCACGCACGCACGCACGCACACACACACACACACACACACACACACACACACACACACACACACACACACACACACACACACACACACACACACACACACACACACACACACACACACACACACACACACACAATGGGCTGTACAGACGTCAGAGGGGACAGAGGTGAGTCACTCACATCCTTTCCTCCCATGGCCTCAAACATCTTCTCCAACTGGACCCTCAGCTGTTGAATGTTGTTGATCAGAATGCACGGCTGGAGACGAGAGGACACATCAATAATATGACGCCATCATGAGTCATTCAGGCTTTAGTTCGGACACATGGGGTTACGCCTTGGGCCACTCACCACTTTCTCCATGTTGACGTAGTTGGCAAAACACTTGGAGATGATGTCGGCGTAGGACACAAGCACATTGCTGATGGTCTGGAGAAGAAAAGGATGGAAACACTACAATTAATACACAGTTATTTAGTTACCTTAAATAACATGAAAAACCTCTGTGAGGGACACGATTGTGTGTATAGTCCTACAATTTCCCAGTATTCAATATCTGAACGTACGACAAAAAAACTACTTGAATGGCTGAAATGATCTTCATGTACCTTGGCGAAGCGCTTCATGTAGTGCCCTACGATCTGTGGGTCGGGACACTCCAGCTTCCTGATGATCTCGAAGCTCTGGTTGAGCTGGGAGAACACATCCACCACGGAGCAGGAGAACAGAGCGTGCTCCGACGTCACCTGGAACTGTGTGGGCCAGGAGGACACAGACGTTGATGACAATGGAGGGGGAACAGTGTGGGCCAGGAGGACATGGACGTTGATGACAATGGATGGGGAACAGCGGAAGACATTTGAGAGGAGGCATAAGGGCTTGCTTGGAGGAAATGTTTTGAATTGATAGCACACAAAGAAGCCCGGGTGCATAGCAAGGCACAATCAGTGAGAACCTTGTACACAACTGAGAATCGATGACATCAATTTGTGTTGTAAATTGTCCACCACACAAAAGCAGAAAGGTTTCTTTGCTTTCTAAGCGCACGAAAAAGAGCCAAGCATCTGCATCAATTAGGGCTATACGAGAGTCAGAGCAAAAAGCGCAAGCGCTTAAAAAATGTATAAATAAATTGTGGTCAATATAGGTGGATGAGGCCGAGATAAACGAAGATGACGGCCAGTCGACCCAGGTGTCTTGCTAGAGATTCTGGATAATCGCAACACCTGAGCGCAACCAAACATAAAATGACTTGTCTTTTAGTTCTACTGGATTTCTTCTCAACTAGTCCCTTCCTAACATTTTAGTGTAGTTTTTATTTGTTGAAGAAATTGCCAATATATTTTGTCTTAGTTTTAGACCTCATAGCTTAGTTTTTATTTAGTTTTCGCCAGTGAGCCCACTATCCCTGAATAACCCAGCCAGCCAGCCAGTGGAAGGTGGGATCTCTCCTGTTTGTCTCTTTGCAATTATTGCTGGTGGTTAGTCTCTGATCCCTAATTGGCAAGAGGTCTGTAGCAATGTACTGTAGCTGTTCTTCCAGGGACTGAGAGAAAAGTACTGCCGTAGCAGACAACCCGCAGCACTCCAGGTTCAAACACAATCCTTCTAGGTGCAAGGCTCGAAGATATAAGTTGAGGTGAAGAAAATGCCAGCACTCATTGTATGTCCTTTTACATGATTTTATTTACCTCTGAGAATGAAAACAAACGCTGAGGAAGGCCATACAGGCCGAAACGCGTACGTTCTTCCAGGGACAGCTACTCCTTTGGTTAGAACTCAGTCATTAATCAAAAATATCGTGCTGTCAAACACACATGCCTCAATCCTGGCTCTTCACACTTCCACAATGTCTTTATCCCACAAAAGACATGTCTGAAATGTGCTCTTTGCCAAGGCATTTTCTCAGTTTTGAGCCCAGGGGCCTAATTTATAACCATTGTGTACGCACAACACCAGACTTGAAAGATTTGCATGCCACTGCACACAAAAGTTGAGATGTATAAAAACAAAGTTGACGGGAGGGAGACTGTGTGCATCTGTACTAAAACCATGACTAACAAACAAACATAGACCAACCACTTGAGATCTACAACAATTAATTGTCTATTATAACAAGGATGAATACACGGGTGTGGGCTAGCCTGGTAAACCCCTCCCCCTTGCTTGACAACCTTTTCACTCTCGCAGAATGAATGAAATGTTTTCAAGGGGGAGGAGGGGTTTATCAGCCTAGTTCTAGGCTACAAGAAGGCATTGCAAAGAATATTAGAGAATAGGCCATGTGGGCAGAACTAACATTAAAGAATACACATCACACTGCTGTGTGCACAGTGCATGCATAACCTCATAACCGAGTTTCAGCACCAAGGTGAAAATGGACAGCGGCAATGTTGACCAAACAAATAACAGCTAGTTATGTGCAACATACAAATTGATATACAGCAAATGCACACAGTTGTGACACAATTACACTGATGGTGGTAAGGGTTATGTAAGGAGACTCATGGCGGCGGCCAGAGCAGTGAATCTCCTCTAGATAATATCCATTAGTACACTTGCACTAATGAGATTTATCTTGTACAGCAGGTACTGTAGGTCAGCTGCACTAATTGGGCCTATATTAAAGACTGATAAATGTTGACACATTAGGTTTGTTCCCTGCACTGCAGCAGTGTTTATCCATATATTAAATACGTTGGTATTCAAAAATAGCAGATCAACTTTGTGCCATGCCGTTAGCTTGTAAATCTGCTATTTTTGAACATTTTGGAAAAATCTTGAAATGTATATCAATTTGGGGGTCCTTGGCAAGAAAACATTTGAGAACCACTGCTGTACACTTAGTATCCATGCACAGTTTTATAAAATGAGGCCCTAGCTATTGTTGTTCTGGAGTCTCTGAAGTACAGTGGTGGAATGGGCGAGGGATACTCATACACTTTACCTGATAAGGTTCTGGAGGAAGTTCAAAGAATGGAGTATTACCCTACCCTAACTACAATTACAATTTACAATTTAGGCTTTTAGCAGACGCTCTTAATCCAGAGCGATTTACAGTAAGCAAGAACAACACATGTTAATACATAAAAAATTGCAGAGGGAATCTTGAAAAAACAAGAAAGTGGCCGCACACGGCAATAGCCAGAGTGCCAATACTTTATTAGGACACAGCAGGTTAGACAAATGAATCCAACGTTTCGGCGGTTAAGCCTTCATCATTCCCTGATGAAGGCTTAACCGCCGAAACGTTGGCTATTGGCGTGTGCGGACCACTTTCTTGTTTATCCCCTCTGCAGTTCTCTCCTGTGGGCTGGCACCGCTACAAGGACTCTGGTGAGCGTTAGCATCTTTGTAAACAATACATAAAAAATTGTCATCAAGAATCATAAGGAGTAGAACAACAGTACAGTAAAGAGTCTACAGTCTAGAGTGCAATGTCTACATAAAATGCTATCTACATTTTTGAAAAATAAGTTGAGCTAACTGAATGAGAACAGAGACTCGGTGGTTCCAGAGCAGTGAAGAGAAAAGAGGAATAATTTTTACCCCATCTTTTTTGTCTCTCTCCAGAGCGCCGTGCAGGAAGTCTCGGGACACTTCCTCGTTCTCATCCAACCACTGAATGACGAATGGCTCGAACCACCTGTATGAGAGAAGCAGAGCTTTGCTTATAATCATATATCACCATAATATGTATCTACATATCATGTGTTATTGTAATTCTACTGAATGTTCAATGTGAAATCTGGAGTGACCCCCCCAATGTTTACACTCTCTGGGGAAACAAACCAGAAACAGGATTGTGTCAAAGGCTATGTTCAAACTGGACACAGGATGTAAATGTCTCAGGGAGACAAATAGAACCACCCCAATAGTTAGTTATATATTGTAAGTCATATTGTTGTAACCCTGGTTATTATGGGCATAGAAACAAACTCACGCGGGGTATTCAGGTACTCTGCTCTTGAAGAAGGCCAGGTCTTTGCAGTACTCGTTGTACAGCCACTTGACTTTGAAGTGAAGATTCATGTAATCGGCACTCTTACACAGCCGGTTCTTTTCATGCTCTGAGAGCGTGCATGGGGAAATACAACAAATGAAAGGCAGATGATTAGTGCTGATTATTCCAGGGCATTTAAGCTATTTTAGCCCATTTACAATCACTTTACACACTGCATGTATTTATAAGCATTAACCTCAAATCTAACCTGCACGCAATCTCTTTGTCTTGTTGAATTATGTACACCGTCATCACAGTAGTCAAGTGCAGGCTTGGTCAATATTGTTTATATAATTAATGCATGCTTACCCTCCATCGCATACTTCATGTCCTGAGCAAACAGGTTCCACATGACCTCAGCACTGATTTTACCCACGTTAAGCTCCTGGGGAAATCTTAATGGGAAAGAAAAGGGGCAAAGGTTTAATGGGTCTTCGGAAATAAGAGGGTTATTACAATCTAATAAGGGTTCATCTGAGCTCGCTAGGTGAAAAGTGAATTAGAGTGAGAGGGAGGTTTTGATTGTGAGAGTGAACGAGACAGAAAGAACACAATGAGAAAGTGGTCCTTTAACAGCTTGTCAAACAAAGAAAGTACAGTTCTATACAATTCGATTAACCACTTCCACAATGCGTTGTAAGCTTGAAGATCAGCTATTTATGGCCAAGAGAGTTGGTGCAGACAGAAAAACAGCCATCCAAGTACAAAGACAACTCAGGTCCAGTTTACCAAGTCTATACATCTAGAGGGTTTAAGTGGTAAATGGGGGAGAGACTAGAGAGACATACTGGTTGAGGCAGGGCGTGTACGAGTTCTTGTCCTCTTCTATGATGGAGACGATGAGGGTGATGAGTTTGGACCAGAAATCCAGGTTCTTGATGCTGGGTCCCTGCTCCTCTGGAGGGACAGCCCCCTGCTTGGCCTGAGAACACACACACACACGCACACGCACGCAATTCAAAGTTAACTTCAGTAAAAGTACAAAAGCATTGGTATACAAATGTACTTCAAGTACCAGAAGTAGAAAGTACTCATTATAAGTATAAAATGTATACAAATATTTTAAAAAATAACAGATCGCAGATCGGCTATTTTCAAATGGACGAAATGAAGTGGTTAATGTATGTTTTGTAATAATAATAATCTACATAGTCTACAAATAATCTACAAGTAACTAACTAGTAACCAAAGTTTTCAAAAAGTAGGGAAAAAGTACAATATTTCGTTCGGAGATCAAAGTGGAGTAAAAGTAAAAGTACTGGAAATTGGAAATACTCCAGTAAAGTAAAAGTACCTCAAAATGTCACTTAACAGTACTTGAATAAATGTATGTAGTAATTTTTCAACCACTGGAAGACACCATCACCATGTGAAGACACCATCACCATGTGAAGACACCATCACAGACACCATCACATGTAGACACCATCACCATGTGAAGACACCATCACAGACACCATCACATGAAGACACCATCACCATGTGAAGACACCATCACCATGTGAAGACACCATCACAGACACCATCACAGACACCATCACCATGTGAAGACACCATCACATGCAGACACCATCACCATGTAGACACCATCACCATGTAGACACCATCACCATGTAGACACCATCACCATGTGAAGACACCATCACATGTAGACACCATCACAGACACCATCACAGACACCATCACCATGTGAAGACACCATCACCATGTGAAGACACCATCACAGACACCATCATAGACACCATCACCATGTGAAGACACCATCACCATGTGAAGACACCATCACATGTAGACACCATCACCATGTAGACACCATCACAGACACCATCACCATGTGAAGACACCATCACATGTAGACACCATCACCATGTAGACACCATCACAGACACCATCACCATGTGAAGACACCATCACCATGTGAAGACACCATCACATGTAGACACCATCACCATGTGAAGACACCATCACATGTAGACACCATCACCATGTAGACACCATCACCATGTAGACACCATCACAGACACCATCACCATGTGAAGACACCATCACAGACACCATCACCATGTGAAGACACCATCACCATGTGAAGACACCATCACCATGTAGACACCATCACAGACACCATCACATGTAGACACCATCACCATGTGAAGACACCATCACAGACACCATCACCATGTGAAGACACCATCACCATGTGAAGACACCATCACAGACACCATCACCATGTGAAGACACCATCACCATGTGAAGACACCATCACCATGTGAAGACACCATCACAGACACCATCACCATGTGAAGACACCATCACAGACACCATCACCATGTGAAGACACCATCACCATGTGAAGACACCATCACAGACACCATCACCATGTGAAGACACCATCACAGACACCATCACCATGTGAAGACACCATCACAGACACCATCACCATGTGAAGACACCATCACCATGTAGACACCATCACAGACACCATCACCATGTGAAGACACCATCACATGTAGACACCATCACCATGTAGACACCATCACAGACACCATCACCATGTGAAGACACCATCACCATGTAGACACCATCACAGACACCATCACCATGTGAAGACACCATCACATGTAGACACCATCACCATGTAGACACCATCACAGACACCATCACCATTTGAAGACACCATCACCATTTGAAGACACCATCACATGTAGACACCATCACCATGTAGACACCATCACAGACACCATCACCATGTGAAGACACCATAACATGTAGACACCATCACCATGTAGACACCATCACAGACACCATCACCATGTGAAGACCAGAGATTGTCTCGGTTTCAAGCCGGGTGTCCCGAGTCTCAACAAGTATCTCTAACACAATAAAAATGTTCCGGTTTCGAACATTCACTACCAAAGTGTTTTCAATTAAAATAATAACAGTTGAGTGCTGCTCAGATACATTCATCACCATGTGAAGACACCATCACCATGTAGACACCATCACAGACACCATCACATGTAGACACCATCACCATGTGAAGACACCATCACAGACACCATCACCATGTGAAGACACCATCACCATGTGAAGACACCATCACCATGTGAAGACACCATCACAGACACCATCACCATGTGAAGACACCATCACCATGTGAAGACACCATCACCATGTGAAGACACCATCACAGACACCATCACCATGTGAAGACACCATCACAGACACCATCACCATGTGAAGACACCATCACCATGTGAAGACACCATCACAGACACCATCACCATGTGAAGACACCATCACAGACACCATCACCATGTGAAGACACCATCACAGACACCATCACCATGTGAAGACACCATCACCATGTAGACACCATCACAGACACCATCACCATGTGAAGACACCATCACATGTAGACACCATCACCATGTAGACACCATCACAGACACCATCACCATGTGAAGACACCATCACCATGTGAAGACACCATCACATGTAGACACCATCACCATGTAGACACCATCACAGACACCATCACCATGTGAAGACACCATAACATGTAGACACCATCACCATGTAGACACCATCACAGACACCATCACCATGTGAAGACCAGAGATTGTCTCGGTTTCAAGCCGGGTGTCCCGAGTCTCAACAAGTATCTCTAACACAATAAAAATGTTCCGGTTTCGAACATTCACTACCAAAGTGTTTTCAATTAAAATAATAACAGTTGAGTGCTGCTCAGATACATTTTTTTATCATGTTCAGTTCTATTGAAAGGTGGAGTCACTAGGTGTGCAAAGTGTTTCAATTTCAACCTAATGTCAGAGAAGATTGTCAAAAGTAGTGAAAATAGCAGGTCTGAAAGGTTTTAAGTGATTATGGGACCCGGTTTGGGTTTTTCCAGAATAATTGGCCACTCTATACCAATGTCACGACTACTAGAAACCTTTAAGGAAAACTGAGCTGGTCATAATGGTACAATACTCCACATACTCAACTCCCTCCAAGTGAACCGCACTGCATTTGTCTTGAAACACTAGAGAAAATGTGCAATTCAACTATATGACAGTATCCAGTATAACTCATGCATATATTCAACTCTTGCTGCTCAAACCATAATAAACAGGCTTGCAACTTCAAGTGTTGACAGGGGGGGACGGGACGGGGTAGAAAAGCCTAGCACCACAGGGTTTCAACATGAACAATGATCTACAAAACATATCACCTCCCCTCAGGGGGAAATGTTTTATTCAAAGTGAAAATTCAGATTTTTTCATTCACAAAGGAAGACTGAAAACGCAGCTGGTGACTTAATGAGGCTTGGGGGGAAAGAGGTACAGAATCCTTGTCGAAATCCAGGACAGGCTTGATAAATGGAAGAACTGACCGCACGCACGCACGCACACACGCACGCACGCACGCACACAAAATGTACACAGCACACACACATACTGTACACAGCACACGCACGCACACACACACGTCTTACAGGGTCTGTCTGGTACTCGCGGCTGTAGAGCTCGTGACAGTTGTTGAAGATGTACTCGTAGGTGGAGTTGAGACATGCCTTCACACAGTCCTTCACCACCTGGCTGGCTCTGGGTGGAGACTGCAGCTCCTGGACCTGAGACACAAAGAGAGAGAGAGCTTAAATAAGATAGAGGATATGCGTGTGACATCATCATCGCCACATTAAGTGGCAAAATACTACTTCCATACCATACATCCAAACAGAAAGGTCGTTAACATTGCAGCTATACGGAAAGCTTGAATTATCCTCTTTCTATCGGCAAGGTTTAGGTTTCATAACAATCCACCATAGACATGTTATGAGCTACTTTCTGTCAATCTTGCCTGATGAAGACATAGAGGGTCGAAACGTAGCATTTTTGCCATAAAGTAAGTCTCTTGTGGAGCTCTAGAAACTAGTGTGCAGATGTTTCTTTTTCCTACTTTCTGTCAAGACATAAATAAAAGTAATCGAGAGAGAGAGAGAGAGAGAGAGAGAGAGAGAGAGCGAGAGAGAGAGAGAGAATCACCTTCATTCTGAAGAAGGTGATGCTGGTGAGGAGGTCCACAGTGGATTTGAGGTCCTGCAGTCTCTCAGGACTGCTGGCTGGGAAGTTGTTCTGGAGTCCAACACACAAAGCAATGTAAGCACATCACCCTGCTCCATTATGTGTGCATGAGTTTGTATTTGTATTTGTATTTGTATTTGTATTTGTATTTGTATGTGTGTGTGTGTGTGCGTGCGTGCGTGCGTGCGTGCGTGCGTGCGTGCGTGCGTGCGTGCGTGCGTGCGTGCGTGCGTGCGTGCGTGCGTGCGTGCGTGCATCAGTACACTCAAAGGCCCATTTTCCACTGTTTTTTTAGTCCATGAGCCAGACCTCCAAAGTTGGAACGTTAATTATGAATTGAGTGGGCAAAAAATGCCTATATTAAATTGTTTATAGGATCAATATAAGTAAATTAATATATGATAACTCTTCCACAGGAGTAGCTTTGTAATATTTATCACACATTTTGTAATTTTCACCATACGATAGGTGAATAGGTAAAAAATTTCATTAATAGTTATCACCATAAAACTTCCCCAGTTGACTACTTACACAAAGACGACCACCACAAATGTCCCAAGAAACTCGCTAGCCTAGCAACCCAGTCGGCTGCACGCTGGGAGAACAGAGCAGCTGATTTTTTGATGTTTTGATTAGGTGTTCCATTACATTAGTTTAAGCACGACTAGAAGGCTGTTTCAACCAATCAGATTGCTTCCTCGAAATGACCTGTTACTATACTATACTATACTATACTATACTATACTATACTATACTATACTATATAATACAGATATTTATGTTTGCACATACAGATTGGGTGTGGGGGGCGTTTATTGATCCCACCACTTGCTGTTGGGTGGGTTTGGAACATCGCCTGGCATGTGTTTGAGGAGCTGTCTTAGTAATTAACATATCTGTCTGCTGGGTCTCGCTATATCATTACACCAGAAAGCAAGGGCAGACAACGGAGGGGAAAAAAAACTAAAACTGAAAGCAGGGAATGCTGGCATGGAAAGAGTAGGAGTAGGAGTAAGGTCTCAGCTGGTCTGCAGCTGCACTGAGATGTCATGCATAATCACTGCACTTCTCTGAGAGGATGAGACAGGTACTGTAGACGGACAGCTACATTACCCGGTACATAGACAGGTCAATCCTCAGGGAGTTGTGGAGCTGGTCGAGAAGTTTCACAAATCGCTCTTTCTGCAGAACACAGAGATACACGGATGACAGGATCAGACCCAGAGGCAGAATACACGCACGGGTGTGGACAGTAGCACAGTACATTCACTGTACTGTACTCGACCCATTGATTCTACAAATGCCTTCTAAATCAGTTACAGTAGTTCTCATACTTTCAAGATTTTTCAAAAATGTTAAAAAATAGCAGATGTACAAGCTCGCAGTGTGGCACGAAGTGATGCGCTGGGAGCTTGTATATCTGCTATTTTTGAACAGCCAAAGCTATTTCCCGGTTTTAATGGGTAAGTGAAACAAATTTAGTATCTGTACTTTGCCTCCACTAGATTTCTAGGAAGGGAAAAAAAGACATTTGAATTAAACACTATGCCCTATAATGAAAATCGCAGATCTACAAGCTCGCAACACGTCACATTTTTGTGTGTCTACATTTTAATACAACAAATATAACTGACTTTCACTTGTAGTGGCCACACTGTTACACAGTAGAGTCATCAGTGTGAATTTAACAAAAAAATTATCCAAGAGATCTCATTTTCGTAGGATGGAGGAAATGTGGAAATAATTGAGGCTACGGAAAGTTGAAGTCTCAAATCAGCTATATGTTAAAATATGGAGATAGGAGGTTTCTACCCGCAGCAACGATATACAATCGAATTTAACAATTAAAACCATGTCATGTTTTTTTTGCATCCTGTTTATTAAAATGTTTGAAGTTTTTTTTTTTAAACGATAAAAAACTTTTTTATAATAAATGTAGAAACAGGCTGAGAAGGATAAACAATAAACCAGTCATTTTACTGGGTGTAGAATCTTTTCTAAATTGGATTTGGATTCTGGATTCTGGATTTGGATTCTGTGTCACCAAGAAGCGAGAGGATGGGAGTGACTCACCCCGAAGTTGGACGCAGCAAAGCGGTCGGAGGCAGACACATTGTTGGTTGCCTGCGTGGTGTGGGCGTAGTATGCATTAATGTTGGCCAGCAGGGTGCTCATTACCGCCGGCACACCCGGACACATGTACTTAGACGAGAGGCAGGCAAAGTGGCTGGAAGAAGAAAGGTACATGATTGCAAACAAAAATGCCAATAAATAAACAGAAGGGACACAAACATGGAAACAGACGCAAAAGACACGATGAATTCGTCTCTGTCGAGTAGAAATCTCATATGCCCAAAACAGTTACCCATTCTGGACGGGAACCCCTTTTGGTGTTTTGAGCATTATGTTATGCTTTGAAAAATTGTGAAAATGTGGCACAAATCTTTGAATATACTGTATATTCTTTCAGACCGATCGTTTTTAACTCAAATCTTTGCTTCTGGGGGGGTCCCTGGAACAACATATTTTGAGATGGGGGACGGCGGCCAATTACATATAATTTTTGGGGGTCCTTGACATGAAAATGTTTGAGAACCACTGACATAGAAACATGGGGTTTTCAGAAAACTGATTTAGAAGACATTTGTAGAATCTGGTCTCAGGACTAAATGGGTTAAAGGAACAAGATTGTTCAGAAATTAAGATATGAGAACGTACGTCATGGCCTGGTAGATGGACTCCACTCCATATCGCATGGCGAACTCGTCCACAATCTCCTGGGGAGTCTCCTCAAAGTAGACCTTCCACGCATCGTCCCCCTTGGCATCAGGGATCTTCACCACGCCACCGGTCTGGATGTCTGTCACGTAATGGAACAGGTTCTACACAGAGGGAGAACCCAGAGGGGTGGACAGGAGGACCACAGAGGTGTACTGCAGGTAACTGACAAAAAGACGCAAAGGCTAAACCTCAGCATCCGCATTGTGGCGAAAGCTTTCACGGAGAATAGCAGATCGACGTGATAACAACGCATAAAAAAGGAAAGCTTTCCCCATAATAACAGAAAATACACTAGTATAGAGCCCTGAGGGACTCCAGGTTAAGGTCCAGACACACACGGGAGCGTTTATTTTGTGCGAATAATTCACATTAATTTAAACTGCTGTTTGTGTTATGAGCATCGAGTGCCATTATAACGAGGCAACGATCATGCAACATAATTGCAATGAGGTGGAATTGCCAGTGCGAATAAAATCCTCAACCTGTAGCCTACTAATGGAGGCATCACCAAAACATCTTTGTTTTGGTGATGCCTAATAATCGATATATTATTATTGAAATGAAATAATCGCGAGGCCTTTTCGCATGGTTTATTCACGTCACTCCTGGTGGGTAATGACATTTAGACACAACACAACGTCACGTAGTAGCTGTTTTGTTCTACCCTGCTCTAACATTGTACCCAAGTATGAATTGTAAGAGCAAAATGGTGAGTTGAAGAAGAGATAAAGGAATATGAGAGATACAGTAAAAGCAACAAAAGGAGTAAAAAAGCAGGCGTTGGAAGTAGGATTTAAAGACTATAATTGACAGAGTGAAAGGATAATATAAGTCATTGGTCTGCTCTTAGGTTATTATGTCAAAGGATGAATGAGCACGACATGATTGCTGTGTGTTAGTGTGTTAGTGTGTGTGTGTGTTAGTGTGTTTGTGTGTGTGCGTGCGTGCGTGCGTGCGTGCGTGCGTGCGTGCGTGCGTGCGTGCGTGCGTGCGTGCGCGCGTGCAATGTGCAAAATCAGTAGTGCTCACACATTTTTCACAAATGTTCAAAATAGCAGATGTACAAGCTCACTTGTATATTGGATATTTTTCATTAATTATTTCATTAATTCACTTATTAATTTCTCTCATTTCTAATCAAAGGTCCAGTTAATGAATGTCAACCCTACTGTAGGTGTTATACAGTATATGGGTGCATAAAGCAATAACAAGGCAAGATTGTTTATCTTGAACTTGCTGCGCTACAGGTATATGCTGCTAAAATGTGATATTACCATGGCCCTCTGCCAACATTAAGCTGCATTCTAAGTTAGCTTTGTGAAACAATTGCCCCATTTCTCGCAACAATAACTATACGGCCATTTCTTGGACAAGGTTCAGATATTTTCATGTTCTAATAGCCCAAGTAAGGCTGTGGTTTAATAGTCTGCATCAGTCAGGGGTAATGGAACTGTGTCTGATGTAGTAGTTTACTGGAGCAAAGCAAACTTTACAGGGTATTAACCTGTTTCATGTGGAATGGCTCTATTATAACAGAGAACAGATATCAGTCAAGTAAATTACACACGCACGCACGTAACTGTGATATGTGATTAATGTAGCCTATATTTGCCATCGGGTTGTAGCCTTTGATTTTCTAGGGGCGTGCCAGATTGATTTCAGCCGTCACATGTGTTGACGTAAGCGCACGCCAAAATGCATGCTCGAATTTAAGGCAGAATTTACACTCCATACTGGACACACACACACTCTCACACAATAACTTACCTCATGGAGGCAAGTGTACTGAACATGATACGGGGCGACGGTCTCTTCTCCTTTAATCTCGACATTAATGTGCATGCGGATAGCACCCGACACTGCTGACTTGTCGGTACGCTTGTCTGAAAGGAGCACAGCACACAGTGGGAACACATACTGGCACTTCCACTGAAACAAAACTAATAGGAAATGTTGAGTCAGTCAAGGTGAACTTACAGTATCAGTCAGCAATATACTGTCATCTGGTACAGTGGTTCTCAAACTTTTTAATTTCATGGACATATAGGCCTCGGACCATTTAATATGATTTTCTATCTCTGGGACTGCAATCCATGCGAGTGTACAAATGGAACCAAATGGACCCGTAACTCCTCAAGGACCCCTGCATGGGGGTCCCTGCCGGACCCCAGTTTGAGAACCACTGATCTAGAACAGTTTGTGGGTCGCGGGACTCGCGGACCAATTTTTCGGGTCATGAGTAAATATCCCTTTTTTTAATACTCATACAGAAACACTTGCCCTCATACTTTTAACTTAATTAACTTTTTTTAGTTAACTATTATGTAGGAGGCGTGCAATTGTGTAAATATCCCTTTTTAACTTTTTTTTAATATCCTATACTCACCGAGATTGTACCAGACATCCATCTCTCCACTCAGCGTTCGGACCTCGATTATTGTCTGACCGAGGAAGTCGTCAGACTCCCGCTTGAACTTCTGTTTCACCCGAGACTTGATGTCGTCGTCCTCGTCCCACACTCGCACCTTGATGCGGTCTGAAGAGTTGTGGCACTCGCTGCGAGCATGGACACATCAGAGAGAGAAATGACCAATGACAGTTAACAAACAAATCATGTTGGAATATTTATTTAGCACAACCTATAAGTCGTGCAGGTGGAAACCTTGTATGTCTACAAGCTTTACTTTTCAGGAAAAAAAGTACCTTCTTTTTGCTTGTAGCTTCTTGTTAATACTTTTCAATGGTTCAATATTTATAAATCCCACACTAGATTTACTAAAACATTAATCATCATATTAGCGTTTATATCAGTAGATTAAAGCGTCCCGAGTCTGACGAGAATATGGCAGATTACTACTTCCGGTTCACGAGGGCCCTATCCCAGGGTCTTCTTCACTGCCTTTTTCCTGCATTCTGTTGGCACTGACGCCACTGACGCGATTCCAACCACTGACGCCAGATTCCAGCCACTGACGCGAATCCAGCCACTGACGCCAGATTCCAGCCACTGACAGCGGGATGTAATCGGTTAACCACTTTCATTTAAAAAATAGGAATTTGCTGATTTGCTTGTAGATCGGCGATTTTTGCTCCTTTTTTGTGAGATTATTGTATGAGATTAGTAGGGCATTAATTACAAAAAAGAAATTGAAATATGGAGATACAAGGATTCTGCGTGACAGCAACGATATGTAATGCTGACAGTAAAACAAAAGTTCTAAATGAACTGCACTCATTTAACATAATAATAATCTTGTCTTCTACTCACAAGTTGAAGTTCTCCTCCCACACAGGGTTGAGGTTGCCATAGATAGTCTTGGTTCTCTTCTTGGTCTTGCCCACCTGGACGGTGACATAGGGGTCACTGGAGCCTGTCTTATCCTTGGCCTGCAAGCCCTGTGCACACAGCACTGTGGAGAACAACACCGCCAGCCTGTCAGCCATTGTTTGTTCCTTCCTAGAGACCCCTTAACAGACGACGTCACACTGATAAGCACCAGTATGCGTGCTCCCAAACCCTAAGGCCCCCACTGGCAGGCCGGCACCTTGTACATGAATTCCACTGCTCATAAGATGCAATGGAAAAGTGGTCACTGCACTCGGATGCACGGATGCACGGATTTTTTATTGTGATCTCTCACCCGTTAAATATATAGTCCTTGGTTTCTGTTGTGTGTAAACAATACAGTTCAAAAATTCAAAACAATTGTCCTCAAAACCACACCTACAGTCGCTGTCATAAGACCGGGGGGAGCTCTCTATGACCAGAGCTGCTCGTGCACGCACAGCTGCCACCCACCAAGCCTAATTTATGCTCAGTCCTGTGAGCTGTGAACGGCAGAAAATAGCAGACCTCTATCTCACAACGGTCGCATCCGTGATGCGATATCAGCTTGTATATCAGCTGTTCTCTGCGTGCAATTGTGTTGTGTGATGAAGTATATATGTCTTGCTCGAGTGCGCCTCGCCAGCGAACACACAAGATGAGGCTGAATGGACTGATCAGTGCTTTCAAAACAACATTTGGGGATCTTTTGGGGATCTGTTGGGATCTGTTTGGGGGATCTGTTGGGAATGTATTAGATGAAACAGTCACCTGTGCGTCCAGTTTCAATGTTGGTAAACAAATAATTGGTCTACAGTATGTATCCCTATTTACAGTATTACAGAGCTTGGTTGACTGCTTGATTCTGATTGGTCAATCACATAATTCAATAGTCTTCTATTTTTGGATAATGACTGCTGAACTCAATAACTGCAATTCTCCTTTAAATAAAAATAATAAAACAATAATATTGTTTGAAATGTCCAACCCTGCCTACCATGATGCCACTGGTAGGTATGTTTATGAACTGTCCACTGCCCTCCTCTGACACACAGACAGAGACACAATGGCACAATGACAGTTTAAGTAGGGCGTGTAATAGACGGGATAATCAATCAAATAAACCCTTTCAGGGTTATAAAGACCCCTTCCCTTCGCCTCTGGGTCTAATCACCCTGTCAGGATATATTTCTCAATAATGACCTGCTCCCACATTGATTATCTCTTGCGTGAAATGTGCCATTTTACCCTATAAATGCCTAGTATCCTCACACAGACGCCACCTGGTTATTCTTAAAACCACATTAAAACCTGTTTCAATCTATTTTTAGCGTTTTAGCGTTGGCTATTAGTGTTGGCTATTCAAAAATATACAAGCTCCCAGCGCTGCGAGCTTGTACATCGGCAATTTTTTTACATCTTTGAAAAATATTGAAAGAGAACTGCTGATTCAATCAGGAGGCATTTGTAGAATCAGGTCATAATGGGTTAAAATAAACAGTGCCTGAGCCTTTGTCATACTCTCACCTGTGATGCTAATCTTGGCTGACCACTTGGAGGTTCCATCGAGCACACTCTGCTTGATCTGCTTCATCTGGGTGACGTGGGTTGCCTTGACGATAGCGAACACTTCCTGGATGAGCTCGAAGATCTCCGGCTTGTTCCTCTCGCGGATCTTCATGCGGTCCTTCAGAACCATGATAATGTTCTGGGTTCGGTCCTCCGCGCCATGCTTTGAGCTCTTCTCTGCTGCTCCTGATTAGCAGTAGAAATAGCAAAGAGAATATGTGAAGAAAATGTAATTTCAGCAAGAAATTGCCCATGCAGTGGTTCAATCTAGATGGGTTTTAGTTCTACCTGCTAGTTGAAAACATTGCTATCAATATTCAGAAGGCTACTTTTTCCATAGAGTTGTATTACAGACAGCATTTATCGTGATTGTTCAGCTGACAAAAAGCGGTTATGCATATACTTGAGAAACCTGAGGATGTATTACCTTTCTCAATAAACCCTATTTGACAAATCAAAAGGTAAACTATTCTCAACTTCTGAAAGCGCTCCACCTGCCCCCCCAAAAGCACATTTTTTCTTATTTTTTTGCGGATTGTGGGAACATACCCTAAATGGGTAGGAAAAGAGGTTTGGATGTCAACAAAAGACAAATGGCTTTTAACAAATAAAAGAGATGCAAAACATACTCTCTCCCCATGCCTTCGGCCTGGTGGAGACAAAAAGCAATAGGCATGAGAAGGATACGAGGGAGGACTGGTTGCTTCATAGAAATGAAGATGATAAATGGGCTACTCTCTGTAGCCCATCCTGCCCATTTACCCAGTCTTATTATTTATAGCTAGAAGACACCAAGACACTCATAGTCTATTATAGTCAAACCCGAGAAGAGCTGAAAGGCTCTTTAACTGGAATTGAATTAAATTATCTACAGTAAACGAAAAATATTGTACATTCATTATGGTCATATTTTAAGTGAACGACACTTTGCTAACCTTCTCAGCTAGATCAAATGGACCATTTCAGCTCATTAGCAGCTTGGTCAATTGATTTTGGTCGTTCAATCAATATCGTCTTACTTTGCAAGCAGTCGGCGTTGAGGAGGTCCTGGCACTTATCGTGACATTTAACCCCACACTCTGTGCAGCGCATTCCCTGGCGAGCGATCCCCCACAGCAGCCCTTCACACTCGTAGCAGTAGGTAGGGGTGGTGGCGGTCCACACCTCAAAGTTGTGGGGCGTGGTGCAGGAGATGGGATAAATGAGAGCCTGGAGGGTCTTCTTGTAAACGTGGCTCTTCTACAAGGGTATGGAGGAAAGAGTCAGAGAGATTGTAAATAAAACCAGAAACACGTTATACTAGAATGTATTCAATGCCAGCTAATATAATCCTCTCTGTCGGGTGGAAACCTCACATGTCCAAAACTGTGACATTTTAGGATTCAAATAAAAAAATAGTTAAAGTAGTCAGCCTCGCGACAAGCTCGAAACGTGACCTCGTGGATCTGCTACTTTTGAGTGACGCTGTAGTTAGTGTAGTATGATGATCAACTAGGGCGCAGGGACAAATTAGCCATTGGGCCAGTGGGGCCGTAGCCCAGGGGCCCTTGGCTCTCAGGGGCCCTTCGGGGAAATTGGACCGCGCATTACTAGGTTTGACGCCCTGAAAAGGGCTCCTGGGGCCCTTCATTGGCCATTGATTTAGTTCAATGTAGGTCAAAAACATGATAAAAACACGGAAAAACACAAAAATGTTGTGCGCACGCTCGCTATGGGGGCCCTGCTAAAATGACCGGCCCAGGGGCCCTCATGGGGGTTAATCCATTCCTGCTAGGGCGTTTATGAAAAAACACAAAAAGTTTGAATAAGGAGATAGGAGGTTTCAGGAGTCGGTAGTGCTGTCGCCTCACAGCTAGAAGGTCCTGGGTTCGATTCCCACTGGGGGCGCTGGGGGCGTGTTCTCTCCTCTGCGTCATCAGTGCGCATACCCTAGGTGGGGTTGGCAAAAGGGCCTTTCTGTGTGGAGTTTGCATGTTCTCCCCGTGTCCCCTAGGGTAGGTAGGTACCCTCACAAAAAACATGCAAAAATCCTTATGGTCGCTATACTGCCTCCCCATGGCCAGCCGGGGCGCCTAATGGAGGGGAAAGGAACTGGTTGGAATAACGTGTTCCTTCCGTGTGCTACGTCCAACCGGGGAAACTCCCCAATGTCGGGTGAAAAGAAGCAGCTTGGACTCCTCATGCATGGAAGGAAGCATGAGGTCAGTCCGTTGCTCTCCCCAGGTTGGCAGAGGGAGTGTAGCGCTCAGGCTTACATTAGATAATTGACACTGGGTGAAAAAAATGCCTTGCTAAAATCGTGGGATAAAAATGTAAAGACTATGGAAATAAGAGGTTTCTGTCCGACAACAGCTATATCATATCATCATCAGTAATGTAATATCAGTAAAAAGGAACAGTATATGTGCACTTTAGAATAGATAGATCAGTGTTTCCCACAATAGAAGTTTTAGCTCGAAAACCAAAATAGACATTTGGTGTCTCCCTGGGAAACTAACGTATAATAAACATTCTTAATGAATGAATAGTAATAGACAATAGACAATCTACAAGCTCTGATATTTCCACTTGTTTGATATATATATAGCATATATAGCAGATATGGTATAAGTCTATATAAAAAAACCTAATAATAATACAAAAGAAATTGTCGGAAACGTAAAATAAATATATAAGTGATATTTACTCAGTCACTCACGACAGACCCATAAAAATGCTGCCATGACTAAACAAATGTCCTGAACACTGCTTTTGATCAGCCTTTTTCAGACCCATTTCTACATGACTGTGATGATAGAGTCTCTGAATGAGTCATTGTGAGTCATTGTGACTGACCAGTTCTTCGTTGTGCAGGGTGCTAGACGTCAGAGCTGAAGTGATGCCTGCCTTCCTGGAATTCTGCACCAACGACTGCATGGGAGAAAAGAGAGTGAGTGAGTGAAAATAAAACTCTAAGTAATCAAAAGTAATCAACAAACTGTATTATAAATACTGCTCAAACATCGGCCAAATTGTCCAATATTATTATTATTATATATTAAAGAGGCAAAAATTGTTAAAAGAACCAATCTACAACTCACAATGTCTCGCAAATTCGCAATCTGCTATTTTCACAATATCTGTCTTGTGCCTGGAACTGAGTCAAACAAAATTGAATGCCTCAACTCCTACATTCCAAGTGCTTGGGGTGTGGGTTGGTCCCCAGTTAAAATATGATTATTCAGTGCCTGAAAAGGTTGAGAACCATTGTGCTAGATCAGGGGTTCTCAACCTCTTCTGGATCAGGGACCACCTTGAAAATCTCAAAAGTGCTCATGGCCCACCCATCTGACCATAGTTCCATTGACCACATCTGGTCAATGGAACTATCATAGTGCAGTATAGTATACGTGTCTACTGTTTTGACAGTTATTTGGAGCGGGGCGCGCTCCACAGGTTGGAGCGGGGCCCGCTCCACAGGTTGTGAATCACTGCTCCAGATAACACGCTTCAATATCACTCAGCTTAGCTGTGATTAAGACAAATGTCAGTCTGCCTCTGTCTCTGAGGCATGCAGTGTGTCATCATTACAGGCCTGTCTGGCGATATTCTTCTCTGTGATTACAGCCGACGATAAAATGACTGTGGCGGAATTGAAAGCGCTCCCTTAGAGAGGAGTGGTGACACACAATAGCTTTTGACAAACAAACAAACCAGCATCCGTGTTACTCACCATAGCCTGTGGCAGCAGGCAGGCAGAAAGGGGGGGAGAAGACAATATACTGTTAGGAACAGGGCCAATGTAGTGGGATTAATTTCCCCAAAAGTGAAATGCTATCGAGTCCTGAGACATGAGACATTGTTATCAGATACAACATTTAAAACCCTGATGGGCTTTTCAACGTGAAGAAATTAAGGAACAGGTTACACCACAGATGTTACAGGTTAATGTCTGTCTGATGGGATTCCTTGTAGTTTGCATTATTGAAGCAGAGGTTATCCGCTTCAATGATGGTTATATGTCAGGTTATCGCCAAAGTAATCTCACATATTTTCTTTGTTTTATTCCTTTTTTTCATTCATTTTCTCTGTCATTATTATACCAATTCCCAATTCCCCCTGTAGTCCCTGCCATATCGTTAGGGGAGGTGCCGGACGAACCTGTAGGAGTCACTATAGTGCAGTGTGACAGAGATTTCCCTCCCCTGACGGCTTTTTGACATTAAAACGTTGGGAACCCCTGGTTTAGACAGCCAGTCACGACAGGTTTCATGGCCTTTGCTATTATTATGACGATCACCTCCAGAATGAGGGGATACTATGAGGGCGGTCCAGTGCAGTGGAAAGCTAAAGTAAACTCAGTAGAGTATCTAGAGTAGAAGTGTGGCAAGATGGGCGATCATATCAACAGAAGGAGAACGAGGAAAAGAAGAGGCGGAGAGAGAGAGAGAGAGAGAGAGAGAGAGAGAGAGAGAGAACATCATACACAGCCAAGTAGAAAAATACACAAAAGCAGCTTGATTAAACAATGTTTTTACTTTAAGGTATAACTGGAAGGAAGCATAGGCTATACAATGATGCAATCGCAACTTTAGCTGCTGCCAACTAGGTATAAGTGGACGTACAGGATGAGGCTGAATAATTGACAAGGCTGATTGGAAGGCAAGCGATGCAATGCAATATTACTTCTTTTTTTGGGAGGCCCCTGGAGGCTCGAGGCCCGTTTCAATTGAAACGATTGAAACATACTGTATATAAGGCCGCCACTGTCTGGCAGTGTGTGGGTCATCAGTGAGTAAGCGTCGGGCATAATAGGCCTATCTCGCAGCATTTCCCCGCCCCCTTTCCACGCCCCCTTTTGGAGCTAGTGGTGTTATTTAACCATTAGCATTTACACTTTTTTTCTCTGGAGAATCTAAGTACATTTCCTAATGTTAAAATGTCAAAGACCGATGATAATATGAAGAAAACACAATGGTATAACAACTCAAATAAGTAGAATACACCTTACCTTTACAAAACAGTAGTTTGTGGCTTGTGAAAATACCTCTTTTAACATGGAAGCCTATGGACCGCAGAAAAAATAACACCACTAGCTCCAAAAGGGGGGTGTGGAAAGGGGGCGGGGAAATGCTGTGAGATAGGCCTATAAAAGATGGATGAATAAAGCGTTTTACTCCTGTATGGTAATGCTAGGTTCCAGTCTGCCCTACGCAGGCAGCACTGCAGTGAACCCAGTCATTTGGCAGGTGATATTGGCCAGTTTATCTCCAGACGGTCAGAACTCAGCCCGGAGAATCAGATCAATGGAGGGGTTGGTCGAGGAAGGAGGAAAACAAGGAGCGGACTGCCGTCAATGTGTCGTGAGTTTCACATCCCAGGAGTCCTGCTCTGACAGGAGAGTGCACTGGACAGTGTCTGAGACTTCCCCAGCAGGTGGGGTTGCCTCCGTGGCCGAGAGGCCACTCCAGGGATTACAATACAGGCACGTTCTCTCAACGCCACGGTTCTGTCTCACCCGCTATCAGTACGGACCACAGTAAAAGGGCCATCGCAGACAATTGGTCACAAAGACTGGTTGAGGATATCATATTTGACCCTGATGTGATCTGTTATGGCCTACCCTGTCTAGGATAATAAATAATGCTTTAATTAATACTGTTGTACTACGGTGTCACTTGCCAAAAATAACTAATCTGCAAGCTCACAATGATCGGCTTTTAGATGGGCTATTTTACAACTCAGGCTTTCGGTGTTCACAAACATAAAACGAGTCAGTGTGCAAATTCAGGCAGACGACTGGAGTAGTGTCTCCTCACTGCGTCAGATGGTCTGTCAGATGTCTGTTTCACTTTAGTTCCCCAGGGTTTTTGGGTAAATAATCATTGCTTGCTCTCATGTTGGCCGTCAGTTCCGTTGACAAAACTAAACCCATCTTATATAACGTCTCTAAAATATTAATTTAAATGTTTCTGCATTACGTGTAATGTCCGTTTGAAATGCAAAAAACTTCCTCTGCATTATTTATAAGCATCTCGCGTAGAATTGTCACGTGCGAGACAGCATCAATGAGGGTCATAAGGCCTGTTTAATGACACAGCTTCAAGCATACAGTCACAGTGTCAGTTTGCAGAAGATCCCTAGCCTACTCTATGGCTGGCCCCGGTGGAGTTGCAGCCTCGCAGGCTGTCACAGCGCAGAAACCTGTCGTCAACAAGCATGCATACACAGTAGATGCAAACGAGAAGCAGTACAGAGAGAGGACTCAAAGAGGCTTCAACACCAGGATGATAGAAGAGCAGGACACAAGGAAGAAGAAAACAAAATAAGAGAATCACAGAACATACAGAAGGGTATGTTTATGAGACAGGGGGAATAACTACAAGAGATATACAGTAGGTTGGTCTGAGCCCTCACCAAATCTCTGACCAGCGGCATAGCTTTCCTCTTCCTGAGGTCAGGCATGCTGTCTATGCTGTACAAAGCACCGCCCACCCTGAGGATCACACACACACACAGTCACACACACACACACACACACACACACACACGCACACGCACACGCACACGCACACGCACACGCACACACACACACACACACACACACACACACACACACACACGTAAAATCACTGTGCAATGCATACATTAGTAAGATACTATTAGCAGCATGGGATTTCAATGCATACTGTATGTGCAACTACACAAATGTAAGATTCCTTGCAAGCTGGTTGATCCGAGAGCCTCCCGGTCCATTGACAGTAAGAGAGTCTGGGTTACTGTACGTACCCTGCTGACAGGAGCAGCGAACAGATCCCAACGCTCTCTCCTCTGGCCTGTTGAGAAAGACAGAGGTGGTGGAGAGACATCCATTAGAGTGGTGGTATGGACAGGTGGAAGCGAGAAATACCACACTGTTGCACTTTCAATCATGGTTTGCCAGTGTAAGAGACTTTGTTTACATGTTGTTTTCAGGCAGAAACCTCTTACCTCCATATTTGAACTTTGGGTTTTCTTTCGTAAATAAATGTGTGTGTGTGTGTGTGTGTGTGTGTGTGTGTGTGTGTGTGTGTGTGTGTGTGTGTGTGTGTGTGTGTGTGTGTGTGTGTGTGTGTGTGTGTGTGTGTAATATATATGGATATATATATAGACTGTTGTATGGTGGAATAACGCTATGACACTGTTATGAAACAGTGTCATTATTCCATTCCCTTCTATAGCTGCTACCATAGCGACTGCCTATCGCCTTGTCCCTGAAATTCACAAATGATTAAATAACATGAGGTAAAAAGATGAAATAAGAGATAGTACTGTGCTGTGCTGTGTTTCCCTCTCTCTCTCTTTCACCACATGTGGTACTTACAGTGGTACTTACAGTGGTGGAACGTAACTAAGTACATTTAAAAAAACCTTTATTCTTCTACTTTTACCTTACTCCTTCAGGGAAGGTCTATCATAGGAGACCAATCGTGCACAAGAGACAGATTAGTTATTTGGCTAGGTCACAGCGAACTTCACAGTGAGCTGCGGGAAAACGGATTCTCAGAAATGTATGTATTTAGGTACACCGGCTAGACATGACTTGCAGAAAATGAACACAACCATAGTAACAAGATGGTTCATATTGCCTAGAATTAAGAAATAGATGAGAAGGGAAGGTGGCCGTCTGGCCGAGACCTGCCTACTGAGAGAATGGATATTGTTGTGAAGTGGTGTCATGTCAGATCCTGACCATTGCTTGTTTATGCTCTGCACAAAATAAACCTCTGTATTGAAGATCCACTACCACCTGGTTTCATATTGTGAATAGAGGTCCTGTGAAATTGTCAGTAGATATCTACTTCAATACTATTTTATGATCACTTTAATTGTGTTACGTATAGCTAAACAAATGAAAATATATGGTATTGCTACTTTTACTTAAGTATAACATCCAAGTACGTCTTCCACAGACTGGGTATGTCCTACTTATTGACGTCAGCAGTGAGGTCTCAGCATTTGAGAAGCGTAGTAAAAGTGGATTACTGTCAGATGACTATCTGTGTAATCATTCTTCTAATTCTATCTGGTCTATTATAGAAAGACATGCTCTTTGTCTCGCTGGCTGCTCTGAAAATGACACACGCAGTACTGATACCTACGTCATACTGATGCTCAGGGGGCCGAATAACTGTCATTTTCCTCTTCTACCCCGGATTTGAACCCTGTTTCTTTTTTTTTTTTACCATTGAGCTAATAGAGCCTGCCTGAATGCTCAGGGGATAAATGTAATCTTGACCATCAGGTCAAAATTAGTGTCAGATCCTGTGTCTAGGTGAGACATGACGATCTAAATGTCTCAATAGAAGAACAGGGAGACACAATACAACCACCCCAATTGTACAAGTTATATTGTATTAACATACCCTACCATACAGAACATTAACATACCCTACCATACAGAACATTAACATACTCTACCATACAGAACATTAACATACCCTACCATACAGAACATTAACATTGCATAGTGCCGCTTAAAAAAACACCATTAGACCCACAACAGGTTGCTGTCTACCCAATTCTACTCTGAGCCCTAAGACAGTCATATCTGACTAATTAATTACCCCATATCTTGATCACACCTACCTGAGCGTCCACTCCAGCCCTTGGTAATCAGAATGGACAACATGCAAATCACAACGGCGGTGGCAAACAACTGAAAAGACAATAATGAGATGGCATACGAGACACGGGGTAAACAGAAACTATCATAACAAATACAGAGACTTAACACGACTAACAAGACAAACCACAGTTATCAACAACGAATAGTATGTCAGGTGACAGGTCAGCATACTTTAAGCTCGGAAAACAATTAAGACAAGCAAAGTCAGTGAACTCAAATACAGTAGTGAGTCAAAGGAGGAAAGAGAAGAGGAAACACATTCTAACACATTCTAACACACTTATGATCACATGAATACATACACATAATATGAACACATACAGTAGGCTACAAGTGTACACTGTACACACAGGTGCATAAGTAAACATAAACACACGCACACATACACACGCGCACACGCACGTACACATAAACCTTACTTCTTGTAGCTGAAGTCGCACTCTGCTGCAGAGTCGGAGCCAGTTGGCCTTAGCCCTAGCAGGACCAGGCTCCATGATCTCTCTCTTTGGGAAACTGGCAAAGAATGGAGAAGAAATATTTGCCACACTTGAAATGAAATGAAATGATTACTATATTTACCCAGGGTATCTGGGCTAAGCTCAAGAACTTGTTTCCAGCCAGGCCCTGCTCATAGAACATTTCATCGTAGTGGTTCAATGCCTTGTTCAAGGGCACTTCAGCGGTGGTATTTTTAACGTGTCGGACCGCTGATTCGAACTGGCGACCTTCCGGTATCAAGACCGCTCCGCAATCCGTTCGGCCACCGCTGCCACACTTGATTGTGCATATATGAATATAGATTGTGTAATCATTTGGAAGTTAATTTGTCATGAAATAAATTATGGAAAAATGTATCCCCATCAATGAGTAAACTAAAACTAACCCTAACCCCAAGCTTAATTGGTATATGGAAAATAACTACTTTATTGCCCCATCATAAATCTGTTATCCTCAAATGTTTATAAATGTTCCCAACATAAACAAACAGCCCCAAAATGCAACAAACACATTTCACCTCTTGTCTACATAATGTTTAGTCTTTCCATCAAGAACTGAGTCAAACACTGGAGACTAATAAGACTAATCTGACAGTGTATCAACAGCATCTGAATGTTCACCTTGGTACTGGTGGCTCCTCTGTTTTCTCCTCAGTAGGGGCACTCTCCACCGACAAAGGCTGCTTTGAGGCTAGACTTTCCTCCAGTGGGACCTCAGGTTTGAGCTCAGGCTCCATTAAGGACTGAGCGTCAGAGGCCGGGCACTGCAGGGATACGGTAGTGAAGGCAGTGGTGGTGATGGTGGAGGACATGGTGGTAGCTGTGGAGGTAGACAGATCTGGTTGTGTGGATGTAAAAGGAGGCTTAGCGGAAGCCGCACTGAAAGGGGGTGCGGTGTTGTCCTTGGTGACTGCAGGGGTCATGCTTGGGCCAATGCTGGGGGGCTGGAGCTGGCCCTGGGCTGGCTGGTGCAGTGTGGCCTGCTTCTCCAGAGGAGGCCTCGTGGAGGACAGGCCGTCCGAGGGGGGCTCCAAGGCGGGGGCTGTGCTGGTGGGCGTGGGGGTGTAAGGCGGCTCCTGGTCTTCGCTGAGTGTGCCATCCAGTGGGTACAGGTCTTCGTCTTCCTCGTATGGCATCTCCTCCTCGTTGTCATAGTTGTACTCTGCCCCCTCCTCCTCCCCCTCGTACATGTCTCCCTCCTCCTCCTCGTACAGGGCCCCCTCCTCCCCTCCGTCCTTGATGTAGCCCCCCTCATCGCTGTAGACCACCTGGGGCTCCTCCGAGCCCCAGACGGGGGAGCCCTCTTTGCCACAGCTGACCGAGGAGTGGCAGGAGTGGTACGAGTCATTCTCATCATAGAACTCGGAGCCGCGCAGGCTGTCGCCGTCCTGGGGAACGAACTCTCCACTGAGCTGGGAGCTGCCTTGGCTCAGCTCGCCTGACGAGGCATAGCGGCTATCTGTCGGACTGGTGGGGAGAGGGAGATATGGAGACCAGTTACACACAGACAACTACACACACACACACACACACACACACACACACACACACACACACACACACACACACACACACACACACACACACACACACACACACACACACACACACACACACACACACACACACACACACACACACACACACACACACACACACACACACACACAATTTCCCCATCCCAGAATTATGTTTTCACGTGGTTAAGACGGTTTCAGATTTGCCTGGGATGGTTTCAGATATCAGTCCCAATGTGACCAATATGATCAATACAAACTACGTGACTGTGCCTTTGAGTTGGCCCAGAAAAAATCAAACATGTTGGATTTTGTCAGTCGCCCTGGGAGTCGGTGCGGTGGGGGTCCGCAGGGTCAGGGGGGCCATGAGGATTATTAGCCTAGACTGCCTCCAGTTGGGCGTTCCGCACTTGGGCTTAAAATCGGGGGAATTCTTGCCACAGTGAGCTTTAGTAGAGGGAGAGATTAGGGAGGAGAGGATGATTTATACACATACTGTGTGTACACACACACACACACACACACACACACACACACACACACACACACACACACACACACACACACACACACACACACACACACACACACACACACACACACACACACACACACACACACACACACACACACACACACACATGCATACACAGAGGATTTGCATATAAATAGCAGATACAAACTCTGAATAAAATGAAAGAAAAACAACCTTCTCAAATCTGACAGACCCTGTCAATTGAGGAAGAAGAGAGAGAGACTGAGAGAACTACTGTATGTGTTCACCGTGATGAATGACGCTGTTAGACACTGCATGAGTCAGGGCGATCTGACACACAGGAATACGCACGCACGCACAGTCGCACACACACACACACACACACACACACACAGTCGCACACACACACACACACACACACACACATCAACACTTCAGTATTTAGGCTCTATTGAGTGCAGCAAAGTGTGTTCAATAATGCATGAGGAACTGGGGGAGCAGTAACAGAGAGGTCTGGGAACAGCCTGGGGCTATAGTGGGAACCAGAGGGAATAAGAGGCTGGATGATTGATCACATGAACAAATCAATAACTCAATCTATCAATGCATCAAACAAATCAAGACTTCCCTTATTTCGTGCTCATTAGTGATCCACCCTCCTAAACCCCCTCTCCCCCAGCCCACCCCATCCTCAAACACTGCGCACGCACGCACGCACGCACGCACGCACGCACGCGCACACACACACACACACACACACACACACACACACACACACACACACACACACACACACACACACACACACACACACACACACACACACACACACACACACACACACACACACACACACACACACACACACACACACACACACACTCATCTATTGATTCAATTTAAAAAAACACACAGAAGGCTCGCACAAGTGGCTCAGCCAAATAAAGCAACATCAAGCACACTTGTTGAGTCCTGGGCTGTCACTCCTGCTCTCATCTGTAGCTCCACTGTCTGTCTGCACTGCCTTCATGAAACCCATTCACAAGTATAGGGAATTATCTTCAAATACCGTTGCCATCGGGCAGAAACCTCATATCTCCATATTTCTTTTAACATTTCATGATTCTTTTGTAAATGAATGACCTAGTTTGTCAAACTAAAGTATCAGTTTTGGACATAGAAGGTTTCAGCCTGACAGCAACGGAATATGAAAATCTCACATGTGCATGTCCCAACAAAGGCAACAGTGGGAAAGAGACTATATTTTACTTTGGGTCATTTTTCAAAGTAAATTAAAGAATAATAAATTGTAGTATAGGAGGATGCATGTCTCTGAGCTGAAGGCTTCCTGCGTTGTTCTGCTTCGGAGGGAGAGATATAGCTGTATAATTATTTACTGTGGGACAGGGCTCTTCTCACTGCCTCACTCAACAACAGGCAGTAATAACAGACTTCCACAGAAGCAGATACACACATGTTTACACAAATGGTTATATACGATGGAGGAGACCCACAGGCCCACACATTAGCTCAGCTGAGCAATAACTAACAATTAGCCCCTTCGAGTCATACTCACACCGACTCTCTTTCTCTCTCTTTAACCTGAATCACGACCACACCACACCTCCGTTTTAAACACCTAATCCTAACCCAAATCTGACACTTTTCCAAAATGTAACCCAAACGTGACACTGTTCTTTGATTTCTCCTGGTTTACTGTGGTCCGCATCAGGGCTGGAACTGGGTAAAGAATTCGGCCCTGACATTTTAGCCTAGACAGGCCCACCACAACTATAGCATGCGGATAGCAGATACTCTGTCGAGGCACACAAAAACCTAATACCAACACTTTTACTGAATAACATCCCTCCATGTTCTGATAATTACCGATTACCTCATCCTAAAACAGCGCCACATCATGAAGGCCAGGCATGGTCCGCATAAAGACACACGGACGCGTGCACACATGCGCACGTGTGCACACACGCGCACACACACACACACACACACACACACACACACACACACACACACACACACACACACACACACACACACACACACACACACACACACACACACACACACACACACACACACACACACACACACACACACACACTGTACATACACACACACCGAACAGTGCGGAACTCCACAAACATGGAAAAGAAGGGGCATGATTCTGGTTGTTTACAAGAGCACATTTGTCACCGGGTGCACAGTATATTTAGTTACAGGACGCAACAGGTTAAAGATAAAGATACAAATCATGTAAATAATACAATACTGTACTGTACATATATATATAATAAGGATGAATATAATAGTGTACTGTACATATAAACAGAGAATAGAGGGTAACTTAGAGCACAAGCATGCAAGCACAGCGAGCGAGGAGGACGGGACAAGTCCACCACTGACGTCACAGCGAGACGGAGTCACAGGCTAGAGCGAGAGGGAGAGGAGGAGGTGCAGAGACCCACCTATCAGAGAACGAATGCCTACTGTCTAGTGAATACTGACGGCTGGTGCGCTGGCTCGACCCCGAGCCCGAGTCGATATCGCTGCCGCACCCGTTGGTGGCCGAGTCTAAACTATCATTGAGTCTGGGCGAGAGGAGGAGGAAGGAAGGAGGGAGGAAGGAGGAAGGGAGGGGTTTGGGGGAGAGGTTAGCAGAGGAGCATCAGTTGAGCTCAGTGCAAAAACCTTTCAAAGACGGCTCGGACCAGACTTAACCACTTTTAACCTGGTGTCCCCATTGTGGGCATGTGATTACAGATGAAGTGCATGAAGGGGGGGGGGATAAATAAATGCCGGTACTGTAAACTGTACATATCGTTGCTGTCGGGCAGAAACCTCTTATTTCCAAATTCTACGTTTTTTACGCCCTACTTGATAATACTGTACAAAAGTAGAACGTCCGCAAGATCAAAGTTTCGAGCTTGTGGATCTGCAATTTAGTTTTTTTATTTGAATCCTGAAATGTTTTGGGCAGAGACAGAGACGATATGCCCAGTTCAGCTTTATTTATACTTTGCCGATGTATGGTGTATGGTGAGTTTTTTCTGCAAAATAATCTGGCACAGAAGAGGATATTACATCACACTTAAAGTCTGGTGCTCTTTTTTGCATGCATTGCACACCCATCCACTCATGGCTCGTACACACTGCCCGATATTTGCTCCGATTATGCTGTCGGGACCATTTTTGGCGCTCGCCGACAAAACCCCCGATCTGACTGAAGATCCTTGGGTAAATACCTGTCATGTGTCGTACAATGGTAGCTATATTAGCCCAATGTTGCTGTTAAAGTATATAAAACCAACTAATTTCACTTGAATAATATTATGTTGATAAAACCGCATCGGAGCAAACAAACTCTCCCTCTCTGTGTGTGTGTGTGTGTGTGTGTGTGTGTGTGTGTGTGTGTGTGTGTGCGTGTGTGTGTGTGTGTGTGTGTGTGTGTGTGTGTGTGTGTGTGTGTGTGTGTGTGTGTGTGTGTGCGCACGCGCGCCGAGACGGAGTTATTTCATGAAGATCAAGATTTAACGTCCTGTCTCGCTGCAGCCCACGTCGGCTACACGCTATCACAAACATTTCGCCCTGTGTAGCCCAAGGTGTAGCCTGGCTATCCTGTGTGTGTGTGGCGTGCACAGAGAGAGAGAAAGAGAGAGAGAGAGAGAGAGAGAGAGAGAGAGAGAGAGAGAGAGAGAGAGAGAGAGAGAGAGAGGGAGAGAGGGAGAGAGAGAGAGAGGGAGAGAGAGAGAGGCGTCCTGTGTCGGTCTCGATCGCGCTTGTATCACAGCATCCTGCACATGCGTGAGATGTCAAAATGAATTGGAATAAAAAACAAATGATGTGTATATAGCCTATATCGGGTCTGGATCGCATCTTGGTGAACTCTTGCAGTGTGTGATGCCCAGTCGGCGACCAATCGTTTAGTGTGAAAGTCACAAAGATATAATGACAGCCGATTTCAAAAACTCGCCGACAACTTTAAAACTCCTACAGTGTGTAGGGGCCATCACTCATACACAAAGACACTCGCCCATACCAGCAGAAATGCTCTCTTGATACGCAACCTGCTTTAAAGCATTCTGTGCCACACAGAGAAAGCCTGTATACAGTGGGGACAAAGTTATTCTCTACAGAGGAAGCTCACCATGGGACAACATGTTTTCATGTACAGCATGTACTAGGCCTACAGCATATACAGGCCTGTATATGCTGCCTAGTACACAAAACACAGAATAAAGCAGAAGGAGCTGAGCAGTGGTTGCTGTCGGCCAGAAACCTCTTATCTCCATATTATATTCTTTTGTGTTTTTTCGTAAATTAACGCCCTACTTGATCATCCTACAGCGTCACACAAAATAATCAAAAGTAGCAGAACCACAAGCTCGAATTTGAATCCTGAAAAGCAGTTTTGGACATATGAGGGTTTCCACCTGACAGAGACAATATGAAATATGGAGATAAAAGGTTTCTGCCGGACAGCGTTGATATGCAGGCTAGCCAGGTTTAAACAACCCAAGTCAAGTTAGTATAATAAGCACATTATTTTGAAAATGAGTGATATTCAACACATTACCGAGTATTATTTCCTTGTGTGCTTCCCTTCATCCTGCAGCAGATACAGTAGGCAAGGCCAAAGAGGCAAGAGAAGGGAATCACTCTGCCTCGGGTATATATGTGTGTTTGTGTGGACAAAGCATATGGGTGCCTGTACATGCTTTTCTTATGTAAATGTTGTGGGCGTGTTCCCACATAACAGTAGCTTTTGTGTCAGTTCCACCCCCTTGATTGGTTAATCACACGAACCTAAGGCGTCCATATTCTGGGGGTGAACATTATAGATCGCCTATTTGGGGCAAAAAATGGCACCAAATGGGTGCCTGTACATGCTTTTCTTATGTAAATGTTGTGGGCGTGTTCCCACATAACAGTAGCTTTTGTGTCAGTTCCACCCCCTTGATTGGTTAATCACACGAACCTAAGGCGTCCATATTCTGGGGGTGAACATTATAGATTGCCTATTGTCAGCAAAGTGATTTGACTGTATAGAGGGGGGGGGGGTCTATTATAGAGCCCTGGGGAACCCCACCGGTCAACGAAGTAGATGGGGGGGTTTAAGTGACTTGTGTTACCTCATGGCAGTCTGGTCATAGTCCTCGATGTAGGAGTGTCCGTCTTGCTGCTGCCTCATGGGGTACTGGTGCATGGAGGCGTTGGGCTGGGAGGTGGTGTAGTAGGGAGGAGGCATGCTGTTACTGGTCTCACTGCGGTAGTCGCTGTCCCTGTCATCCACAGCGCTGTCTGGGTCCTCGTCTGTACCGCAGACACAACAAGGGGGCCACTGGTCAATGGTCTGCCTCAGTGGTTTGCAAACGGTCTACTTTTCAAAGACCCCCCATAACTCTGAGAGTACAAATGTGTTTACTCTCAGAGGAATACAAGAACAGTGGCCCCCTAAAGCACACTCGCCCTGGGTCAAATACAGCCATGTCGGAATGGTCTGACCCACGTATGTCTGACCACCAAAGTTCACTCACCCCGGTCAATCTGGCAAGCTCGGAATGGTCTGACCAACAAATCTCGAACGGCACTGAGTCGGTTAAAGCGGACTTCGCCCATGCACTCGCTCCGTGCCTCTCGTGGCTCAAGTCTCCGTCATTATAACTAGGTTTTTTTTTACTTCCTATAACTTAATGTTAGGGGCTGTAGTCTGTTCTCACTAAGCAGGGGAGACCCGGGCGAGTGGTCCCCAGCTGTGGGCGAGTGGTCCCCAGCTGTGGGCGAGTGGTCCCCAGACAGACAGTCAAAACAACTCAGTGAGGCTGTATTGTCTCTCACACCCCTCGGTAGAATACTTGTACTAGCTGATATGAGTTTGGTCACAGACGGTAAAACACAGAAAAGAAGACTATTAGGTGGGTATTAAATTAGGTGGGTTATTCACGCGTTGAATAACAGAAAATTATGTGAGAGGAACTTACTTTGCTGATCTCCCCATAGACTCCAGTTACCTACAAAGACACAAAGGAAATAAGAGGTGGGAAATTAAATTAGGTTTGGGCCATAAATTAACTAAAACGGTCCTACAGGCAGGTTTAAACACAAAGGCATGTTTTTAGGGTGTAAATCCATGCGGACAATCCATGTCATCATCCATAAACACACACTGTGTTCATAATGTGAGACACACACACACACACACACACACACACACACACACACACACACACACACACACACACACACACACACACACACACACACACACACACACACACACACACACACACACACACACACACACACACACACACACACACACACACACACACACACACACACACACACACACACACACACACACACACACACACACACACACACATCTGAGCCACCCACTCCGCTAAGTAAGCCTCCACAGATTTCTACCATACAACCTCCTCCACCTGAGCCCCATCCTGTCATCGTCAGCAGGCAGACAGACAGACAAACAGAGACATACAGACAGACCACCAGACAGACAGACAGACAGACAGACAGACAGACAGACAGACAGACAGACAGAGACATACAGACAGACCACCAGACAGACAGACAGACAGACAGACCACCAGACAGACAGACAGACAGACAGACCAGACAGACAGACCACCAGATTGACAGACAGACAGACAGACAGACAGACAGACAGACAGACAGACAGACCAGACAGACAGACAGACAGACAGACAGACAGACAGACAGACAGACAGACAGACAGACAGACAGACAGACAGACAGACAGACAGACAGACAGACAGACAGACAGACAGACAGACTGTAGAGTAGACTACTAGACACAAGCCCTCAATCATCACACTGCTCAGGCGACGGACGCTGAGCTGTGGGCAACAAATAGTCGTGTCAGCGTTCCTGTCTCCCTCCCACCGTCCTTAACCAGAGCGTTTCTGTTGTGGCAGAAACCTTGTATCTCCATATTTCATTGAAAGCAAATGTGGTTAAGTGTGTGAGTGGGTTTTATAAATATTGAACCAATGTTAAGTATTAACAAGAGACTTTTATAAATATTATTTTTTTCCAACAACCAGGGGGAGTCAGTTCCAGGAGGACAACGTAGGAAGAGCGAAGAGGAGAGAGGTGTCAGGCATGTAAAAATATTCAGAGAGGGGAACATGGGAGTGGGAGGAAGGAGTGTAGGAGGTGAGGATAGGAATATATCGTCACTGTCGGGCAGAAACCTCTCATCTCCACATTCTAACTTTTTGTGTTTTTTCCTAAATTAATGCCTCACTCCTACATGATCACATTACAGCATTGAAAAGTCAAGCTCAAACCACGTCACTTCATGCTGCGTTTCCAGCTTGCAGATCTGCTACTTTTGATATTTTTGAATTTGAATAGCGAAATGTAGGGAGTAGGGCTGGGCGATATGGATACAAAATATACGCAAGCACGCACGCACGCACGCACGCACGCACGCACGCACGCACACCAAATACCTCAGTATTGATATTGATAGTTAAAAGATTTATACATTTTGTTTTTAATCTTTTACAAGATTTTCAATATATAATAGCAGATCTATACAAGCTCACAATGCATTGCACTGTATTCTGAGCTGGTAGATCAGGAATGGGGCATTTTTGCAAGTAAAAATAATGCTTGCGTGATTAAAAACCAGGAAAAGACAACACCTATCACGACATTAACATTATCCAAAATCCCAGGTGATACACTATCTAGTCCCATATCACAATATCAATATAACATCGATATCGTTCGGCTCTGTCGGGGGGAAACCTCATTATGTCCAAAACAGTTACTTTTCAGGATTCAAATTCAAAAGTATCAAAAGTAGCAGATCTACAAGCTCACAATGTGTCGCTTTGCACCACGTTTAGAGTTTACGGATCTGCTCATTTTGAAGCTTTTTGTGTGACGATAGGGCAAAAAGTTAGAATATGGAGATGTGAGGTTTCTGAACAACAGCGACGACATATTGTCCAGTCCTAATATGGAGTGTGATGGTGGTGACACTCACAGCACTGTGTAGACGGGGCTTGTAACGGTCTCTCCTGCTGCTCCTGGTAGGCATACTGAAACAGCAAGATCACAATAACAGGTCAGAAGAATACGAGGCCTGGGCCGGTCTAACGGTCCAGGGCACCCAAGCTGGTAATCCAGCCTGACAGCGTGTCGCAGGTTCAAGTCCCGATCCTGACAAGCTTTTCTGCGTGTCTTCCCCCTATCTCCCTCCCCGTGTCCTGTCAATTTACTGTACATCTATCAATAAAGGCAAAAAGCCTCCAAATATCTTAAAAAAAACAAAAAAAAAACAACAAGTATTGACTGCTCGCAAAAAAAAGAAAAGAGAAAAAACCAACTCATTTTCCAATAGAGTGCAAATACAGAGAGAGAGGATGTGGGAGCAGGGAAAGGGGAATATTGAGACTAGATGGAGCGGAGAATGGCTACAATGAGGAGAAAAGGTGGAGGCAGTTGGTGGGTGGGGGGGAACAGAGTGAGTGAGAAAAGGAGTAAGGGTGAAGAGAGAAAGGAAGGTGTGGTTGAGGAAGAGTAAAGGAGAGTGGAGAGAAGGAGAGGAGAGTGGAGAGAAGGTGATGAAATGGAATGAAAAAACAGTGAGAAGTTGATGTCCTTACATCTTGGTCTCTCATGGCGTTTAGTTGCTCTAGTTTCTTGGCCCAGTATCTGGCTTCTTCCTCCGGAATGTCTGCAGGACACAACAACAACACACATTGTCAAAGGCATACTTGAAAGGTGCAGTAAATTCATTCATTCAAAAAGCTTTATTTATGCTTGAAAGGTTAATCCCAGTGCATAATTTACAGTGAACAACAATAAATCCCTCATGGCTCCATTTGGCTCCATGTTTTTTTTTACTGTGTATGAATGGGTGGGCTAACCTAGAGGCAGTTCAAAGCGGGTGTCCAGCAGCACCCTGTGGAAGGTGGGGTCTTTGGTTCCGCAGATCTCATTCTCAGCCATGATCACGTTGGAGTCCATGGTCAACCACTGGCCTGGACCCTCCTGACAGACACAGGGAGAGATAAGTTAGGTCTACACAGCATCTAAGATAAACGTGTCTTTGCTAAATTGTAACATTCAAATTATTATTCACATTAAATGAACATAATATGGTGCTACAGTATAACCTGAATACAGTATCAGCCTACACAGTATATATTGTATAAATACTAGTCCCTAAATGAGTGGAGTTAAGATATTCCTTTGATATTCCTTTGTACCCATCTCTTTATATTTATTTTTTTCCTTTGCACTCTTCAAACATGCTATGCATCCATGGTATTTGTATAACAGCACTACTGAAAGTCAAGTGTTGTCATGCTGAACATGTGGTACTTTGTACATGTGGTACTTTGTACATGAAAGAGGAAAGAGAAAAGAGAAATGTTACCATTTAGGTGTGTCAGATGTTTTGTGAAGCTTAAAGATGCAATACGGAACTTTATTTTTTATGTGAATAAAACAATATGTGCATCTTTATCTGCATGGAGTATGTTAATACAATATAACTTGTACTGTACATTTGCAGTTATGAACACTACTGGTTGACAATGGGCTCTATGCACACACGCCATTTTGGAAAGAACTTGGGCCCCTTCCCTACTAAGTGTTACCACTGATTACTAATGAAGGCTCTGTTCCATTCTGGTCATACAGGAGAAAGAGTCATGCTGCTGCTGCTGCTACTGTGCGTGTTGGCTCACTGGAAACACTCTGCTACACTAGTGGGTCTCAAAGTGTCCTTGAATGGGTTCCAAATGGCCCATATGGGTGTGTAACTCTGAGGCCCCTTTTCCACCGGTTGGGAACCGGTTCAGTTCAGAACCAGTTTTTAGTCCATGAGCCAGACCTCCAAAATTAGAATGTTAATTATGAATTGAGTGGCAAAACCATACCTATATTAAATTGTTTATAGGATCAATATAAGTAAATTAATATATGATAACCCTTTCACAGTAGTAGATTTTTCATATTTATCACACATTTGGTTATTTTCACCTACAGTATACAGTACGTGATAGGTGAATAGGTAAAAATGTAATTAATACAGTAGTTATCACCATGAAACTTTCCCAGTTGATTACTTACACGATGGCAATGATTTATTGTATTACACATTTTCTGAAATTGTACATTTATATATGCAAATTAGGTATTATGAAGGAAAATATGCAAATAGAAAATATGAAACAAATGGAACAGAGCCTTAATTAGTATAATCGGTAACACCTGTGAAGGAAGTAGGGAAGCGGCCTGGAAGTACTGTCGGAAGAGTTATTCTGTGTGCATATACAGTAGCCCATTGATATTGCCTGCAGCTCAACAAAGCAATGTCTCCCCTGAGCAAGCGTGTGTTCCACCTTAGGTCAGTATCCCGGAAATCCCGGGAAGGGCATAGATTTTACGGATTACAGCTTTAAGCTAAACTTGAGCTGTGCCAATTGGTAAATCAATACGACACAGACTGTGTTTCCAAGCTCAAAGTCATCCAAGTACTCGGATTGTAATTCTATTTAGCTGGTTACGCACAAATTAAATTAGAATGTTCCATTCATTATACAATTTAATATAATTTTTAGGGCCGGGACTTTAACGCGTTAATTGAGATTAATTAACTACAGAAAAATTAACGCGTTAAAAAAATTAACGCATTTAATCGCACCTTTTTTTTCACGGCGGAACGTTTCTCACTGGGCGCATTTCTAGTACTGAATAGGCTCATTAGGCTGCTGTATGCCTTGCACAGCTTGCAGGGGGAGGAGCAGCCCCCCCCCCTCACTCTACACTACAGCTCCGTCAGACAAGTTGAGACAACAACACCACCCAAACGAGAAACGAATCGAATGAAGAAGCCGCTTATATCGCTTTTGCTCCGTGGATGGGGCATTTAGATTTAAAAGCTATCGGATGGACGCGTGGATAGCAGCATGGTTGTGTGCAATATCAGAGGGAAAGGATCCATATGACCAATGTTAGCTCCATGCTAGCTGCTTCAGCTTAGCATGTCTCGCACTGAGTAGAGGCTTGCAGAGATTTCACCACAGCACGAAGCTGTCAAGCTGTCCTCGATGCGAAACATACTGAAGCAGCAAGTGTGAAAGTCCGTGGTCAGACAATGGTCTGCCCCAACCCCATGTGAAATGCATTCCCCAGCTAGTTCATTCCACCGTTTTTTATTTTATTCCTTTGTCTAAGTGTTTCCCCCCTAATAATGCCCCACCATGCAAAGCACATTTGAGTATTCATAGCCACTTTATATAGGCACTTGCTGCACTTGTTTATCTGTTGAAAAGTTGTATTGCTTAAAGGGGAATACCACTCATTTTCAACATTTTTCTATGGAGTTGTGTGGAAAACTGGAAATAATAAAAAGTCACCATTTGTTGTTGCCTAGAACTGGAGGTCTGACAAAAAACAGTAACAATATGAAGTACAGCTTTGTGATGTCACTAAGATGTACTTGTTACTGTCACTGATTTTTTTTCAGACCTCCAGTTCTAGGCAACACAGAATGGGGTGACCTTTTTATTATTTATTATTATTAACAGCTCTAAGGTATATTAATGACAGTAAAATGTTGAAAATGAGTGGTATCCTGTAGTCACTATTCATTGATTCACTAGTATACCAAAATCCATTTGAAAAAATAGCTTTCTCACTGTTCTCGGGTCAAATAATGATATGCGATTAAAATGCGATTAATCGAGATTAATTAACTACAAAGCCTCTGATTAATTAGATTAAAAATTTTAATCGAGTCCCAGCTCTAATAATTTTCTGTACTTATTTGGCAGTATTAATCAGTCATCGTTATTTGTAAATTACTACTAGTCCTGACCCTTTGTTCTTTCATAACTTGCAGTTGCATAACTTGTTACCGTATCATATTGCTCTCATATAATATAGGCTTCCAGTTCAGTTCATGCATATGAACGCAGAGAATCATGAAATGGGAAGGCTCTGAAAACATACCAATACGTTTTGGTATTGGGGTGCACTGCACATGCACATACTGCGTAATCCAGGGAGGGTTGGGGGGAGGGAGGGGGTTAGGGGGGCAGAATCCTAACTGGGTCAGAGAGAGAGAGAGAGAGACCAATTACCTCATTGGACTGTCGTATACTGTGCAGGGGGATCCATAAGGTGCCCACCATGGTGTCCCAGATCAGGCCTTTATTCCATACCTCCACCGTTAGGCCCAGATCCAGACGGTTTATCTCACTGCACGGAACACAGGGACAGGGAGATGAGAGAGAGAGATAGAGAGAGATAGAGAGAGAGATACAGACCTTACATAAATAACACACATTTTCCCCAATTAAAATAAAGTGGAAAAAATTGTCCAAAACTAAATAAAAAAATAAAACATCTGCGAGCTTGAAACTTTTGTGTGACACTGTAGTGTGATCAAGTAGGGCCTACATTTATGAAAGAAATCATACAAAGTCAAAATTTGAAAACATTTCCATAAGCCTTGACACATAGCAGGGACCTCTGAGCCTATTTGTCCCACTACTCCGATGAAGCATTATATTATTGAAATAGTGAGATTTCTGCCCGCCAGCAACAATATAATATTATAGCTACAGTCAGGTGGTCAATTATATTACTTTCAAAGAATGTTCAGTATCTCCTCCTACACTGAGCTGGGCAAACGCTATGTGCACTCTGCAGGAAAAAATGCTCTCCCAAGTGAATCAAATCCTAATAATAGACAGCTTTGATATGAGAGCCAGGGAAGTAATCTGCCAAATGGCTGACTTGGGCTGTGGCTTCATAGAAGAGGAGAGGGGGGAGATAGGTGGATGGGAGAGTGAAAGAGGAAGAGTGAGCCTAGGGAGGAAGAAGATGGGAGGGGGGTAGAACTGTATTGTTTTCATCATGGGTTTCGGCAGATGAATGTCTATTAAAAAAGAGGAGAAAAACGTTTTTCTCAATCTGTTCTGCTTTGGGAATGTTCTTCTGCTTGGGCAACTTCCAGTCCTTATCATCAGATGGTGATGGTGTTGAAAACTTCAAAATTGATCTGGCCTCTGAAGTCTGCTGGAGCAGTGCAATACACACACACCCACACCCCGCCAGTAAAAATTACTTTTTTTGGAAAGCATAAATTAAACTGCTAAAATAAAATAAACTAGAAAAAGTGCCCTTCTGGGCACAGGTCTCCACCAGGAGGATAGGAGTGTGTGTGTGATGTTTGGCAAAATGTTTAGGAGCAATATAAACGTGTGTGTGTGTGTGTGTGTGTGTGTGTGTGTGTGTGTGTGTGTGTGTGTGTGTGTGTGTGTGTGTGTGTGTGTGTGTGTGTGACGCGGCTTGGCCTGCTGTTGTAGCGTCACCATGAGGCTGATTTGAAAACTGTCAAGTGGCATTTCTTACAAAGCCTAGTGGGAATATGCATGCACAGTTTCACCACAATCGGACGCTGCGTTGAGTAGTTGTGGCGATTTCTACAAAACGGGTACAAAGCGGGCTACTCCTGAAAAGTTTAGAAGCCAATCGTAGCCAATGAGGGTGGATTATGAGAAATCAAACAAACCCGTCTTGATCACATGATTATGAAGAAGATGTGTACCGATTTGCGTGAAATTTGGATAAAATCTGAAGGAGTAATATTAGAAAATGTGTTTTACATATGTCGGCCTCCTGGTGGCGCTATAAAGAGCAGATGTGAAAAATTCCAGGCAAAGGTTTTTCCTTGGCCTCTAGGGAGTTGGCATACAAAGTTATCCACAGATCCGTGCAGTTAGAGGCCAGTTATAGCGCCACCGTGAGGCTGAGTTGAAAATGTTCATGTGGCATTTCTTCCTCTGCCTAGTGGGAATGTGCGTGCACAATTTCACGGAAATCACACGATGTGTTCATGATTTGCAGCATTTTGTTTGAAACTGAGCACTCCTGCGAACTTTGGAAGCCAATCTTAGCCAATCAGGATTGAGTCTGAGAAATCTGAAAGACCCGTTTCGTTGAATGGCTCTAGAGAGACTGTGTACCAATTTGCGTGATGTTTGGACAAAATCTGTAGGTGTACTGTCCAAAAACGTGTTTTGCACAAAGCGGCCTCCTGGTGGCACACACACATATGGACGGACGGACGGACGGAGTGCAAAACATACTCTCTCCCCATGCCTTCGGCCTGGTGGAGACAAAAATGTAATACAAACATATGTGTACCCTGAGTCAGAGAGGTGACAGCTGAGTTATCTGTCTGTGAATTGAATTATATATATATATTATTAGACACTCTAATAACAATAGTCTGCTTGCTTATAGGCAACCACACTAATAACTTTAATAGATTTGAATGATGGTGCGACGTGCGTATAATGAAGCAGGTGAAGGATGGCATGTCTATAATGAAGCCGGTAAAATAGAACAGTGGTTCTCAAAATGTGGTCCGGGGAACACCAGGGCTCTCCTTGAGGGTGTTCCAGCTGGGGTCCCCAATTGAATTATTTAATCATTTTAACCCATACATCTGCTATTTTCAAACAAATGTGAATTGTTGGAATACTTTTAAAGAACATTAACAACACGTATGTTGTATGGGAATCCCTGACTCCCTGGCACACGATCCAGTGGCTAAATACACATACCGTATACATTTTGGGGTCCCTGACATGAAACTTTTGAGAACTGCTGAAATACAAAAGTGGAGGAGAATGATGGAAGTGTGACTCACAACATGAAGTCCTGCTCCCAGCATGGCTGACTGCCACGAACTGCGATGGTGGTGCTCTTAACATTTTGTACCTTCAGTGTCACGTAAGTGTTAAATTTCTCTGAAAGAAAGAAAAGCAGAAATGTCACTGTCAACGAATGCCACTTTGTGTGAGTGTGTGTGTGTGTGTGTGTGTGTGTGTGTGTGTGTGTGTGTGTGTGTGCGCACGCATGCGTGCGTTTCCGTGTTAATCAACATCTTCACATTGATTGCACGCCACCTGTTAACGTCAGACATCACTCAACGACTCAATGCTTAACCAATCAGGTCATATAGTGATCAATTCCATCGATACAATTGAAAGATGTAACGGTATAAGGCGAGCACATCAGAAGAAGTCAATGATCATGTGACGTTGTGAATAAATGTGCCAAACCACCATCACCCTACTTAACATGGCATAGATGGGAATGTCACTCATCATCACCTAGCCTCCACAGTACAGAAATGAGAACTTACCTTGGGGTCCATCGAGCTTGGCTTTCTTCACTGCAAGACAGATATAGAGGAAACAATGGTCACGAAGGGCTTAAAGAGTAAAACATGAATCTGTTTCTTACATTCTACTATTACTATACTAAAGCAATAAGCCACTAGATGTGTGAGGTTACCTTGTATTTTATAATGGCTGAGAGGCGTGGTGAGACTACGTCTCGTGCCTCCGACCCTCTCAGACATTATAAAATACAAGGTAACCTTGGACCTTTGCGTGGCTTATTGCTTTTCTAAAGCGGTACAAACATGGAAACATGAAAATCATGAAACTAGTCCAAATAATTTAGAGAAAGTACTTAGTTCCTTGTTTTCTCAACCAGTCCAGTCAGGCTTTGGGTTATGTTGTCAACCTTTGCCAAACAAATACATAGAGAAAACCGTAGCATAGCTACTTAGCGAACAGCTGTTCTGAGTGACAAGGGAATAGGGGGCACTTGTGTATTTACAAGCGCCACCCGGGCCAGAGTCACTCGGTCCCTACTCACAGCTCTAGAAAAAAAAACGTTTTTTTAACACATCTGCCGCCAATGACTTTCCCCGTCATCTCACATCTGCTCCCCCCTCACTTGTCACTCCCTCAGTGAATGACATGGTGCAACAATTTAATTTTAAAGTAGAATCTGCTCTCAACATAGTAGCTACATTAAAGGTTAAAAATAAATGCACTTCCAGAACAACACCCTGGATCAACGATCACACACGTTCACTTAAGAAACATTGTCGCATTGTCGTCAGGCACAGCGTTATCCTGGTTCTCCTCCTATACCTATCAGAAAGAAGCTACTTTATCAGTCTAGCCGACTTTGTCTCGGACACACATAACATCAATTCCGGTATACCACAGGGCTCAATCCTTGGTCCTCTATTGTTCTCTCTTTACATACTGCCGCTTGGAGAACTCATTAGCGCCCATGGAGTGAATTTTCACTTCTACGCGAATGATACTCAGCTATATATTTCTGTAGCTCCTGATGACCCTTCTGCCCTTGACCCACTGTTATCCTGTCTGTCCAACATTAAATGCTGGATGAGTGAGAACTTTCTCCAACTAAATGAGGATAAGACAGAAGTTCTTATAATTGGTTTTAATGAGCAAAAAGAATCAATAAAAAACAAACTTGGCAACCTGACTGTAGGAAGTAAGTCTGTAGTAAAGAACCTGGGGGTTATTATTGACTCAGAATTAAATTTCAATGCTCACATTAATGAAGCAACCAAGACTGCCTTCTTTCATCTAAGAAATATTAGAGCCTATCTGTCCTTAGATGATGCAAAAACATTGGTCCACGCCTTAGTTTTTCGCGTCTCGATTACTGTAATGTCCTCCTCTCGGGCCTGCCAAAGAAGTCAACGGACAGACTTCAACTTGTTCAAAATTGGCTGCTAGGATTTTAACTAAAACTAAGATGAGAGATCATATTGCTCCAGTTTTATACTCACTACATTGGCTCCCGGTGGTTTTTAGGATTGATTTTAAAATTATTGTACTTGTTTATAAATCCCTAAACGGTCTTGCACCCTCTTACCTCCGCGAATGCCTACCCACAGATACGTTCCTAACCGCCCCCTCAGGTCCTCCACTGCTGGCCTGCTTGAAGTGCCTAAACAAATGTCTACAAAAAAATATGGTGATGCAGCCTTCTGCTTCTATGGGCCTACAGCCTGGAATAGACTTCCATTTCAACTCAGACACGCACCCTCTGTAGACATTTTTAAAGCTCAACTCAAGACTCACCTCTTTAGTTGAGTTTTTAACATCTCTGTTCTGACTGATTTTCTGTGTGCTTTGCTTTTCGTCCATCTATGTTTTGTATGCTTTTATTTTGTATGTGCTTTACCATTGTTTGCTTGCCTGTGTTTTATTGCTATTTTTATGTTCTGCCATGTGAAGCACTTTAAGTTGCATTTATATATGAAAGGTGCTATACAAATAAAGTTTATTATTATTATTATTATTATTACTCACCATATGCTATGTGCGCAGGCGGTGCTAAGAAGCCCGCACGACCAGGGTTTGTATGGAAATCAAGCTTCCTTCCCTAGTTCAGCTACAGATATGCTGAATCACTGTAACTCACCTGGGATTGATATAAACTGATTTAAGGTGTAGATTATCGTGAGATTTAGTACGTCATCTAATCAGAAACCAGCCAATCAGAATCAAGTATTGGAATTAACCGTTTTAGAATTAGTTGTTTTTTCACTTTCACAGATGAGTCAGATGAGTGTTTTGTTACATAAAAACAAGCAATCAAAACAGTGCTTGTTCATTAGTAATTTAATGCCGGCGTTAAAAGTCTCAAGGATTTCAAGCGGAAATCTTGACACAACAAAACCTAATAGCCTATCATTATTACTCATCTTGAAAATAAGACCAGGCTTGAAACTGTATTTACAATCACGTATCACACACATTCATCGAGATATTGAATGGAGTGATAACAGTGAGTGATAACAACACTCTCATCATTAACACAAAAAAGGTGCACCATAAGAGACACACAGATCCCCCATCACTATTCACAGATTAACCAGGTATGTTCATACAAATACCTAGGAGTAGAAATAGATCATCTCCTGTCGTGGAAAGATCAGATTGAATCAGTGTGTAAGAAAACAAAGCAAAGCATCTATTTCCTTCGCCGTTTAAGATTCTTTGGTGTTAGTAGACGGATTCTTCTTTTGTTTTTCACATGAGTGTTCTTCAGTACTGTACCTGTTATGGATGTTTGTCTGTAGCCTTAAAGTCACAACTGCTGCAACAACTAAACATTTGTTCAAAGATTGTTGGACAACCACTTCCAAGGCTCAATGATAACAGCATCCTAAGGTTAGCAAGGAATATCACCTCTAATACTAGCCATGTTTTGCATGGAAAGTATAGGTTGCTGCCTTCAGGAAGGAGATATGGTGTTCCAGCATACAATAAGGTCAGACTGAAGAGGTCTTTTGTCCATCAGTCGACTCTGAGGCTTAATCAGGATTTTGTCCAAGACTAGACTGAGCTGTGGACATTGCTCTCTGCCCTTAAGTTTCTATGTAACTGTATTTTTTTTTTGTCCGGTGTTATATCAAATGTGTGTATATGTGTTGCATACAAGGCCGCTGGGTCGCAAAACAAATTTCAGTGCAAACTGACAATATAGTACTATATCATATATCATATCATATTGTCTGTGACGGGTGGAAACCTCAAACTGTTACTATATTCAGGATTCAAATTCAAAAGTAGCAGATCCACAAACTCGAAACATGTCGCTTTACACCATGCTTCAAGCTCGTGGATCTACTACTATTGAGGCTTTTGTGTGACACTGTGTAGGGTATCAAGTAGGTTATTAATTTACGAAGAAAAACACAAAAAGTAAAGAAAAAAATCACGGTAACCCTTTCTTTTACAGTACAGTAATAACCATGAAATTACATGGTAATTACATGGTTATTACAAGGTAGTAAGGAGTAATTACTGGGTATTTACTAGGTAATTACATGGTAACTACAGGGTAATAAACACAACAATTACTAGGTAATTATCAAGTATTTTGTTGACTACTACCCGGTAATTACCATGTAATTATGAGTATTTACCAGGTAATTACATGGTAATGTAACCAGTAATTACTATGAAAACGAATCAGTAATTACTAGGTAATTATCAAGTATTTTCTTGACTACTACCCAGTAATTACCATGTAATTATGAGTATTTACCAGGTAATTACAGTTATTTACATGGTAATAACATGGTCATGTAACCAGTAATTACTATGAAAACGAATCAGTAATTACTAGGTAATTATCAAGTATTTTCTTGACTACTACCCAGTGATTATTAGTATTTGCCAGGTAATTACATGGTCATGTAACCAGTAATTACTCAGAAAATACAAAGTTTTCCCCAGTAAGTACTAGGTAATCCTTATGTATTTTCCTGCCAACTACCAGGAAATTATAACCTATATACTAGGTAGTTACCAGTTAATTACACTGTAAATACTGGATAATGGCCATGTAGTTACCTAGTATTTACTATACAATTCACTGACGACTACCAGGTATTTACCCATGAATTATTGAGCCATGTGTTATCAATCAATTGGTGCAGTTGACCGTGAGGCTGTTAATGACGGTATTTACATTGTAATTACCAGATATTAACCTGATAACTACCATGTATTACCCAGTCCATTACATGTTAACTACAGGGAAATATACCCAGTAAGTACTAGGTAATTATCATGTATTTTCTTAACTACTACCCGGGAATTACCATGTAATTATGAGTATTTATTATTGATTCATGCCTTATCAATCAACTGGTGCAGTGGCCGTGTGGGTGTTAATGACTATTTACATTGTAATTACCAGATATTAACCTGATAACTACCATGTTTTACCTGGTATTTACCCAGTAATTAAGATGGAACTAGAATGTAAAAGAAAGTGTGGTTTGTTTCCATGATATTACCCTGTACCTTCCCTGTAATAACCATATTTCAGTTTGTAATCAACGAATAGCCCATGAACTCAAGAATGACACAATGATGACAGTTTAAGGGTTTTTATATAGAGATGGTTTCACAGCCACAGACAGACATGGATGGATGATTGTATGAATGGTATCTGAAATGACTAACCTTAACACACTTATCACTGTAAAGTTCAAATACTAGCTGAGGCTAACTTAGCTTGTTAGAGCCCTGTTAGGCTACCATAGATGGCTGCCAATGTTAACCTAGCAACATGATTTAGCATAGCAAATACAGGCAAAAACGAACTTTTTAGAGAACACATAGATGAATGAATTGTTGCAACATTAATTAATATTGCACTGTATAAACAAACAATGAGCATACTTCCTGAAGAACGCATTCTGTGATCCTGTTTGTCTGAGTCTGTGTAGCTGCATGACTGAATGGTTGGGAGAGTGAGTGTAGAGAGTGGAAACTGACTCCAATCAAGATACAGGTTTGGGGGATTTAGCAGGTGTTGGGAATTCACCTAATCAGGTCCAGGCTGGGGTTGCCATGGCGATCAATTATTTTCTACAGGTTAAACCAGTGGTTTTCAACTTTGGTAACCAAATGGACCCTTATAGTTCTTTAACTTTTGAGAGCATAAAATTAAACCAAGTGGACCCTTACAGGTCACATTTTTATGAATAGTTAAATAATTGTTAAAACATCTGCATTAATTAATTTACAAGAAGTCTACACAAGTTAGAGAATGTAGAAGAATTTAATAATTAAATCTCATCAAATGGTGGCCCGTGCCGTGGCTCAAATGCAAAATAAACAATGGACCTTGATTTGAAAAGGGTTGAAAACCACTGGTTTAAACCATGAATTGTAAAAGTAACTGTGTACAAAATTCCCCATAGCATTTAGTGAAGGCTACTTCATGCACACTCTATTCATATTGAGGACCCATTTTTCTACTTTAGTTCAGGCTTCTGTTTGGGCAGTGTAGTCAGTGCAAGAGGACCCCAGTCCAGCTGCAACTCTACATGCAGCTACACAGACAGACAAACAGGATCACAGAATGCGTTCTTCAGGAAGTATGCTCATTGTTTGTTTATACAGTGCAATATTAATTAATGTTGCATTCATCTATGTGTTCTCTAAAAAGTTCGTTTTTGCCTGTATTTGCTATGCTAAATCATGTTGCTAGGTTAACATTGGCAGTCATCTATGGTAGCGTAACAGGGCTCTAACAAGCTAAGTTAGCCTCAGCTAATGTATTTGAACTTTACAGTGATAAGTGTGTTAAGGTTAGTCATTTCAGATACCATTCATACAATCATCCATCCATGTCTGTCTGTGGCTGTGCAACCATCTCTATATAAAAACCCTTAAACTGTCATCATTGTGTCATTCTTGAGTTCATGGGCTACTCGTTGATTACAAACTGAAATATGGTTATTACAGGGAAGGTACAGGGTAATATCATGGAAACAAACCACACTTTCTTTTACAGTCCAGTTCCACCTTAATTACTGGGTAAATACCAGGTAAATAGTTGTCTAGTTACTGGATAAATACTGAGTAATTACCAAGTAATATCATGGCAACAAACCACGCTTTCTTTTACAGTCCAGTTCTACCGTAATTACTGTGTAAATACTGAAAGTACCAGGTAGTAATATGGAAACAAACCACGCTTTCTTTTACAGTCACAGTTCCACTTTAATTACTTAGTATATACTAGGTAAATACAAATCACACTTACTGGGTAAATAGCAGGTAATTACCGGTTAAATATTTTCTAGTTACTGGGTAAATGCTGAGTAATTACCAGGTAAAACATGGTAGTTATCAGGTTAATATCTGGTAATTACAATGTAAATAGTCATTAACACCCACACGGCCACTGCACCAGTTGATTGATAAGGCATGAATCAATAATAAATACTCATAATTACATGGTAATTCCCGGGTAGTAGTTAAGAAAATACATGATAATTACCTAGTACTTACTGGGTATATTTCCCTGTAGTTAACATGTAATGGACTGGGTAATACATGGTAGTTATCAGGTTAATATCTGGTAATTACAATGTAAATACCGTCATTAACAGCCTCACGGTCAACTGCACCAATTGATTGATAACACATGGCTCAATAATTCATGGGTAAATACCTGGTAGTCGTCAGTGAATTGTATAGTAAATACTAGGTAACTACATGGCCATTATCCAGTATTTACAGTGTAATTAACTGGTAACTACCTAGTATATAGGTTATAATTTCCTGGTAGTTGGCAGGAAAATACATAAGGATTACCTACTACTTACTGGGGAAAACTTTGTATTTTCTGAGTAATTACTGGTTACATGACCATGTAATTACCTGGCAAATACTAATAATCACTGGGTAGTAGTCAAGAAAATACTTGATAATTACCTAGTAATTACTGATTAGTTTTCATAGTAATTACTGGTTACATTACCATGTAATTACCTGGTAAATACTCATAATTACATGGTAATTACCGGGTAGTAGTCAACAAAATACTTGATAATTACCTAGTAATTGTTGTGTTTATTACCCTGTAGTTACCATGTAATTACCTAGTAAATACCCAGTAATTACTCCTTACTACCTTGTAATAACCATGTAATTACCATGTAATTTCATGGTTATTACTGTACTGTAAAAGAAAGGGTTACCAAAATCACACCCGTGTGAACTGAGTGGTGCAAGGTCTTATATAGCCTGATCAGCTGTGGTCTGACGTAATGTCAGTGACCATAGTAACCATGCTCATTCTTTTGAGGGACAGGTACACAAACACACACACACGGGTACTAACAAAGCCAGTTGTTGGAGTGGTTTGCACCACTCAATGCTAACCATAGCAACCATGCTCGTTTTTTTGGTACGAACAAACACGGGTACACGGGTACAAAGCCAGTTGTTGGAGTGGTTTGCACCACTCAAAAATAAAGATAAGAGGTTTCTTCCAGAAATAGTACTAAAACCAAGCGTGGTGAAAGCTGTCTCGAAGACACACTTTGACGAACACTGGACCGTCTAACTCGATGTGGCTCTTTCCATGAAATGGACACATGCCTCTGCCTCAAGCCTATTCAGCATGCATGCATGCATGCATGCATGCATGCATGCAAGGTTGACTGGTGATTGACAGCAGCCTGGCATTTCAGAGGGAGGAGGATGGGTCAGCTCTACGTAGCCTAGTCCTCCTCTCTGTTATAGTGCAGAATGCCACAATCTCAATATCAAAGGCCTGCCTTCATTCATCGATAGATGTCAGGACCTCCCAGAGCCAGTCTGGGAGTCCTATAAGGCTGCTGTTAGCACAGGTAAATAGCTAGAGAAATAATTCTGCTTTAGCTCTTCTCTATCCATTCTTCTTCACAGAGCAATAGGGGCGTTTTGACGCATTCAATCAAGTAAAGCGTCTGTGTCATTTCAGATTTTCCTTTGGGGGGTTCCAGGGGGATCCCCAGCAAAAGTAGTCAATAGTGTCACAATCAGCTATTCAATAACACATTGTACATGCCGTGCTATGAGCTTGTAGATCTGCTATTTTAGAAAAATCATGAAAATTTGTTGCTGAAAATATTTTGCAGACAAAATAAACCGAATTGTGGGTGTCCTTGAAATGAAACAGTTTGAGCACCGATATAGCACTGATATAGCAACATACATTTATCAGAAAACGGTTTTCAAAGACATGTTTTAGAATCATCCTCAGGTCTTAATGGGTTAAATACAGGATCATCTCTGTCAAGGTGCCACTATCATCAACAGTCAACGCTGGACCTCTGGAGAGTAACATATTAGGCCACAATGGTCAACAGTCTCCATTCATTATTGATCCGACCCTGTGTCCTGCCAACTCCATGCACCCCCGTTGCATGTACAGTGACATTAATATTCAAAGCCCTGTTTTTTTTAACCATGGATATTTAGACTGAAGCTGCATATCGTTGCTGTCAGGCATGAAACCTGGAATGAATGCCCTATAGTTCTTCATAACAGTGTCGCACAAAATAGCAGATCTATAAGCTCGCAGATCTATAGAATAGCTCACAATGCGTAAAAAACACACCTGTGTGAACTGAGCGGTGCAGGCTGCGCGCGCGCGCGCGCGCGCGCGCGCGCGCGCGCGCGTGCGTGCGTGTGTGTGTGTGTGTGTGTGTGTGTGTGTGTGTGTGTGTGTGTGTGTGTGTGTGTGTGTGTGTGTGTGCTGTACTGTACTCTGTACTGTGCTATTGTTATTGTGACCGCAGGTCGCATTTACTATGAAATTGTGCATTTCCCGTCAGTCAGTCAGTCAGTCAGTCAGTTGTTTTGGTTGGTCACCCCCCACATCACGTGACTTCATCAGGGATGATGATCCCTGATGGCATCAATATTAAGCCCATATATGGAGATCCCTGATGTCATCAATATTGGCCAGATCTCTACATCTGACCTCAAACCTCAAACCCTTAGATCTCCATATATGGAGATGACCTGTTCTGACATTCCATAATCCTACCCCATCCATCCTTCCTCTTCGATGTCTCCCTTTTGACTGATACCTGTCCATTTAAACTGTAGACGGGCCTGCTGTCCCAAAGTTATTAATAATAATAAAACTTTATTTGTATAGCACCTTTCATGACATGAAATGCAGCTCAAAGTGCTTTACAGAGCAATGAAGAGAGAAAAAAATCACACCCGTGTGAACTGAGTGGTGTAAGGTCTTATATAGCCTGTCTGACGTAATGAAATCATGTCTGACGTAATGAAATCACACCCGGGTGAACAGGGTGAACATAGCAACCATGCTCATTTTTTCTGCACAGACTAACAAAGCCAGTTGTAGGAGTGGTTTACACCACTCAAATCATGTCTGACGTAATGAAATCACACCCGGGTGAACAGGGTGAACATAGCAACCATGCTAATTTTTTCTGCACTAACAAAGCCAGTTGTAGGAGTGGTTTACACCACTCAAAAAAAGAAAAGAAAAGCAAGGCATAAACATTAAAAAACAAAAGCAGTAATGCAATACAGTGATTAGTGCAGCCACGCCCGGCAGCCGGCAAAAACTAGTTCTCAACAGGCCCGAAAATGAAGTTCCGGCCCTACCTGGGCCCTCATCAAACCCTGTACACTCAAGACACTGCCACACTAGAGTTCTCATCAGGACCGGAAATTAAGGCCCGGCCTTAACACTTTAATTGCCCGGGGTTATTTAATCCATTACATTAATGCACCCATTCGATTTATAAACACGGACTCCTTTTCCGGACGGACCGGCGGAAGTTGTTGATGTGTGTGTAGCAGCTAACAATAGCCACACCACTCTAGAGTCAATCGACAACAACGGGAGACAAGAATAAATCTATCGAGACTAGCGACTGGACTGCGGAGCGTCGTCTAACACAGGATCTTTTTTCATAAAAAGACGGGATGATTTAGATCGCGAGTTATGAACGTTTTAAGATTTTCGTTTTCATCAGCTAAACAGGGGAGGTTTTTCGATGACGTCTCACTCTTGCGCGTCACCGAGGATTGCCCAGCAGGCGCGCCTGGGCTATAGAGCCATGCGATCCGTTCTCATATCAATAATCTTCGTCTTTTGGACAATACTTCGTCCTGGGCGACGGGCGTTACTAATAGAAAGGACAAAGTACTTCGTCCTGGGCGATGGGAGTGTTAACTAGGCCCTCATCAAACCCTGTACACTCAAGACACTGCCCCCGCTGCCACCCTTAGATCTCCATATGTGGTGCTGACCTGTTCTGACAATCCATATGTTGATCTGACCTCATTAAACCCTGTACACTCAAGACACGCTCCAAAAATGGCCAGTACAGAATTCATTCCATATGTTGATCTGATCCCCCCATGCCAAAGCACCAATTAATGCTCAACAGTGCCACTTTAGGTCATATTATGAACACACACACACACACACACACACACACACACACACACACACACACACACAACTGTTCATTGGAGCGGTTAGGTAGCGCTCAAAAACACCCAAGAGTAACAGCATGAGAATGAAAGAAAGGATTGGTGCAGCTGCAGCATTCAAAAATGACAGTCCTTTCCGTGGGGACTTCCTCCCTCAGAGGACTATAGGCAATCTTCAGAGTTCAGACACCACACACTGCTTGACATCCAAACGTTTGCAGAGACCTTGTGGGAACCAGAAAAAAGTGCCACTCCTCCTGACCTACTGACCAGCTGCTCCATATACAGAAGCTTAGTCGCTGCCTCCCAAGTAGTCCGCTTGTGTCCTCTCAGCTTAGTTCCACACTCCACAGCAACCGGGGAGCTGGGGGTTAAAGTCTGAGTGCTCAGTAAATAGCATATACAAGCTCACAACACATCACAAATTTGACACGTTGTTAGCTTGTATATCTGCTATTTTCAGCATGCAACACCAGCGTGAAACTAATTATAAATCAGGCATTTATCCAATCCTAATAGCTATTAGGATTGGATAAATGCAGAGCATGAATTCTGGGTCAGTGTAAATCTACTCGGCAAATACGCCCCCAACTACAACAACATTACTGTTGTATGCTTTTTGAGTGAACCAAAAACAAATACGTTGTCTCGTAAGAGCCATTATGGATTTGGGGAGTTGAAGACACAGTGAATTGATTTAATGGCGAGGATGTTTCTGGATTCACTTTCCCTTTCAGCACAATCGCTGCAGAAAAATGGACTTCCAAAAATAGCATCGCCACTAAAGACCCCCTTAGGACAATGCTTATCATCTGGACGCCCTCCTCATGAGTGAAGCAGGAGGAGGAATCGATGATGTAGTTGTGGGATGGAGGATGATTTAAGCAGACACACCTGGCCTGAGTCAAACTATAACTGGACTCAGAGCTGGGTGTGTCAGTCATCTTCCATCCCACAGTAGTCAATATGAATCCTTTGCTGATTACAAAGTGATATCCCCCTTTGTTATATTCAAACTGCCTACAAAGCAGTTACTGGTAGATGGGTGGGTGGGGGGAAGGAGGTGCTGTACACAGTTGACAAAAGAGCTGCTCAAATGAGCCGTCTCTTTTCGCCCTCCTGCTGCTTACGAAGGCTAATTCAGAGAAGCTCTGCCAGTTGTCTTTTATTTCTCTCTCTCTCTCTCTCTCTCTCTCTCTCTCTCCCTCTCTCACCATCCCCACCCGCTCTGGATTCCCTCTCTCTCTCTCTCTCTTGACACCTCACTCCCTCACTCCTGGGTTCTCCTCCTGCCATGTGGAAGCAGAGCACGTGTGCGCCGCTTTCTATCGCTTTCCCTCGTGCTACATTAATCTCTCTGTGCAGCCGAGCATTGGCCAGGGTGAGCTGCATCCCCAACACTAAAAATAACCACTTTAGCGTGATAGAAGTGTATGGGGGGTTGGGGGGGGGGTTGCCAATGTGTGGGGGTGGGAAAAGGGAATGGGGGTACTCTCGGCTCACAGGCATAATACTAAACCAGTGGCACATATTTCTTGAGTGGCACATATATATTTCCTGTGAACCCTTTCTTTGCGTAGCTAAATTGGACAAATACAGTCAGATGTTGTTTCAAGAGAGCTAAAGGGCTTTTTATTTCCTGCGATTTTCCAATCAAACACTTACAAAGGAGGACCCCCCACACCCCAGAGCGAGTCTGATGCAGAACATTTCCGTGTGCACAAACACTCACAACTCAGTTTGAAAGACCCCAAGTTTCATATTGCCTTCCCTCAGTCCCTGTCAGAAAACATTAAGTCACATACTTTATATGCCAGAGGGATATGTCATTGAAATTAATATTGATTAGAATGTGCCATGAAACTACACCATATCTCACAGTCACTAAGAGGTCCCAATAAGAAATCCATTTTATAGGGTTATGAAGAATGACAACTGCAACTAAAATGTATAAACTATGAATGCAAGTAGGCTACCTATCTAGTTTGTTAGTTAGAGCAAGACTCTAAACAAGGACAAATAATTAAATATGACAAAGATATTACACTGATAGAGTTGTAACATATACTGTATGTGTTTGTTATGACAACATACATCACAAATACTAACTAAATAGAATTTGGTTCACAAAGTAATAGTGTGACATATACCATCATTATGTCTCTGTTGGGTGGAAACCTCTCATATGTCCAAAACTGTTACTTTTCAGGATCCAAATTCCAAAATAGCAAAAGTAGAAGATCGACAAGCTCAAAAATGCATTTCAAGCTTGCAGATCTGCTACTTTTTGAGGGCTAGCGCTGGAGCGTTGGGAGCTCCAACGTCTGGCTTTCGGAATTACGTCATAAGGCAGCCAAGTCTATGGACTTTGTTTAGAGCACTTTTAACGAACATAGAGTAGCAGCCAAGTCTATGGACTTGATGTTTGTTTAGAGCACTAAACTTGTCGTCATGTGGCAGCCAAAGTTTTAAGGTTTGTTTAAAGCACTTTAAACAAACATTAACAGGCACCTGTCACTTCACACGAGTGTGATTTTTATACTTTTGTGTGATGCTGTAGTATGATAAAGTAGGGTGTTCATTTACGAAAAAACACAAACCGTTTAAATATGGAGATAGGAGGTTTCTGCCCAACAGCAACAATACATTAGTGTCCACTGGACAAATCCAACAATGTCTAGACTCCAAACAACATTGTTTGTCATTCATGCACAGAAATAGCTGTATGTTTGATATGATAATATCTCTAAACTGTTGATATGATAATATCTCTAAACTGTCTCAAGGAAACAGTGCTGGCCAAGGAGAAACAAACCAACCAATTCTAAATCATATTCATCTCTGTATTCAGATGTGCAACATTCTTCACTAATGATCTGAAATGCATATTTAAATAGTCTCTAGCGGCTGCTTGCATAATGCATGTATAGGAGAAGGTGTTATTATTGAGGATAAGTCTCCTATGGGTCACTCTCGGAATATTGTTTGTAAAGGTAGACTAACTGTGCATATTCGTCCAGTTACCTATAGAGAGTATCTTGCTCTCTTTCACTATGTCTACAATTAGCAGGAATAGGATCACCACTTCTTATTTGGTCAGTTTCTGTGACTTTGCCTAGGGTATACTCTGACAGAACAGTGAAATACTGCAGTTAAATTATTCTAATCTAAACCAACATAACAGTGTACATAATTGTATTGCAATTCTGTGGTTGTTCTGAAGCCTGTCAGTAAAGCGTCATTCTACATGAATCTCGCCACGCCGACCAAGGTTAACAGCTCTCGTCATATCCCCTTACAAACGTCAGAAACCTGCCATACATATATGACAATAATACTAGCATCGTTCAAGGTCTGTAGTGACACAGACTAATGAGAAAACGCCAATGGAGGCCAAAACCACCACTGGGGTTGCTATGACAACAAAGCTTCAAGACATGAAGGGACCACAAGAGGATGTGTCTCAATCCAGACAGCTGTGTGTGTGTGTGTGTGTGTGTGTGTGTGTGTGTGTGTGTGTGTGTGTGTGTGTGTGTGTGTGTGTGTGTGTGTGTGTGCAGCACGAGGCACCACCACTCTGATGACTGCAACATAGCAAGCTCTCACATATCGTCACTATCGGGTGGGAAACTTGTATGTCTAAAACCATTAGGAAATGGGGGAAAAAAATAACCTGATTAGGTATTAATTTACGGAAAAAAAGTTTACATATCGAGATGCAAGGTTTCTGCCCGACAACAACCAAATGCTCCAACTTCAGTTTTCATTAAACCCACAGAAGCCCCTGGACATACTGCTTCACAATGTCTTCTGTTCGACAGTCTGACAATGCTGGACACTTTGTAAAGAGACAAGAGAGCACATGCAGTTCTTATACCAAAATGGAAGCAAGTGGCTTGCCTCGTTTGGAGTGACCCTCTATAATGCTGCAGTCGTGTGGTACACGGAAGCATGTGGAAGCATGTGGCTTGCCTCGTTCGGAGTGACCCTCTATAATGCTGCAGTCGTGTGGTACACGGGGTGACCCTCTATAATGCTGCAGTCGTGTGGTACACGGGGTGACCCTCTATAATGCTGCAGTCGTGTGGTACACGGGTCAAATATTGTAGAACTAACTGAGGCTTCAAACAAGTGTAGTGACCGGAATTCTAACCTGGTGTGACTGTCTCCCACGTGAAACATCTTATCCACTAGTGACTAGTCACTAGCCTAAAAGGCTTTTTTTTGCCTGTTTCTCATCGGGCAGAGGCTCCGAGTCTGCCCGGGATTCGAACTCGGGTCTTCTGCGTGAAAGTCCAATATCTTAACCACTAGACCAAAAGGATATCCCCCTGGACCAAGGGAGATATTAGACTGTTGAGGCCATCAGACTGAGGCTCTGAGCCACTCTGCAACACTCACCTCCCTTTTGACCTCCTCCCTGCACGGGGAAACCCGATCCGGGTCACGACACCAATGTAACACCCAAGATTCGAACTTGGGTCTCCCGCGTTTATGTCCAATATCCTAACCACTAGACCAAAGGGATACCATGGACCAGGGGAGATATTAGACTTTTGAGGCCATCAGGCTGAGGCTCTGACTCTGAGACACTACTGCTAAACAAGCACATCTGCTTTGAAGGACTGTGTAGTTATCTAGGTTTATCTCATGAAATAAATATCACTTTCAAACATGTTTCAGGTCATTTTTACTTGTACATGAGGACCACAGACAGTTTTTAAGTTTTCTTATTCAGAATTTACATATTTGATGTTCATTTTGTCTGACACGCCCCCTTCTTATATAAACCCATTCTAACTTCAAACTCCATTTCAGATTCATCAAAAACATGCTCCTTGGCTCTGGTGACTAATACTGTCCTTCTAATGCGTGAGGGGGCCATGTTTTACTTTACAACTTAAAAACTGTCTGGGGTGCACACAAAAGCACATGTTAAAATGACCCCAAACATGTTTGAAAGTGACATATCCTTTTAAAACAACTTGGTTTTGAATTATACTTCTATGACTAGTACAGTGCTACACTGTCTATACAGTAGAAGTCGTAGCTCTAGAGACCAAATCTCTCTTGGCACCTCTTTCTGTAGGCTACTATGTTTCTCTGGAGAGAGAGAGCGAGAGAGAGAGAGGGAGGGAGGGAGAGAGAGAGAGAGAGAGAGAGCGAGATCCCAGACAAACAACTATGGTAGCTACATGTAAAACTTCACAAACGACATTAATATTACACTGATTAAACAGCATTACAAACTGCATCTTGGGCGTCAGTTGGCGTTGACATGAATTACTTTGCGTAAATTACTTTAAATCAAAACGCGAAATAACACGTTAAATTGCCAATCACGTGGTTGGTGGACAGCGTGAGCATCAAAGAACCACAACACCGCACAGAGTAAACGCCCATGCACAGATTATACACATACAACAAAGAGCATGAGCAACGTTAGTTATACCGTCAGGTAATTGGAAATGAAGTCGAGGTCTAACTTGTTGTACAGTGACTACCACTACCCAAAGCTATCTATGCGACCACAGACAGCATTCCAATCAAAAATAGATTCAGTTGTAAATTCTGTCTCCATCCAGCTTGGATAGACTTTAGGACTTCATTCAGCAGAAGAGAGGTTTAATTGGTTCAAGTGATTTAATCAAAAGCTAAATATAGCCCTCGTGGTTGAAATAACGACATCGCATACTTTCCAGGTGTTTTACTTTTCACTCGAGTTATTAGCCTACAGCAGAAACTAGCGTTTCTCCAGTGAAAAGTAGAATGCAGTCAGTCATTCATTCAGTTATAGTCCCGTGGAAATCGATAAACTATAATCTGACATATTTATCCACTCAACAAGCTGAAAAGACTTCAAGCTGAACAAGTTAAGTGGTCTCGGAAATAAACAGCAAGATTATTTTAAACTCGAATGTATTTTACTCACCTCCGACACACAGCAATGACATGTCTTAAACGTGCCTTGATCGTTCCACCGGCTCCCTTCGTGCTGCTAATCACTTCAATACAAACCGAACAGTAAAGTGGGCAGGTGACAGAAGCCTAGCGTTGCTACCTGGCTACGGCTACTGTGGGTTTTCACCCTTCACAAAATACAGTCTCACTGCCGAGACTCTTGTCGGCTTACTATGTAGATTTGGGTGAATTTTTACGACTGTTTCTCACACTCTTCTTGGTTTCAGCTCTCTGCTCCCCAGCGCACAGCCATCTTGTTCAGCTTCAGCACCGCTGCTCTGTGGACAGCTACCGAAACATGACGTCAAGGCGATGATGGATGATGAGGAGGGGGCAGAGCCGGATGCTGAAACACATTGTGATTGTGATTGTAAGCATCTCCCAGCCCTCAATACATGATTTGACCCCAATACCATCATCATCATTTAAAACACTCGTTCTGTTATCTTATGTTAACTTATGATTACAATATTTGTTTTGCCAATTATTTGGGAATAATGGGCAAAACACGATTTTAATGATAGATAACATTTATATAAATTAATGTAAAAAAAGAGATCATGGTATTCTTTCTTTAAAACTATAAAACGTGAGTTTTCATCATTCCAACAAATAAGAACTTAAATAGGACTTACGTATTAGTTCTAACATCCATTGATCCAAGTCGGATCCAAGTCGGAACATAATCGATTGATCGACCATTAAAATAAACGTGCTCTGAAAATGCACACGGCCCAACCATCTGACCACTTAAGGTCACGTGGTTAGGCCGTGAAACCTTTAGAAATGTTCAAGTATCAGAACCACTGATACTACGCGTCAATGTAGAGCAACAGGGGAGACATTGTTGTAGAAAGCAACTATAGGGAAGAACGTGTAGGTTGACACTTTGCACAAACAGGACAAGATCATCCAATGCAGTCTTTTGCCGTATGAATTTATATGACAAAAGGAATCCTATAGGCGAGTATGTATAGTATGTAACATACATGTACTATATAATATATGGTAACATATCATACCCTGAAGAAGACCTTTTACTGTGTCAATATATTAGTAAAATTAGCAAAGTTATTGCATCGTGGCTATACGAGCTGTGCGACATCCTTTCTTTGAAACAGTTCATCTGGTGTGCGCTCCTGTTCCATTATTTGCGTATAACATCTATCTATCTATGAATGCACCAAGTCTCTGTGTGTGTGTATGTACGTCTGTAATCCACGCAACTCGAGAACCGTTCGCCCCACCGGTGTTGAGTTGGTCGGACCAACGGTTGTCCAGAACCGCCACAAAAGGCCTCTGCCCGGGCTCTGGACAGGGCCCATGCCCAGGCTCTATCTATGGAGCTGGCCTGTTCTGACATCACAACACTCCATAATTGGGCATGCCTGACACAACTCCAAATATAGGAATAAAGGCACACAGAGAGACAGATACATAAATCTGCATACCGGTATATGGGCATAAAAGGGACACAGACAGATGGGAGGAACGGGTACTCTGACACGGGTACAACTGGTATTGCATAGCGGGTGGGGAATGGATCTAACAACTTCCATCGTTACCGACTCAGTGCTCTACGGCCTGGCCCCCATCTAGTACATGGAACAATGCAAAACAAAAAAATTTGACCCATAAACGAATACAAAGACCATACTTGGCAGCGGTAGCCGAACGGATTGCGGAGCGGTCTTGATACCGAAAGGTCGCCAGTTCGAATCAGCGGTCCGACACGTTAAAATTACCACCGCTGAAGTGCCCTTGAGCAAGGCATTGAACCACTACCATGAAATGTTCTATGAGCAGGGCCTGGCTGGAAACAAGTTCTTGAGCTTAGCCCAGATACCCTGGGTAAATATAGTAACTTTGCTTTGCTTTGGATTTCATTCATTTATCATTTTGGTGTGGTTCAACAGCTCCCTCTACTGGACGTCAATGTTGATGTCGAGTCTAGCTCCTAAAGAGTGAATGGTGAGACCTCTCTATAAAAAGTAACAAGACTACAGTTTGTAGTCCTTAAACGCAGTGTGTATGTGTGTGTGTTTCAGTTTATTTTTTATTTATAGTACAAAATCACCCCAAGGGGTCTCTGTGCACTTTACAACAGCAATACATAAAACATATCAAGGACACAAAACATAGCAAAAGAAAACATTAAATGTGCATAGCTATAAATCATCAGGAAGAAAATAAAACTAGGGAGAACCGTAGTGTGTGTGTGTGTATGTATATATATATATATATATATATATATATATATATATATAATACACACACACACACACACACACACCCACACTATAAAATGCACTTGACTAAGGCATGTAAGGCTTATTAGCCAGGGATCCCTTTAATCCATTGAATATCTGTGATGGATTATTCCTATATGATGGGAATAATTTCATGGTTGGCAAATATGCAATCCCTCTATTGGTCTATAAAAAGCACATTATATTGTACACTGATCATTTTCATAAATGATGACTTAATGCATTAATACGGTTTCCCACCAACACCTCCAGTACTTCAGAGCAAGTTGAATAAGACCCAATATGATGACCACAAAATATAGGCCATAATCGTTATATTCACTTTTATTGCAAATGGATGTAACGTGATTTCATTTAACATTTCTTTTCATTCAATACATGGTACAAACTTCAACAAATTTACAAAGACAAACAATCCCAAAACCCAAACCATATCACTTATCAATGTCACAATACCATGTCAAACACTTATGACCTCATTTTCCCCCCCCCCCTAATTATCACTCTCCTCATTTCAAATTAAGCTTTCCATCTGGAAACTATGATCTCACACACAATGCCATAAAGGCATGTACTGTAAACTGACAACTAGGCTTCTCTTATTGCACAGACCATAAAACCAATGTCTGAGACTAAACGGTACCAGCGAATACAAAAACAAACTGTTTGAGTCCAAATGCCTTAATTTCAGTCATTTCAGAAAGCAACTCGATTACATTTTAATTAATTGAAAGAACAGATATCTACTGTGTAAATTACTGTAAATATAATTAGTAGGTTAAGTACTACTTGATAAAAACAGAATTTCTGAGATTTAATAAAATTCCTTCCCTGAATTGAACTGTAATATTCTCCACACTGCAACATAGGCTTACACTCACAATTAATACTGTGCAAGAATACACACGTTCTGCATGATCATACGGTATGTACCATACATCGTATTGACAAATGAACCTGACAATGCGTGGTGTTTTGCACTTTTTGCAGTCTTGTCCTTTAGATGTTAGTTACAGATGAATGGCAAATATTTACACATCACAGAGACCGTCATCTGTACATCATAAGCAGGGAATGGATGGACGGCTGCAACTTCTTCATAATTTCTCACTGACAATAAGATAAGATGACAAATATACAGTATAACATCACATATACAGTATTGAATGCATATTGACTGGAAAGATGAAAACTGCAGTTAGCACATCAGACTTGACTTAAGTTAATAAAATGGATGTTAGTAATAGCGCTTCCCAGCTTTTTCATTTATAGGTCGAAGCAACTTGCCAAATTCCCAAAACAGCTAGTGTCAAGACCACTTGCAATTATTGTATGTCAGAGTTTGACATAAAATAAAGTAAAGACATTTCTTTTTTCAACCCATTTAGACCTGTGGCCGATTCTATGCCTTCTATACTATAGGCTACTGTACATAGCAACTACTACCCCAAAAGGGGTTCACGTCTTGAAAAGGTAAAAACCCCCAAAGGGGTTTCCGTCCTAAATTGGTTAAACCAGTATTTGGTGTTCATAGTATCGCTTTAAGTAAAGTATCACTTCATGAACATGTGCAAATTATGGCTCACGACCATATGAGACAAACATTCATAACATGACCATTGACCATGATTATAATTTATATAGTTACCTGTCCAGGTGAGCCAGGACTTCTCGCAGCTGGGTGAGGAAAGCACGGTGCTTGTGAGGGTTGCTTTCAAGCACAACACTCAGACGGCTCAGATATGTGTCCAAGTTCCCTAGAGATGGGGTCTCACCTGTACCTGATGGAAAATAGAAACAGGGTCAAGGTAAAAAAAAAGTGGTGCAACTCTGTGTGGGGGTCCCCGGAATATCCAGACCCCCAGGAACACACCCAGGGGCCCGGGCCGGTTCCGGTGAGCCGTCCCTCTACTGTACTGTAGTGTCACTGTACTGTACTGTCACACCCGAAGCACACAACTTATTTGTAATAATAAACATGTAGCTTAACTTATAGGCCTGAGATTCTACAGATCGCCAGAAATCTTTGCTTAGGAAACTCAAAACAGCTTTCTTGTTTTCAAGAAAATAGCACACTATCTACTAGTGATAAGGATAACATACCATTTCAATGTTATTGTGACATGTTGTTGTAGACATTCTGACTAATATCTTGCCTAGAATATCACTTCCTGCCTTCGTTCTGTATTTTCCTAGTCAGGAGAATAAAGTCCGTGGTTAGCTCACCTGGCAGAGCGACTGATGAAAGACTGCTGATCAGTGTGTGTTTTATGGCCAGCAAGCGCTTGTGCAGTGCCTGGGTACGAAGCTCATCCTGTCCCAGTTCTGCTTCCAGCCTCTCTTTAGCATTGTACATGTCCTTGATATGCCTCTGCAGCACTGCATTCTGCTCCTCAAACTCAATATTGGCCTTACGCAGCCGGCGGAGTTCAGCCTCTCGAGCTGAGAACAGATAGAAAATGTTTCAGGTTAGCTTTGCTAACATTTGATGTGAATCCCATTGTTCTATCATGAGGATGTGAAATTCTGACATACGGCAATAGTCCCCAATGCCTTGTGTAAAGCGATTTCTATCTTCGTGCTGGAATAAAATGGACATTTGATTTGTAGTGAGGCAATGTATTGTAGGACAAAAATGACAATGTTGCATGCACCCAGCTTTTATCATTTATGCTGGCATATCCATGACATTATGCAAGACATCTCAAAATATGGGCATCGTTTCAGCCTGATACAAGCCCCATTGACTTACATTATAAAATGGAAGACAATAAAAACATATGAAAATAACTGCATGGACGTACTAAGTTGGCCTACTTGCCATGTGCACAAAACATTTGGTGCTAAATGCTTCAGTTCCGGACAAACCAGACAGACACACACACACACTCTCCTGCAGAGCCACACCGTAAATGTGTGACAGCCATATGAATTTACCAATTTATAGACCTCCACCGGCTTAGACTTGACCTTGCAGGCTTATGCAAAGGCTAAAACGTCGTAGACAGATGCCAGGTCAGTGTAGACCTAAAACAGTGTAGACCTAAAACACAGATTATATATTTTTTCTTGATATTTTACTGTTTAGACTGAGGAATATGTTCTTTGTTTACCTATGACCCTAGATCAATATTAAGAAAGTCTTCTAAATGCCTAAATTGAAAATGAACTAAGCTAAGCATAGACCAACTATGGACTTCCGTAGCAACCGAGCCAATCAGATGCTTACCTGAGATTTTCTATGGCAAAATCCAGACATGATGACATGCGATGCAGACGCTGGAATGGGGTGCGCACGCTTATCCGACACACCAAAGGTCCGACATCATGCGGAAATCACTTTGGTGTGTGTGTCGGAACTAAAGCCTGTACCCGCTGGAATTGATCATGTAAAATGGCTGGTATGTCGGCTGTGATTTTCCATTGTGTGCTCTTGACACACAAAAGGCATTGGGAAGTGCCATGTCATATTTTCACCCAACAGAACAATGGGATTTATAGACTGCATGGGGTAGCGTGTATACAATCCCCCCCCACTCCCCCGAACTGTGGAACGCCTTCCCCGCCCACCTTATTTGACCAAACAGCTTGTCTTGTTACCTTTGTTCTGATCCAGGAACTCTTCTGTGAAGATGGGGATGTCAAATCTGCTGGGCAGCTCAGAAGCCTACATGACAACAATCGTGCATTCATAAAGGTCCACCCAGCATGTTTGTTTATAATAAACATATACACTAACACCAAGAGTCGCAGGATCGTTTGTATACCTTTGGTAATGCCGATGTGGCGGTAGCATTGATAATGACTGATGGAGAGTCCTCTGAAAAACAAAAACATGAGTTAAGGGTCGCCAGAACCACATCGCAAGCAAAACCATTGTTTTCCTATGGTACGGTGCACCTGGCATGCACTCCCCTTGAGCCGCATGACGCGTTTTCCAGCGCTTTACATTTGTTGTGGGCCATGTCTCTGTCGGGTTGAAACCTCATATGTTCAAAACTGTTACTTTTCAGGATTCAAAGTCAAAAATTGCTAAACGAGCTTGCAGCTCCGCTACTTTTGTGTTATGCGGCTGTAGTAGGATCACGTAAGGCATTCATTTGCAAAAAACAAAGTTAAAATATGGAGATAAGAGGTTTCTGCCTGAAACCAACAATATCATGTGCTCTTTGGACACAGCCTCTTACACGTGCATACAAGTTGAGTTCTTTCCCGCCGCTGCTAAAGAGGATTTGTTCAGTAAGAGGGGTTTCCACATCTCTCAAGTTCTGAAAATACATTTTCAGGATTTTCATTTTCAATGATTATATCCAATCAGACAGAATTGTACCTGGAACACAAACTGATAAATGATCTTAGTGGAGTTCTATCTCCTGATTGGATGACATTTGTAATTGTAACCTAACTGAAAATGTATTTTAGGTTTACCAAAGAGCTGGAGAGACAGGGAGACCTATGTTACTGAACTAACAAACACTATATACCAACAATTTGCTGTGAACTGCTTGCAGACCAGCCTACGCTGTTCCTCACAGGTGGGCACAGCGCTGCGCACCTTTCTGGATTCTGGATCACGTAACGCTTTTGTTTTAGTGGTAATTACTGAGACGATTTCACATGAATGTGAAATTATTATTAAATAATTTTCAAGGCATTTTTTCCATTGATAACTTCTACTGGCACGGATGATCTGGAAAGTACATCTGGGCCACCGGGCCAGTTATATTGTCGACCCCTGTAAAGTATGGTGTTGGTGTTGGATGATGGCTTTAATTTTTTTTTAAATCACACCCGTGTGAAGTGAGTAGTGCAACTCTGTGTGGGGGTCCCCAGGGGTCCCCGGAAGAACGCGGCCAGGGTGCTGTACTGTACTGTAACATCCCAAATCATCATATATACAGCGCAACAGCAACAGTGACACTTGGTTGTGCAAACAAACCAAACTCAATTTTCGTGCTCGGACACAGCCAGCCAGCCACACACATAGCTGTCTATAGGAGTGGTTGCACCACTCAAAAACAAACCAAATGTGCAAGGAGAGAATGAGATAGCCTGAGAGCACCGGCCCCAGGTGCTCCAGACCTGCGCTGATGGCCCTCCCATATCCACCTAGTAGACATCTGTAGCAGAAACCAGAATACACGTCACACTATGAATGCCATTTGTTACCTTTCTTGACCTTCTTGTCTTGTATTTTAGCAGTGGTTATCTGGAAGGCCTCACTCTGTTGGTACGCTTTCAGCTCCCGGGCGTACTGCTCTTTCTCCCGATCTGCCTCGTCCAGGTAGCGCTGTCAGCACACAAACAACACACCTGATTTCGTCATAGCTTTAAATGAATGGAAAGTTCTAATAAGACATGGTCTAATAACGTCATGGTCTTCATGTGGATCTCTGACATTGTATTGATTTCAACATTTCATCAGTCTTGCCCAAATATGGAGAGAAGGTGGGATGTCGGTGAGATGTCCTACATTTATTAAGGGGCGCTATCCCCTCCATCATCTGGCTTTCGCATATGTCAGCCAAATCTATGGACTTTTAATGACAATAAACAGCCCCCACGTGTTGTTATGTGGCAGCCAAGTCTACAGACTTTCTAATGTTTGTTTAGAGCACTTTAAACAGAGTACGATGTCCGTTTAAAGAAGTGAGGCAAAAGTGACTCTAAAGCTGCGTTCAGACCTGAATATTCGACTCGTTTCGTCCTGTTTGTAGCGCGCCAGGTAGCGCCACGCCCGTTCGCGCAATTCTTGTCTTTGCATTGACTTTGTATGTAATCGCGAAACTCTAACCACCCCACACACACACACACACACACACACACACACACACACACACACACACACACACACACACACACACACACACACACACACACACACACACACACACACACACACACACACACACACACACACACACACACACACACACACACACACACACACACACACCTTATAGATGGTTAGCAGCATGTTACAAAGCCACGTAATTGTATTGTTATTGAAACATGTGTAATTGTTAATCTTTTCCAAATGCATTAAGGGCCTTGCAAACGGGGAGCGATAAAACGCGCCTATAGTTCATTTTCAATGAGACCTGCGTTTTTGCTCTGAGAAGTTGCGGTGCGACAACATAAGCAGCGTATTTACGTGAGCGCGGTCCTGTGAATTTGTTGCGCGCATGCTCGTTACGTGCACACGCCCGCGACTCACCAGACCTGGATTCTGTTTAGCTTTTTTTTTTACGCTTGCGTTGTTGCGCCCCTCTTCAACAGACCTGGAGGAGACCTGTGTTGATCCAGGCAACAACGCCTGCATCCTCGCTTCACGTTTGCAAGGCCCTTTAGGCTATGACTATATATTGTGAAATTATATTTGAAAATCAGTCTGTAGGTATGAATAATAGACAAATCAGAATTATGTGTGATTTGGGGCAAATTAATAATGCGTCCTGTACCACAGCATATGCCAGAGCACTAAGGCGCGATTCATACTCCTATTTTAGAGCCGAATAAAAGTCGGTTCGGCTCTGTAGAGCCTACAATGTGACGTCATTTGAGGTTCGGGGGGCACTTCACTGATCACAGTGAAGTGCAACTTTGCATAGACACTTAAACACATAAACACGCCTTTGAATCCACATTGGCTACCTGTTTGTCACCAGCAGCTAATCGACTCCACTCTGCTCCAAGTCTCTTTGTGATTTCTGGGAAAGGCAACTCTGGGTACTGGGATCGCATCTGTTCGCGTCGCTCATTCAAGAACCTCACATATCCCGTTATTGGTGCCTTGGGACCGTTGGGCAGCACCTTCTTTCTCTTCTTCCCCTTTGGCCACCCTCTCTTCTTTGGCTACAGATTTAGGGAAATATGTATTATCACTAGCGCTGTCATGGTTAAGTGGACGATTAATTGTCACAGAAATAATTGCGAAAACAATTAAATTGTGTTTGTGGCATTGAAACATATGAATAAAAACATCATTTCTGTTTGCCTTTTAGGCTTCGTAATCAAAAATTGCATGGGGCAGATATGACAAACAATTTAAATATACAAACAAATTATTGACATTTAATAATTCTATACTTTAATTTTAATTAAAGTATACAATACTAGCAGAAAAAATAGTAGAAATAGCTGATTACAAGTTTACAACACGTGATGCGTTGTAAGGTTTCTACACATTTCAACACATGGAAACAATGATGACGATTGTGACTATTGCAATATATATGCAAAATAATTGCAATTATCTCAAATAATTGTGACAGGCCTAATTATCACATGGGGTTGTTAAAAATAGCAGATCAGATTTACAAGTTAACAAGGCCTCACGCTCCGAGCCTTTATGAACTTGAGGTGTCGTTTAAAGGGGGAAAGGAGCAAACAAAGTACGAAAGCTATACTATAAGCAGGGTAGCCGCAATTTGCAACTCTAGATTTTTTTACAATGGGATGAATATAGAGTTGCAATACCCTCCATTGACTCCGCGCTTGTTTAATAGAATCTTACCTGCGCAGGTAAGACACCCAAAGAAGAGGCCGACGCAGCGCGACGCCCCGTCACGCACGGCCTTCTATTAAACAAGCGCTCTCCCACACGTCTTGTTTTACGGCAGGTTGAATATTACGGCAGGAATATCACTTGTGGAATATTTTGGACAGAAAGTAGCTCATAACATGTCTACGGGGGATTTTTATGAAAAACAAGCTTGGCAGATTGAAAGAGCATAATTCAAGCTTGGACTACAGCTGCAATGTTGGTGAGTTTAACGTCGTTTAAGACCAGCAGATCGCAAACGCAATATGATGAGTGGGGAGTCAATGGAGGGTATTGCAACTCTATATTCATCCCATTGTAAAAAAATATAGAGTTGCAAATTGCGGCTATAAGCAGGGATGATGTGGTTAGATGTCTTAAACAAAATACAGGTACATTAATTTACACAACACAAAAGGTCCCTGCACACAGAGCGCGTTTTTCGGATTTTTAGCAGCGTTTCTCCGTCGTTTTTTCCGAAAAACGCGTACAGTGTGCAACCACCTTTACAGTATGAGTATAGCGTGACAGTGCTGTCAAACAAGTCTAGGAAGCTATCTATGATTGTGTCATGCAACACCATTTTATACAGTAGCTTACTAGCTTAGTAGGGGTCCCTGCTTCATCCCTCTCTCTCAGCTAGGGGTCCTTCACCTGAAAAATGTTGCCTAATGCTACTCCCACCTTGGGAATCAATGGGAAACAATTAACTGCTATGATATTTGCATGGCCGCGGGAAGATATTTACAGTAGGTGTGCGAAATGCAAGTGGAATTTACACGTGGAAAAGTGGCTTTTACTTTCCCTCTCCATGTATGAGCAAACGGACACAGGCAATTAACCAGGATAAGGCGCTGATACTGTGATACAGCATATTTATAAGGCCTAGTAACAGAAATCTGTTTTGATTAAAATTATTATTTCCGCCCTCTGTCCGAGGGGGTGCTCCAGCCGCCCCAGCACCCCTACTTCCCTCAGCCATGGATTTTCATACGATATGTTATCTCTCGATAACTATAAGCAGTATGCTTCTCCCTGTCCCCTTTTTAGACATCTAGACACCTTATTATGAAAAGTGGTGGACACAACAGCTTGTGCCTTGGATTTTTCTTGTTCTAAATCGCACTGCTGTACATTACACACACAGACATGCATTTTTGTTGTCCGAAAGTGCTGAAAATAAACTAAATTGGAAAAACCAAGTACTCACCTCTTCTTGTACTGCTGGTCCAGATGGATGTGTACCTTTGGGTTGCGGCGGTGCATCGCTCTGCTCCTGTTTCACTCCTCCCATAATCCCTGTGCAAAAGCAGTTTGTTCACCAACAATCCTCAAGCGACGACGAATAGCAAAATAAATGCACATATCATAGTATGACCATATTAACTACCGGCAATGATACATGCGCTCATTTAGTAATTAACCAGCTAACGGGGCTGTATTATTACAAAACAAAGCGCTGGTTTGTAACTTAATCTCCCTAGATAGTACTACTAGCTCGCCGACGCTAGCTGCTTAATTTCGGTCATGCATAGAAAATAAGAGGATCTATAAACTCACAACGCGTCGCGGATGCGACGCGCTGTGAGCTTGCAGATCGGCTATTTTCGGCATGCGACACCGTCGTGCAACGAAATGTAAACTGCAATTCGCATGGGACGTGCAAGCAACGGACAATGGAAAATACGGCAATCGAATGCGATCGCTTACAAGAAACAGTACACGTACAGTTCATATCGTTTAGACATCGGGTGGGTGGACATTTATGCACACAAATCAGCGCTTTTATCGTAAAAAAGAACGGCTACTTTTAGCCGTAGAAAACATTTCGTTACTCACCTTATGATGAACCTCTTCTTACCCAAACAGGAAGAGGGGCTCACATTTGATTGGCTGACGCCATGCGCCCCGACGATTGGTTAGTTCATTCTACCAACCAACATCTCTCGTAGATGTAGCCTATTTATCGATTCTGACATTTAAATGTCAGAATCGATAAATATATCTACGAGAGTCAAACTCTTAGGCTACAACCAACACACGTGTTCATTTTTTACGATTTATTATTATTATTATTATTATTATTATTATTATTATTATTATTATTATTATTATTATTATTATTATTATTATTAATAATAATAATAATTTATTTTACGTTTAACTACCTTACAATGTACCACTGGAGCCGATGTTTGTTAACGTATTTAGTAATTTATACCAAAATATTGTATAAGAAGAAATACGAACAAATTGTCCTGGACAAACGACTATCTCTAAAATGAGAAATGAGTCATATGACATGAAATGATTACTATATTTACCCAGGGTATCTGGGCTAAGCTCAAGAACTTGTTTCCAGCCAGGCCCTGCTCATAGAACATTTCATCGTAGTGGTTCAATGCCTTGTTCAAGGGCACTTCAGCGGTGGTAATTTTAACGTGTCGGACCGCTGATTCGAACTGGCGACCTTCCGGTATCAAGACCGCTCCGCAATCCGTTCGGCCACCGCTGCCACTACATCATACCATACGTAACTTAACGCCGTTCATGGCGTTGCCATGACAGCAGGTTAGGTTAGGTTACACATGTTAACCTCGCGTCACCAAAGTCAGCAGCACAGCTAGCCGACCTGTAAGAAAGTTTAAGTTAAGAGTAAGACACAATAAATCATTGAAGAATATTTAATAACGGTTCTGTGTAGTTTGCAGTGGTGTGGTGTTCAAGGAAATCCAAACGGAGAGTTTCTCTTTGTCTTAAAAGTCGTATCCAAGTTTTATTGAAAGAGGTACGAAATGCAGTTTCACAAGGCAGTTTTCGGGAACAAAGGCCCTTGGAGTCACACGCACACGGCCTATTCAAATCAGCTAGGTACGAGTGAGCACACCATCGGAACGGAAACAGGTAGTCTATATACTAATGCAAGTTTAAAACTCCCCCCCTCTCTCATGAGGGTGGGACTCAGAATTGTCCTTACTTACTGGCCAATCAGTGAGCCAGGACTATCATGCAAGGTTTTCCTATGAGAACTTAGCAACAGATGAAACTATACCAATAAAAATGAATGTACCATATAAAATATACAGAACATTATTTAACACCTGCAATGAAATAGTTAGACTGTATTCTTGACTCTAGATGCATATTTGACAAAGATACGTTGCATTCATGACAGACAGGGCAGACAGATAGAGCAGAGCAGAGTTTGACCTAAAATATGCCATGCAGCTGTTATCCCATGGATGCATCTAGGGTAAGGAGTTCACGCAGACCCCTGTGGGGTTTAATTACCCCCTCTGTTTCTTCAAGCCTAGTTGTAAATAACTAAGCGTAATCTCACAGGATCTTACCGTGAGCCAGTTGCCACAGATTGCATTGTATAGAAAAACAGCTGTCCCAACTTACGCTCTCCTCTTGTGAGCAGTCTATGCACCTGGCTGTTTTATAATATATCAACTGATTGATATATATGTGTCCATGTCTATAATATATCCATCATATTCCTCCCTCAACAGGCTTTTACGCCTGTTGCAATACAATTAAAGGATCAGAATTCATAACCTGCCAAATTAATTTTTCCAAAAATAAATCATTTTTTTTTTTCTTTCTTTTTTCCAAAATGCAAAATTAATTATTAAACCATAATTTGACGTGACACGTCCCAATGTAGGCCCCCCTAGATACAGGAGCATTTTGTTAACTACCTGAATTGTATCAAATTAGAACAGAACAAACATAGGGCTTGTTCTGTTGTAGGACAGACCTGAAACTGAAAACAGAAATTAAACTCCTTCTTTAACTGAAATCCTATTTAGACTAAATCAAATTCCTATACTGATTAAATTCAGATCCCTGTAAATGAAAAGTTAACACTTAAAACATGAAAAAAGACAACGAAAATAAACATCTCTAACAACAGTACTAGACCAGTACCTTGTTAAATCTACTTGAGCTGTATCAGCACAGAAAACAACAAACACAAACATGAAAACATAACATCTTTCAACATTAATCAAAAACAACGATTCTTTTTTTTTTTCCATGTCACAAACTGTTCAATCGGACGTCCAACGCGCGGTAGGAAATATCCCACAATTATTTTTTCGCCTATAGAATAACAACGCTTGGAAAATCCTCCTTGATTCTCAGAACTCGGCATAGTTTGCATTGACTGATGAGGGACGTAGATCTCTTAGGTTTGGGGCGGGGGCAAAAGTGGACTGTAGTAGGCAGAAGACAACAGAATCTCCTTTGAGCATCACAAGGCTCTGATTCTGAATGACAGCTTATTGCTTTAGCCATGTCAATCATGACAGCAGAAGCATCAAAACGCTCCCTTCTCCATAGCAGCAGGAGGACAACACTCCTTTCTCCAGTGTGAACATAGGAGATCCTTGTAGTCTCGGCTGCAGAATAGTGGTCGGGTTGACACCTCTCCGGCTATCTCAGTGGCCGTGAAGGTCACCTGCTGTGTTGATCTGACGATAGAGGCTAGGCGAGAAGCATTCTGTTGTGATGGCAGCTGCCGGTTGACACACCCCCCTGGATGCTGTCGGGTTGCCACTCCCCCTTTTTGGTGCTGTCAGATGTCAGTTGTTGACACGCCCCTGGAGCGGGAAATCACTCCGGTGTAGATGACCAGAATGGAACCCTCTCCCATGTCCACCTATTACCACCTATTAAAGGGTGACATGCAGCCTTCCTCCAAAGAAAGTTAGAAGTCCCTCTCAACTCATGCGGTTAGAATATTAGCCCTCCATGCAAAAATCAAGAAAGTGTGTTATAACATATTAGTCCTCGTTTTGACTTTCATTTATATACCTCCAATGTAATTTAATTCCCCTCAAAGCACCAACAACTCAATTGCAAATCATGGCATGTTCCCCTTTGTTATTTTGACAACCCTAAAACAATTTAGTGTGACTTTCTCTGACATTAATCCCACTGTTTTGTATTAATCTCTCTTGTTCTGGCATGGCAAAGTGTGTATTAACCATGGTTTTTGAGAGAGAGATTACATTTAGACTATGTTAAATGCAAGAGACTTGACCTCTATAATATAAAGTGTATATTGTATACAATAATACAACTCCCCCCTTTTTCCTGGGAATTCAACATCCCCAGGAAAATACAGAGAAAATAACCAACACGCACATGCTACCCCTCATGACCGAACAAACCACCCATTTTGAATCACAGACCGTCATCATCGCCCACCAAAAATCACAACTACTTAGCACCTATAACAAAGTAAAATTTAAGAACACAAAAGGATGTAATCTCCAACCACAAAGATAATAGAAAGTGAGCTCTTTTTTTTTTTTTTTTTTTTTAGTCACCAGTTTATCACCTCACCATGAAAGGGAAGGGGACGGGTTCCCCTTTCTTGTACAAGCGGTAAAAATAACACTTGCCCTAATGTTAATGTCCAAAAGAAAAAATCAGCAGCTTTCCCAGAAATGTCAAACAAAAATAGACGATCAATGACTGACACACGTTACCTCAGCCGTCATAGTTGTAGTCCACAGATCTCCGCCCGGTATACTTGAGCCGCAGGAACTCTTACTGAGGGTCAGGTGGTGGCACAGGCCAACCACGACAGGTGCGCAACGGCTGGACGGGCGCCCTCATCCCACGCCATCCAAATGACGCTCCCCACGACGGCTGTCCCTGCCAGGAGCCGGGCGGCAACTGTACACAATACCGCTCCATATGTGACAAACTACCACATCTGAAGCAGCCTTGGTATCGCAGCTTGGGACCACGGCGAAAACGCTGACGAGGCTGGACGTCTCTAGGAAGAACAGAATGGTTGTCGAGCAATGGAACGTCATGTGGCCCCGCCACCCTGAGAGGTGCCTGAACGACTGGTGGACCGTTCTGAGGCAGCGGGGCTGAGTCCACTGCACGGGCCGCAGTCTTCAAGGCGGTCTGCACACCCTCAGGCAGGCCTTGTTCAATTTTCTCTCTCAGAAGAAACACGGCTAATTCCTGTTGAAAACATTGTAACTGTCTCTTATGCAACTGCCTTATCGCCTCCTCCTCCTCACGCTGCTGGGAGACAAATGTCAGCGGAGGTTCTGTAGCATCCAAAGGAGAGAAAACAACATCAGAAGGAGAGAAAACATCCGAAGGGCGAACATCCTTACGATTCCGTCGCTTTACCATCCACACGTCCGTGGCTTCAGGACCCCCTCCCAGCATCAGTCCACCACTTCCGCCGTCCGGTCGTTGTGGCACCGCGATCGTTGATGCGTCATCCGGATCGGGGCTAGAAAAATCTAAGTCACGTGCATCAAAAACGCAGGCTCCTTCATCAGGAGAGCGAACGGATGTGGACAGGGTGTCCTGTACTGGGGACCCATCAACGGATGTGGACAGGGTGTCCTGTACTGGTGACCCATCAACGGATGTGGACAGGGTGTTCTGTACTGGTGACCCATCAACGGATGTGGACAGGGTGTTCTGTACTGGTGACCCATCAACATGACATTGGGCATAAGCCTCACACATTTCCTGTCCTCTTTGGAGAAAGAGATCCATCAACCTTCGTTCTGCCCTAACCCTATGCTCCAGGACCAGTCTATAGTCCTGTATTCGTACGTTCAAGGCATTGATGACAACTGGAGAAAATACGCTATCCTGTGGCCATGGGCCAGAAGGGCCCCATAAGTCCCATTTAGAGTCCCATTCAACCAAAATTGAAGTTAATTCAGCCATCAGTCCATTTGGTTGGGAGGAGCATGCGCGTGTATGTGACCCACTCATACTGGAGCGGTATATGGGCACACCTTAAGGTCAGAGGATATTGAATTACAATTATAGTCACTTCTATCGCTACTATAAGCACCCACAATTGTTCAAAAATAACCCCCCTGTGATGCAAAATTACCCCATATATTAGTTGTCAAAACCCTAAAGGAAACACACTGATTCACAATGGTCAACCTGAAAACCAGTTATTAACGCGGTTATCACAGGAAGCATGTACACCGTGAACTGTATAGCTATATATAGTTCACACAAATAGATACAAAAATATGTATCTACAGGCGGAAACAAAAGCAACGAAATTTAGGTGTTCAAAGACAGAAACCAAATTAACCTATTATAAAACTCAAATATCCTCCTATAACATAGTGTAGTGAAAAGGGTGTCATTAACCGGAAAATCACAAATGCAGTGACTTCCCAAAAATCCTACTGTGTATTAGTACCCACAATAGCCCCCCTTTAAACTTAAACTAAGTCTACAATAAACAATACAAACCAAACAAATTGTTAGAACATGTCACACACTGAATGTTTCAAGACAAGGTTACCCTGTGAGTTGAAACTGGCAGAACAACGTCTAGTTATGTAACAGTCATGCACCATCACCCATGCAGGTTAATAGAACTCGAAAACAAAAGATGGGGCTAACTCCCTACACTAAAACTCACGTATATCCAAATGGACTACCAAATGGTTTTACTTTTAAAAAGAAAATCGTGAGAAGGGGTTTTTAAAAACTAACTATAATTACGGGCCAAAAATGTGTTACAAAAAACGTGGTAGGCTATATCATGAATAGAGTATTGACCGGCCTCCTAAAAAATGTACACTATAAATTCAAGTATACACACCAAACACCTGGGAATATTCCTACCAGTTGTTCAAAATTAAGACAAAAACTTTGTCAAAGAGAAGGCCGTTCCAATACTCACCCATGTATTGTCCACCACGCATGCAACTGAAAGAAATAAAAACTGAAAATGTTACTACTTAATCACCTGAAAAAGGAAACAATTAACCTACGATCAATCCATCCTAGCGACAGATTAACTTTATAAAAATGTAAACTGTCGAGTACAGCCACAGAAATGGTATTTATAATTAATAACAGATTCAATAGACATGTGTATCTGTATCCTGCAAACATTTGAGCTAAAGGGAGTTGTAGTCATATCCCCTGATTCCGAAATCATCCGTAACAGAAGAGAACAACTACAAGGCCCAAAGATAATATAACCTGACTCACTCCGTTGTTACTATTGTATATTTGCACAAGACGTGCCCACGAACGGATTACAGATTGACGTTTGTCAACATAAGGACAAAGAACCCACTATGTTGTGGAAATGACTGGTACATCCTACACATGAAATACATTGCCCCTCAACCCCCCTCACAGTAACCCTCAAACGAAATTTCAACCACATGTCACAGTAAGGTGACATGAAAGATCTCTCAGAAAGAGATGAAGGAAACATTGTAACAATATGCCATTTAGTGGTCAAAATATATAAAAAATATTTGTCAGCTGGTATGCTGAATGTCATCTTACTACAGAAAGGATGTAATAAACCTAACTATAGTAAAGATCTTTGAACAGGGGTAGCCATCTGTTTACTGTAAATAGCCCCCCAATAAATTTGCTCACAGCTCACAGTGGGTCTTTTTAAAACAAAGGAGAGGAGATAGCCCTAAAGCTCTCTTCACCTGAAACATAGTGTTGATTCAGGGCGATAGCGATCCCCCCTCCTTCTGAAACTAAACAAGTTATTTATTGAGGGTGTAAGGAAGGGATTTTAGCTCTCTCCCCCTCCTTCCCTAAAAGCACATTCCGTCAGAGCATGCTAAAATTGTCATTGCAATTCCTCACACGTAGCTCTGTATGTATTCGCTCATTTAACTATCACTCTTCACTCACACATACATTATTCCCAATCAATTATCGTGATATCACACACACACACACACACACACACACACACACACACACATGCAGGGGAATAGTTACCCCATCACCCACACTCATTTGCATACAACCAACCCCATACTGAGTAAATGGAGATTTATCTCACCCTACGCAACTGTTTTTGTCCCAGAATCAAATTACTCATGCAGAACTATATATAAATTTTACTAATAAGAACTGTATTTTTAACAATCCCTAATTAACCTATACCTAACTTTTACCTAAATGTAACCCTTTCCAATTTGAGATGCATTTGTCATTTACCCTCTAAATTTTATTTGGACCCCCAAATTAAACCCACATTTTTAAACCTTAATTGTCCCCAATCTCTGAGTTTTTGAGCACAAGACAACAAAATAGACTGAGCTGTTGTCTCCGTCAAAATTTAAATGAACCTCCCTACTGTAATATCTATATTATTCATTTAAGAAAAAAGTCAATCCACCTTTAAACAGTCACTGATCAAAAATGAGGTAACACCCTATTATAGCTACTATTTTCACCAGGGCCTAACCCCACACCATATTCCTACAGTGAAGTTAATAGACTCGCTATCGTGGTTACTATATGCCCAATGGTTACTCTTAGCTCCACATTTTAACACAGAAAATGTCCATAAATGCACTTTAAATAATTTCTCAAATATAATTTCACTCTTATATATTTGTACACTCTAACGTACATGAATAGCCATATTATAGTTCCCTTATCTAATCTAGTTCATGCATCCAGTTTACTTGTTAACCTCCTATTAATTTCGTTTATTTATCTAGTTTGTTCATAAATGTATTAACCTATCACTTCCCCCTGAGCCATGACCAACATGGCTCATGACAAAAATCTGATCATCACCGAAAACAGTGCTACGCCATCCATAACATCACGCTCAGTACAACCATAGTCAGCAGAACAAACCAACTGACACACGCATCCATCACGCACCCACGCACAGGCACGCACTACACACATTGAGTACAGTCATACATACTCATCACGCAGGACTCTCACAGAGTTGATTTAAACCACTACCACGGTTCAGTAGTACTATTTTCCAACTCTTCAAACATAACCACTTCACACACACACGTATAACTTCACCCATGGGACAAGGTAGAAGGACACGGAATCAGTCCACTGTACTCTGTCCCATCTTGTGTGTGTATGTGTGTTGACCCTCCGTTGCCTCAGTCAACACGTCACCACAGGTGGTCTATTCCGAGAGCATTCCTAAGTAATAAAAGGTCCCTGTCTGTTATATGACAGGATGAACTCACAGCTATTGTAAGCTTTAACAGATTGTTATCTTAGGCCATCTTTAGTGACTCCACAGCTAGCCTCTTGTCAATTAATGCAACCAGCCGTTCGAGTCTTAAAGATAATTGATTGATTGAAATATTTACCAACAGTTCGCAGAATTACAGTACCCTTCAAGCACAAACTCAACCCAAAGGCCGCTAACTGTGAGTGGACAGCTTACAAGAGGGTCCACCATTGTTCAATTCATCAAAAAATAGACTATACTGCCTGGCCTAACTGAACCAAACTTTTGTTTGTCGGTGAAGCCATCCTTACTGTGCAGAGCTATGCATGTCTCCTGGCTGGCGAAAATTGTCGCACAGCCCAACACCCATTCAGTACACATTCAAGACCGCACCACTCAACTCAAAAATGGTCTGATCATAAGAGTCATTCTAGCAATTATTTTCACCCGGGTTGAATAAAAATAATATGTAGAAAAGAATGACACAAAAATGTAGCCTACTCATCTTTTCGTATTCAAAATACAATTTTCAAACAAACAGATCCAGACCACGTCTAAATATGTGCCCATACACATGCCGTCCAAGTGAATAAATAACATTATCAAAACCCAACAGAATTCATTCTCTGGTCCAGCCAGAAAATGAACATCCTAGAGGCCTTCTAGACTGTTTTGTTCCTTCAATGAATACTCAACACAGACAGACAACATCCACAAAAGCACACATAAAGAGTAATCTAAAACCACCTTTAACCCTCGTATTTCGTATACAGACATATTGCAATGCCTTAAATCAATACAAATTCTAACGACACCTCCCCCCATTTGAGACATGAAACTTCTCCATGTATCAATAACATGCAGCCTCAGCCATAGGAAAGATAGACAGGATTCTGGAAAGATAGACAGGATTCTGTCCACCATAAGAAGAGTGTCAAAGCACCACCACAGGTATAAGCCACCCATAAAACATTCAATCACCCATACGGACAGACATACACAGACACCCACAGCCCCAGGCACACACATACCCGCATCAAAAGGCTAGTTTGTCAAGCCAAAGACAGAGGAAACGAGTCAAACGACCCATGGCAGCACCAGAACACATGCGGTCACGTAACCCCAATAACGTCGATTAAATCAGAAATAAAACTGATCCACCCCAAAGGAAACGTCATAATTTCCCCAGGAAAACGGGAGCGAAAGAGAGGAGTGCACGCACACGCACGCGCACGGAACGGCACAAGGGAGCAGTAGTTGCTGACAGAAAGAACAAAAACCACGCCCCTAGCCAACCCAGAACAAACCCGCTCACACACCGGAAGTATGAGGAGACTTGTAAAAAATAAAGAAACGCTCCCGAACGGGAACAAAGACAGTACAGCCGGATAGCCAGTACTCAAAGAGCCGCAATGCCACTGGGAAAACCAAAATGGCCACGAAGAGATATTAACAACAAGATGAGCACATCCAAATGAGCGTCACCCAAATGATACAAACAGCAAAAATAAATCAGCACGCTGCACGTCCCACTCAGGCCTCACAGGAAGAGCAACCATAAACACAATGAAAAGCAAAGCGTAACCTAATCGAACGTAAGACGCACGTTTAGTAATGCAGAAACATTTAAAAAGCGAAAAAAGATCCGATTCCTGGAAACACTTGCTCCTCATATAGGTTACCCACTCCCCCAAAACAATACGCCCAAACGTGGAAAGCAGTACGCTGACGACAAATCATTGGCAAAAGTGTAGCAACAACATAACATCGCCATACTTTACCTGTCCAGACCCTTGTCCACAGGACGAAGGAATACGACCCTGCCCTCACATCCCACGCATCTGTGTGTAGCGCTGCTCAAAACAGACTAGCCCTTATACAAGAGAAATACTCATCTAATCCCAGAATAAAGCCGCACTTCCACACAGACCCACGCGATGTTTCAGCAAAAGCCCCTGTACTTTTCTTAAACAAAGGACCCCATACCCCGTCGAGCAGAGACCCCCCACCCCCACTTATACGAAGGTGTAAAACTTTCAAACGTACACCCGTGTTTTTCCACAAATCACCGCTAGGAGGAAATAGCGCCAGCACAAAGCGATCATAACCAAACAATCACCAGAAATGCAGGCACATACCCCCACACAGCAACGTAAAAAAAAACACAAGTATACAGCAGTGCGCGCACCTTATGCATCGTATATATATATACGTCACAAAATCCCTGTTTTGCAATACGCTCGCCGGCTCGTCTTACTGGGCCTTGCGTAATCCAGACAACCTCAGAAGAATAATATTAATAAATATTAATATCAATCACCCAAAATCTCAGATTCCTATTCCATACACCCAGCAACGTAGGGCCAAATTATCCTACTAACCACCTTCGGCTAGCCCTCAGGAACGCACAAAACCGTCCAAATAATGTGCACCCCATGTAATACGAGGACGGCCACGCAAATAGAACTTGGTCATGAAAAACGCTCGCAAACCGCGCGCGCCTTCCGGAGCTCCCAGCGGGGCAGAACAGCACTGCGGCAACTGTGTAGTTTGCTCGCATGCTACTATTCACATCCCACCGGTTCCCCGAAAAACGTGTGCCGTTTGAAATCGCTTTAGCCTATAAGATATATCAGAATCCACGCTTCCCCAAATTGAAGCAAAGGTATTGTTCTATATGGCTACGCCATATCTTCTGCACGTTTGGCCAGGTATGTGTTTTTATAATGAACCGCCACTTTGACGGCGGAACATTACAAAAACTAGTTTCAACTTAATTGTCGTAAAAAATGAATTTAAAACCAGGGTTTAGGACGAGGTTTTTGCTCGCCCGGCGTTTACAGTTAAAATAAAACAATGGTAAATGGAATGCGTTGCCACTGCCTAGCAAGAAAAAGATAAATTCTCACGCTCTGAGACACCTCACCACTGGCCTATATGCACAGATCCGACCCTGGATCGAATTTACCAGGCTCCCCTCGTAAAACAGCTGTAATAATAATTTTACACTCACCCAGCTCAAGACGAGGGATCCTTCAGCAACCGGGGATCGGCACCATCTGAAGAATATTTAATAACGGTTCTGTGTAGTTTGCAGTGGTGTGGTGTTCAAGGAAATCCAAACGGAGAGTTTCTCTTTGTCTTAAAAGTCGTATCCAAGTTTTATTGAAAGAGGTACGAAATGCAGTTTCACAAGGCAGTTTTCGGGAACAAAGGCCCTTGGAGTCACACGCACACGGCCTATTCAAATCAGCTAGGTACGAGTGAGCACACCATCGGAACGGAAACAGGTAGTCTATATACTAATGCAAGTTTAAAACTCCCCCCCTCTCTCATGAGGGTGGGACTCAGAATTGTCCTTACTTACTGGCCAATCAGTGAGCCAGGACTATCATGCAAGGTTTTCCTATGAGAACTTAGCAACAGATGAAACTATACCAATAAAAATGAATGTACCATATAAAATATACAGAACATTATTTAACACCTGCAATGAAATAGTTAGACTGTATTCTTGACTCTAGATGCATATTTGACAAAGATACGTTGCATTCATGACAGACAGGGCAGACAGATAGAGCAGAGCAGAGTTTGACCTAAAATATGCCATGCAGCTGTTATCCCATGGATGCATCTAGGGTAAGGAGTTCACGCAGACCCCTGTGGGGTTTAATTACCCCCTCTGTTTCTTCAAGCCTAGTTGTAAATAACTAAGCGTAATCTCACAGGATCTTACCGTGAGCCAGTTGCCACAGATTGCATTGTATAGAAAAACAGCTGTCCCAACTTACGCTCTCCTCTTGTGAGCAGTCTATGCACCTGGCTGTTTTATAATATATCAACTGATTGATATATATGTGTCCATGTCTATAATATATCCATCATCATCTTAGGAATTGACAAAGGCTATCTGTTGTTAATTCCCAGTGTGTATTACTGTGTAATACATCATTTATTGATACATTCCTAACTCAGAGAGACTATACAAAATGTACAAATAGCATGGGTAGGCCCTACATATATTTGGTCACAATTGCACATACGCAGTGAGTTAAACGGTTCTTTAAGTGGGGTCCCCGGGAGTATACGGTCCTATTGAAAAATGTTGAATTTTTTGAAAGAAAGAAAGAAAGAAAGAGAAAGAAAGAAAGAAAGAAAGAAAGAAAATAAAATCAGATGATGGTGTACCCTGTGGTAAACCAGTGTAATGCTTTATCAATGTGTCGTCCACAGTTAACAGTTTTTTATTGAGTTGTGCTTGAAATCTAGCCTACTATAATTCTGGAAACTGTTAATAAATACTTCAATCAATCAAAAGGTTAACCACTGAGTTAAATCCTGCATCTGGCTTCACATAGGCCTATTAACATGTCATTCATTCTCATGTTTCTAAACTAGGCGCTGCATGTGCTGCTTGTTGATCCCAGGCAGCAGCAGAGCGAACCCTGCAGACTGCGCTGCGCTCCATCCGACCATCCGATCCAAGATGGCTTCTGGAGAAAGCAGTAGCAGAGCGCCGTCGCTCCGCTTCCCCTCACCTGGACCGCTGGGCAACGCTCCGCCGAGCAACAACAACGCTCATTCTCTGGCGATCACAAACGAGGGGGCACCGGGGGGCAGCGGGGCCCAGAGCAGGACGGAGATCAGTCACGCAAACAACCCACAGACGGGCCCTGCTGGCAGGGACACTGGCGCGGCTGGCGCCGATGTTCGAGTAGACACTTCCCCGCATCGACAGCACGCAGCCCCGCAGCAGCCGACGGCTCCTCCCGGTGCCATGGCAGCCAGAGCGGCAGCCTCCTCTTCATCTGCAGCATCCTCCTCAACCTCTTCTGCAGACCCACCAACCGTCTCGTTGGCGTCGCCGTCGCTGCCGAATACCCCGTCGTCGTCCTCCGCAGCCGTGCTGGTGTACCGGGAACCGGTTTACAACTGGCAGGCCACCAAAAACACAGTGAAAGAGAGATTCGCATTCTTGTTCAATAACGAAGTGCTAAGTGACGTGCATTTTCTTGTGGGGAAGGGAATGGGAGTGCAGCGGATACCGGCTCATAGGTAAGTAACGGTAGAATCAGAATAGAATGGGCATAATGTAGCAAAGGGTGAATCACTATACGTTCTGACAAAAATGCAGCAAATTCGATTTTGTTAATCGATACACTGTTACACAGCTTGAAATTGGACTTGGACTATAGCCACATAGATGGGTTAATAATTGCACTTTAAAAAAGACTGTTTATGTTATGTCATTACTTTATAGATCATTGTTTAGTATTATATAATATTATTACAATAAGCTACCAGAGATGAAAGGGAGTAGCCTATGATTAGTTAATATCAATTTGTCTTGGTAGATTTGCCCTTGCAGTTGGAAGTGCAGTGTTCGATGCCATGTTCAATGGCGGTATGGCCACCACCTCCACTGAGATCGAACTGCCTGACGTGGAGCCTGCTGCCTTCCTTGCCCTGCTCAAGTAAGCTTAGCAGTAACAGAATGCACAAGTGAGAAAACTGACAAACCATGCTTTATTCTTTGCTCTTCTTGCACTCTAAAGTGATGCTCTTCCAGATTTAACCTCTCCCATTTCCTACAATCACGTTCAATGTATTTGATGCGTCCATCGTGTTACTTGGTGTAGCCTAGGTCATTATTTTCTGTCCTCAAGGTGCAACTCAGTTGTCTTATCTTTTGCTTGAAGAAAAGAGTGTTTACATCCAGCTACTCATTAATGTCAACTGTATGCCATGGTTCCAGGTTTCTGTACTCCGACGAGGTGCAGATCGGCCCTGAGACAGTGATGACCACTCTGTACTCGGCTAAGAAATATGCTGTTCCAGCATTGGAGGCTCACTGTGTCGAATTTCTTAAGAAAAACCTGAGGGCTGATAACGCCTTCATGCTCCTCACTCAGGTAATCCTTGATATTCAGACTGCATGCATTGGGTTTTTTATGGCTGGGACTTGTTCTAGTGTGATAAGAGCAACAACCATTTATTCTGATGTGTTGGCGTCAATCATCATTATGGTCAAAGTTGCTTAGGTGACATATTTTCTCCATATGTAGCCCAATCTTACATTTGTGTAACATAATGACAGGTTATAGCCTACATTTACATGGCCTAACATAGTTTCACATAGTTGAAAGTGGAGAATTTATGTACTAAATATAAGCAGATGTGCAAGAAGTGTGATTATTGAGAACTCATGTCCATTTAATTAGTCATCGTTGTTCATCATCATAACCATTATTTCAATTTGGAAGTACAATTGAGGGGCAGGCCCTCATTTCCAATGTATGTGTGTAACACAATAACAACACAGTACTCTACACAGTTGAGTCTTTACTCTTCAACCAAAATGCAAATTATTTTATTAAATCATTATTTTATTTCAGGCTAGACTGTTTGATGAGCCCCAGCTGGCCAGCCTCTGTCTCGAGAACATTGACAAGAACACTGCGGATGCTCTGGCTGCAGAGGGCTTCACTGATATTGACCTGGGTAGGTAAGGATTAGGTCATTGAGGCTGCTGGTGGTTATGCATAGTGTTTTTAAGCCCACAGAAAGCAAAACAAAATATTCTAAGGTAATATTCTCATGCCCTGCTACACAGACACATTGGTTGCAGTTCTTGAGAGGGACACATTGGGGGTGCGTGAGATACGTCTGTTTGCAGCAGCAGTGCGTTGGTCAGAGGCAGAAACTCCGCGGCAGCAGTTCCAGCCCACTCCAGAGAACAGACGCAAAGTCCTGGGCAAAGCCATCTCTCTCATCCGCTTCCCTCTGATGACTATCGAGGAGTTTGCTGCTGGTACAGTGCTGATATGACAGGCATTATTCACACATAATGCAAGAGCAAACACTTGTATAAAAAATTATACATTCTGTGCTGATGATGCATGTCTCAATGTTGTTGGTTTTATATCAGGTCCTGCACAGTCTGGTATCCTGACAGACCGGGAGGTGGTGAGTCTGTTCCTCCACTTCACAGTTAATCCCAAACCTCATGTGGAGTTCATTGACCGTCCTCGCTGCTGCCTGAGGGGCAAGGAGTGCAGCATCACACGCTTTGGACAGGTGGAGAGCCGATGGGGATACAGCGGGACCAGTGACCGCATTCGGTGAGTCTTCTAGTCATATTAATGCATGTGGAATGGATACACAGGCATGCACACGCACGCATGCACACGCGCGCACACACACACACACACACACACACACACACACACACACACACACACACACACACACACACACACCAGTCATGTTCATGTACATGCACAATATGTTGCTTATTAAACTTTATTGTACAATGTCTTCATGCAGGTTTTCAGTAAATCGCAGGATATTTGTTGTGGGCTTTGGATTATATGGTTCAATACATGGTCCTACAGACTACCAGGTCAACATACAGGTATGGAATAATGTCGGGGTGCTTATTAGATCAGTTTCAACAGTGCATCTTGAATAGCCACCATGTGTTGAGTTTTTTGTTGTTACCAGTATTAGAAGCTGTACATAAGACAGAGGTTCCTGTACAACTTCCATTCTCAAAGCAGTCAAATTAAGCAATATTATATGAGAGGGTGTGTTCTTTTACTTCTAGACATGTGATATTCCTCTCATGCCACATGTACTATTTGGCAGGTCTAAACCCATTTAGACCTGAGGCCAATTCTAAAAACTCATTCTAAACCCTAACCTAGATTTTCTGAAAAACATATGCTAATATATAAATTACGTATATAACAACTACTGTGACACAGATGCAGTCCCAGATTAAAAATGATAACAACGAATACGTTTAACAAGCTCCCAGAGCTGTAAGATTTTAATTGAATTCCTATAGCAATGTAAAAATGGTTGGTCTCAATTTGATTGTGCAGACTCAGATTAATTGCAGCACAATCTTCTCACATGTACAATCCTTAAATATGTCTTCCAGATCATTCACACAGACAGTAACACAATCCTGGGCCAGAATGATACAGGCTTCAGTTGTGATGGCTCTGCCAGTGCATTCCGCGTCATGTTCAAGGAACCAGTGGAAATTCTGCCTAGTGTCAACTATATTGCCTGTGCCACTCTCAAGGTGAATGCATATTCCACACATTCTCCAATATTTACAGTACACTGCAGTTATCCATTATGGGGAAAGTCTTAAGGGAATACCCCAACAATTATTTCACAACTGTTCATAACCACTAGAGGTGCTCCGATTGATTGGCCGATTTTCACTCCAAATGATTTGATCGGTGATTGGCAATTTACCCGATCTGGACAAGGCGATCATTTATAACATATAAGTGCTATAAAATAATAATAATATATATATAGATATATATATATTAACACACATACACACACACAGGTATAGTATTAATATATCATTTTGGATCTTTGTGAGAGGCTTGAACATTCTCCCCTTCCTTGCCACACTCACAGGAAAAGTTTTGACATTTTAGAAATATTCAAATTTTCCAAGATCGGTATCGGCCAAGCGCGAGGAAACCAATCGGTGATCGGCCCCAAAAAACCTGATCGGAGCACCTCTAGTAACTATGTCATTTTGGGATACCATTTTTGATTGAAACAAACCACCTTGTGTATGGTTAGCATGAACATGTGACATTGAACTAAAATGACAATTTAATTTCATAGGGGCCCGACTCTCACTATGGTACCAAAGGCATGCGGAAGGTCACCCATGAGGGTTCTGCCACTGGCACCAAGACATGCTTTACTTTCTGCTATGCTGCAGGCAACAACAATGGCACTTCTGTAGAAGATGGACAGATCCCAGAAGTTATCTTCTATACATAAGACCTTTAATACCTTCTGTATATTATACCCATCACATGCTGACTCATACTGTGTAAAGTTCAAATGCCATTCGGCTTAGAGAATCGTCTGACTTTTTAATAAGCTACTTCCACGGCAAATTAACTTGTCAGAACGTCTTCATTGTCACTTGACCTCTGCAGTCATCCAACAGGGTTGAACTGTCTTTCCAGAAAACAATTTAGCACAGGTATGTTTTCTAGTGAGACCTCATCTGTGGTCAGCAGGTTGTAAATGGCATGCAGGACTGGTTTAATTACCCCTCTCCCAACATGTAAATACCATTAATGTGCAGAAACAATGCAAGAACCATGCAGGGCTACAAGAGTAGTTTCCTATCCAAGCAACGGTGGCACTGAAGCACTTTGACAGGATGCCAGAATTATGACATGGAGCTTTAAACCCACGTTGGGTGCAAGCGCAGAGCCAACAATTTTATCCTTCCATGAGAACAAAGGTACTGCAGCCTCAGCCCTTTACTGACCTGGTAGCTAAAGCAAAAAGCAACTCTTAAGCTGTATGTGTAACATCTCAAGTCTTACAATTCATAAATGCTATACTTAGTCTTGCATAATTTCTATTCTAGCATCTTAAACATGCTTAGATATCTTTATACAAGTAAAGCAGCAAGTTGCTGCATGTCATAAGTTTCATGCAAGAAAAGCCAAAATTGCACACTGGCCAATACTCAAGGTGTATGTAAACTGTAAATGGGCTTTGAGTGCATTGCCCAACAGGTTTACCAGCAAGACCATATCACACAGTACATGTTTGCTTTTAAGCCCCATCACCCATTTGTTCATGCAAGTTGTAAATAAAGTTTGCCACATTCAATTTTGTCTCTACCACTGTCTGTGACAAAACTCAATTCTCACAACTTAACACCACCACAACTATGAATGAGACCTACACAATGACAATTTTTATTTCCTTTATTTGATGTTTACAATTTTTCTAATAGTTTTGTGGATAATAACAATCCTTTTGGCAAACATTAGTGCTCATGGTGTTCTGTACAGTCCTGTCCCACAATGTGTAGGTAATTTAAGAGGGGCGGAATTAGGGAAGAAGTGGGGGGGCCTCCTTTTACAACTTGTCCATATAGTTGTCCAATGCAGCGATGCCTTCTTTGAGACCCTTGCGTTTGCGCGTCTCAGCGACAACCTGGAAAGGCTTGGATGTAGGATCCATTGGGTCTCCCTGAAGAATCTGCCAGTGGTCAAACACGCACTGTGGGAAAGCCTGGCCACCAGTGTTGGAACGCAGATCAGCTGTGAAACCTAGGCAGAACAATGCAAAGGGAGGTTAAAACGGATCTTTTTCTAAGCAAAAGTTTTCACACTAGCGTCATCTAGTTTCATATTTATACACCACAGCAGATAAGAGAAATTCCTAGTCCCATCACAATGTAAACTTACCAAATGACTCATTGACAGGCAGGTAGGCCTTAACAATAAACATGGGTGTTCCCATGACATGGAACTCCTCAAACACGTGTCCACGTTTCCTGTTCAACACACCATAGATTCCACCGACCACTTGCTCAGGACACTAGGGGAAAAAGAATGAGAAGGGGGGAACGTCTGATATTATACTGGAGGAAAAAGGACAAAAAAAAATACCATTTAACATTTCTAACGAGTCAAAACAGCAGCAAAGGAGGGGCACTTACCTGGATCTCAACCAGATATACTGGCTCCATGAGTCTGGGTGCAGCTGTGAGTTGGCAGGCATACAGTACTCTACGAGCTGTGGGAATGATCTGGCCGCCACCACGGTGGATAGCATCAGTATGCAGGGTGACGTCATGGATGTTGTAGCGGCAAGCACGCATGTTCTCTTCACACAGGACACCCTAGACAAAGTGAATGTTTTTAGATACTGGCAAAAGTACATTTCACTGATGACCCAACAGTAGTGTGCCGTCATAGCTATGATCATCGCTATTCGCTACCAATTTCATGCAATATGGCAAAAACTTCTAGCCTCAACACCAGTCATCGCTTCCTCTTACCTCCTTGGTAGCCCACTGGAAGCCAGCGACAACGCTGTCCTTGATCTCGTTAAGGTACTGCACTCCCTTGGTCACATCTACCAGCAGGTTGGGTCCAGTTCCCTCAGGTCCGAAGCACCAGATCTTACGGGCCTCAGTGACCTCCCACTCGTACTTGTCAGTCAGGAAACGGGCACGAGCCTTGAGCTCCTGACGATTGCTGATGTCACCCTTTTCGATGTCCTCTGCAAGGCCCTCTGGTAAGGGAGCGGCCCTCATGAACAGACGGTTGTGCTTGTTGGGAGACTTTGAGAGGCACATCACTGATGATTCCTCGCTGACTGTCTCTCTGTAGGACACCACAGGGTCGGATTTCTACACAAACACATCATGTTTCAGTTGAGCTATACAAGGAGTAGGTTGTGGATCAAATTCAGCTTTCACAATACTTCACATTGTACTTCTTACCTTGAGTGGAATGCAGGCATGGTCCTCCTCGAGGTCTTTAAGGCAGATCTCCAGATGCAGTTCTCCAGCTCCAGCGATGATGTGCTCCCCAGACTCTTCAATGGAACACTGGACCATAGGGTCAGACTTGGCCAGACGTTTCAGACCCTCCACCAGCTTAGGCAGGTCAGCTGGGTTCTTGGCCTCCACAGCCACTCTGACCACAGGACTGACACTAAACTTCATCACCCTCATGTTGTGGGCATGCTCATAGGTGGTGATGGTCCCGGTCTTGACAAGGTACTGGTCAACGCCCACAAGACCTACAATATTTCCACATGGTACATCCTCGATGGGCTCAACATAACGTCCCATCATCAGAATGGTCCTGAAAAGAAAAATGCATCATTATACAGTCTAGTTTCACATACAGGCTAAAAACCTGAAGCCGCTTTTCTCAACTCAAAACTTTAAAGCATTGATCCAACAGCAGAAACAAACCTCTGAATCGGTTTGATGTTGAGGTCGTCCTTCTTTCCAGGGGTGTAGTTTGGTCCCATAATGCGCACCTTCGAGCCACTTCCGACGGTGCCAGAGAAGACACGGCCAAAAGCATAGAAGCGTCCCTTGTCGGTGGTGGGCACCATCTTAGAGATGTACATCATCAGGGGAGCCTTGGGGTCACAGTTCTTGATACCTAGGAAATTATAGTAAGACCACAATTGTCAATACACAACTGGTTCACCAAACACTGATCAAGAAATATTTTAGGATAAGCCATAATTGTAGCAAAGGAATTGATGTATAGGCATATCAAGCGTTTCATACCCATGGCAGCCTCATCATCTCCAGGTCCTTCATAGAGCAGTTCACAACGGTAGCGCTGGGCTGTGACAGGGGAAGGCAGGTGGATGGTGATCATCTGAAGAAGAGCTTCTCCAGCGGGCAGCCAGCGACGCATAACAGCCTTCAGCAGGGGTTTGCCCTCCATCTCCTTGTCTTCAGTAGACAGCTTGATGTCCAGCTTTTCAAGCAGCTTTTCAATCTCCTCCTTCTTGAAGTTCATGATCGCATCAAACACCTAAATTGGGGCAACAGCAGAGAACAAATCACTTGTATATGGAGATACGATATAGGATCATCGGAGTAGATATAGGATCATCGGAGTAGAGGTATGGGGCAAACCGCTGCTTGCCATGCTCAGACTGAAGATATTCATCACTGGACAATCAGGTCAAAGTGAAGATAATGTATGTCATCACTTGCAGGCGCAGTCTACATATTGATCATAGACATTTCAATTTCCCATCCATTAATATCCCACTGACTTGACACTGGGCACATTTTCTTAACACAGACACAAATATAAGGAGCAATGTATAACAAATACAAATTTGTTGGCAACTAATTTCAAATGTTTCATGTTGACCGCCAAGTCGCCAACACTGCTAAACACGATATGAGTGAAACCCAAATCTTCCAACGTATGGGAACACCTTGCCTTCAAGTCTTTAAAGACCATTTACAGCTAAATGTGCAAAGGTGAGCTTACATGGCACTACACGGCTACAGTGATGCACAAGTACCTGAAAAAGAATGATTAAGCTTTCCTGGGCTCAAAAAGTGAAAACATGCCAACACATTAATAGAGTACAGAAAAGTAAGCCACTCAAGCCAAAAAGTATATCTAGCCTCGTATTCATGTGACAAACACCCATTATATGCCGATAAGAGGAACTCTCATTTGTATTCATAGCAAGAGATAAGATGAGACATTTCCAGAATTAGACCAATATAATCTGTCAAATAGGCACTCAAATAAATCCATCCACAATTAACTGTTGCAAAACAAAGTTCTCATTCTGAAAGTGAGCCATACATTAGTTGCAGCAGTACACATTTAAACTTAAGATAATATTTCTGCATTAGAGTACAACAATCAGTGCTGTAAAGGCCAGTATTTAGTGGGGGAACATGCACTGATATTTGAGCAGGCCAGGCATCAGTACCCATTGAATGCCAATATCAATTAGCCACGTTTTACCATTGGTAATCACTGTTAATTTACACCTCACTCTGCGGCCTCATTTCTAGACGGCTACATGTTGCGGGAACATTTGACAATTGTGAATTGCAATACTGGTGACTGAAGCGTAGGCGTTGTGGAATCAAAAATAAGGAAACACTGCCAAATTATTTTGATCACTGAATTTTCTGTGCATCCCCAATTGTGGAGATTCATTTGAGGGGAGTGGACACTTTTCTCAAGATGTGTGCACTGCAGAAGAGCAGTGAGTAATGTAGCTGCATGGACAAAATTGGTGTAAAAAAATAAAAATAGTAAAAGTTATTTGCCAGAGTTGTTTGCACTTCTGGAAAACTAATGCAAGGAGAGACATTTCTTTTCAGTGAGCTCCATTTGTTGGTGGAAATGAGGTTTGTCATGGGTGTGGTCGAAATGCATAAGGGTATACTGCAAAACTACTGCCTGCCAAAAAGCAGCAACAAACGTGAACGTGCACACAACCCACTTAATCGCATGGTTGCATTTCTCCGCAATGAACACACTACTACATAACAGAACACGATTAGCCTGAAAAAAACCCCACAAGCCTAAGCAAAAGCAGTACTTCTATTTGTGGTAAATGTTATGCTTGCTAAATTGCTAATGCTATGCACTCACAATAAGCATTTTGCACTCATGCTTTACACACTTACATGTGTTTTACAATTGTCATCTTTAAGTTGTCTGAAAGAAAGCATTGAAAATATATATATTTTGGCATAAATTCTTGCACAAATCCTTTTCCAATTCTTTAAATTGGATTAACTGAAAATGTTTAAGTGACAGATTGATTTAGAAAAGCAGCAGCTTGCTATAATAAATCACCTTGAAGATTGGATCCAGGACGAGTTGGGCAAAGGTACGGGGCAGCTTCCTGCCATTCTCAAGCATCTGCGACTTTGAGAACTTTCCAGTCTCAGGGTCAAAGAACCTAAAAAATGAAATCACCATTAGATGGTATATTTAATGTGTATTAAGCCAATAAAACTTCCAAGGTAGCAGCCAGAAGCCATTTCATATTAGATTATAAATAGATAATCGAATGTCTATTAATTTGCTTAGCCTTGAATCAAGTGTTAGGTTTGTGTGTCTCAGCACCTAACGTAAGGACAATTCCTTGTAAGTTGTATCCATCTCATACATTCTGGACTGAAACTTACTTATCACCCCACAGTTTCTTCATCATGTCCTCCACCTTCTTGCAGTTCTCAACTGGCGTCAGTGGTGCATTGCCCTTGGCAGCAAACTTGGCTACATACATCTCAGCAAACTGCTTAAGGGTGAAGGCCCAGCCGTGGAGACCAGAACCAAAGCCAACTGTACCAATGATTGGGTCAATCTGGAAGCATAAATTAAATGTATAGCAATATACACAATCAGAAAAGATTTACAGATTCAAACCGTCCATTGTATTTACAAGTCTGATATTTCAACTTATTCATTTCCTGGCTTCATATACATTTAATAAGGGCCTGACACTTTTGCAAGTACAAAAGCTTAATTACTCTTGGGAAGTGACTCATGTCTTCAAGGGAAAATTGAAGCGGACAAGCATGGCCATTATAGCTCCAAATAAATAAAAATACCAAATAGGACAAAGACTGCCCACTCACCATGATGCTACCCATGGGTCCAGTCTCATCCTCTCCATAGGTGGCAATGATGACGTTGACGTTTTCAACAATACGTTGGAACGTCTGGTAGAGGTCCTCGGGTTCCAGCTGCAGCTCCAGCAAGGCACGGTCCATCTTGTTCATCATCAGGACAGGCTTAATGCGCTCACCAATGGCCTGACGCAGCACAGTCTCGGTCTGCACACACACACCTGGTGGGAAAGCACAGACGGATGCATATTTAGCCACTTAGAAGTCCAACACAACATAGTGCAACGGGTTCAGTTAAAATACATAACCTCACAGAATTACAATATTGAAAGAGATTTACATGGCACTCTTGATTTATGAAATCTCTTACCAGATACACAATCGACCACAACCAGGGCTCCGTCAGTGACGCGGAGAGCGGCGGTCACCTCAGAGGAGAAGTCAACGTGCCCGGGGGAATCGATCAGGTTAATTAGGAAACCGAAACCATCTTTGCTCTGCTTGATGAAGGCCAGGTCACTCTCTGGCAGCTCATAGTACAAAGAGATGGCACTGTGGAAGTTGAGATGACAGAACAAGCAATTAGACATGTGTAAGCCAGGTCACTTTACAACTTTTGCACTCAGATGTTTATAACCTAGGAGTAAGAACCTTTTACATGCAGACGTTTGTCATTTTTATAAACCATTTAGTAACCAGACATAATTTGACTCTTATGTAATGAAATGTATGCAATTGTTGACTCTTGCAACAATTACATAAACCTGTAACCAAGATTTGAAATAGAAACAATATCCAATCACAGGAATATTCCATTCCTTAAATCACATTGGGGTCACATGGAGGGTATGTGAAGAAAGATTGTTGGCCGAATGTGGCAAGACATGAATGCAAACGCCAGTATAAGTAACTTGGAGTCAAGTAAACACTGTTCCAATTGCTGCCAAATGTGGAGTGACCAGGTGAGTCAGCATTCTGAGGCAAAAAAGGGCATCTCATTAGATTATGGTGAGAATGGAACTATGGGAATAAGGAGTGATTCAGATAAGATTGACCACAGAACACTTACGTGGACTTGATGGTGATGCAACGTTCCTGCTCGTCTTTGCGCGTGTCGGTGAAACGGGTCTCACCGGCACGGGAAGCGGCGATGATGCCAGCCTTCGACACCAGCGAGTCAGTCAAGGTAGACTTTCCGTGGTCTACGTGCGCAATCACAGACATGTTACGGATGTTTGCCTTCTTGTCCATGATGCCACGGATCTGGTCTACCGTGAAGTTCACCTGAGGGGAAAGCTTTGATTAGAGCACTGCAGCAGAACAGACAATGTCAGATGTAATTTGATTTTTTTAAGAAGTTTATAATTTTCTCACTTGCAGCTTCATCCCATTTTATTTTACTCCATTGAGACATGTTTTATAGCATGGGGCCAGGAATTCCACTGACCATTGTTCTTCAACAATGATTTCTAAACTACATAGATACTGGGGGAAAGTGCTGGATCGTTGTGCCTAGGGCCATTATATTGCATTCAGGGTGGTTCATTATGGTCAGCTTTCCAAGTGATTACACATAAATTGGCTATGACAGCTCAGCTGTCATCTGAGCAGCATGCTCCAATCTAACCTCACTCAAAACAATTTACATATTATAGATTTATAACCCGCCTAGTCCGTCTTGTGAGCAAAGACCAGTGAATCATTCTGATGCAATATTACACGTAGATGTTGGCTACGTGTAATATTGCATCAGAATCTTGATCTTGTGAGCGTAATATTGCATCAGAATCTTGATCTTGTGTGAGCGAAAACCATACACGTAGATATATAACGCCACTTGATCTTGTGTGAGCAAAAAACAGTGTTATCATTCTGAAGCATTATTACACGTAGATCTAACCCCACTTGGTCTTTTGCGAGGAAAAGCCAGTGCGTAATTCTGAGGCAACACTCCCAGGCCCATTTAACAAGGCAGTCTGCCAACCGCCATCACATTGCTAGCGGCCAGCAAACGTCACTTATGATTACTTTGAAAACTTTTACTTTTTAGGTTCGGCAACCTTAAAAGGCAGTTTCACTTAAGCCGGCAGAGATAATCAAAACCTCGCAACATTTACAGTCTAACCGGCTACGCCCGGCATAATAGGCCACGTGTACAGAGTAGCATTTAATGCTAAGACTATCCAGTTAGCTAACGACCCGAAATGCCGGTATCCACCCAACCATACTAGACATGTCAGATATCAGTGACAGTGAACAGTAACACCGTCAACATTGGGAGCTACTCAATGCAACAATACTGGTAAACTGTCGTTTCACGTTTCAGACAACCCGTTTCGTTTATTGTATGCTGCGACACAAGCACGACACGTAGACAACCGGCGCAAGACCAATGTTGAGACGTAGTCTCATTCCTGATTATGCTTCATTGGATCAGTTGGAACTGTCTTCAAACAGCCGGAGAGCAGCTAGAAATAGTGAATATTGTGGAAAAGCTCTTGACAAAGACATAACGGAATGCGTGACACTTCAGTCATGTTATGTTGAGAAATAACGGTGCGGCAAAGGATAAAATGGTCGCCATTTTGTTCCAAGGCACAATTCACAGCTGAGTTAGGCAAACAAATCCGCAATAAAGACAGACCTAAATGTAAACAAATAGGAATGTTAGACAATTCTACTGTCAGCGTCGGGTACATAAACCAAACAAATACATAATTTCGACTTACCATTTTGACAGATGGATGGGGATTCGCGCAGTGGAGAAAAGGAGAGTATTGTTACACTGCCTAGCTCACGAGGGGCATTGGCAGGGAAGAGACCGCTGACGTCAACACGCACGGTTTTATACCATGTGCGTAACACGGTGCGTAAGCACGTACTGCTTTTACGTCATCTCGCCAGGCGATGACAAGATCAGCACTTTATTTACTGAATTTAGAGAAAACCTTGGTCGATGACAAAATGCAATACCGGTATAAAATAGCTCAAGGCTGTATTGCTGATTACTTAGCTTAGGACCCCCGCAGTGGTGTCCGGTTAGAACTTAAACCAGGATGCTTTGACTTCTGCCTTCTCCCTGAAGCCGACCCTCTATATATTCTCCGACCAGGCTTGTCACGATGACTAAGCCAGTTAGATCTATCCATATATGGTTCTACCATATCTATCTGATATCAGCACTAGGTCGGCTCGGGCCCAAATATAGGGATTGTCATACTAAACATGTCATATGTCGTATAGCCCAACGTCCTAGTCAGAGTCTTCGTTACAACCGGTAATTAAAATGAATAATGAATATCATTAATTAATAATTTCAGCGTGTTTTCTCAGAATAGGCCTATGCATTTTAATTTCACTAAAATTGGATTGACCTCTCAATATTTTGAAGTAAGCTTACAATGTTACAAAGTAGGCCTACAAATAAAATATGATGACTTATGAGGGTGGACTATAAGCTCACCAGCCTCCCTAGAAAGTGGCCATGCCGTGACAATCATAGCCTACATAAGGCCTATATGGTTCGGGGTGGACATATCTCAAATTCTCAACATAATTTACTATTACCAATCCACTCACACACACACATTTAAGTACCCAAAAGGAATTTCCCAGGCTATGCCTCACTTCTAAGTGACCGAAGCTGAGTCCAGTCCAAAGTTGGAGCCTATAATCATCCAGCCAGGCTCCATGCCGCCTGGCTGCAAATAATAATAATAATAATAATAATAATAATAATAATAATAATAATAATAATAATAATAATAATAATAATAATAATAATAATAATAATAATGCCATTTGTCAATTATTTTGGATGGTGACTGGTGAGCAACACATTTTCAACATAATGAAGGATAAAGGAAATTAAATAAAGAGTAATCATGTCCTTTGAAGAGAGGTGGTGGCAAGAACTCCCAGTGACTCCCAGTGACTCATCACTGTCAGTGTAGCTACTAGTCTGTACGCCAGTGGGTTGGTGCTCTTTAATGTCTCGCAGGTTGCTACAATGGTATATTGTAATTCTCACTTATAAAGCCATTCTTGGTCATTTTCCACTTTACATTTGTTCTAAATTTGAACTTGTCCAAAACTCTCTCAACCTAAGGCTATGTCGTGCCCCCAACAAAATCTGAGTCTGGGAAAAAAAGAAGTCTTGCTTTTTTTGGATCCTGGTCTTGGAATGACCTACAGACCAGACTCAAACTGGCTTCTGTGATTCCCCTAGTGAGTTTTAAAAGGATTGCCATGGGCACACTTCTGAAACATTGCTCCTGCTTAAAGGACCACTTCACCACTCATATAATTGGTCCTCACTAATGTTCATGATAAAACACCACCATTTTTTCCTACTCAGTCTGTGTCTCATAGGAGGGCTTTGGGCAGTTCGGACACCCGTCCACCAGTGACATCATCATTAGGCAGATTTTTTTTAAAACAAGATTTGTTTTAAAATATATTTAGATTTGTATTATCGTGAGAACGATGGCTTCAACTTTTGCATTGCAACTTTTCAGGAAAAGAAAGCCTGCCGTTTCTATTAGCTTGGATTCACCATCGATGATGTCACTGGTGGACGGGTTTCTGAACTGCCCACAGCCTTCCTATGAGACACAGACTGAGTAGGAAAAAATTGTGGTATTTTATCATGAACATTAGTTAGGACCAATTATAGGAAGAGAAGTTGAAAAGTGGTGAAGTGGTCCTTTAACTGCTTATGTAATGAGGATAGTCATACATAAGCTATAAACTTCTGCCTATTCCTTTTCGATCGTGTTTAAAAAAGAAAAAATTGTCTAACTGAATAGATCGAAATAAACCATTCATTCATTCATTCATTCATTCATTCATTCATAATTCTACAATATGTCACGTCTTGGGACAAATGTGCTCTGTGTATTTAAGTAGGCCTGTTTCATCCTGTTCACCTACAGCGTGTCGGCCTGAGACCCTCTTCTCAGGGGACCCCTAGGGTGTTATCTTGATTATAATAGTGCCATTTGTTCTGAGTTCATCACACAGTTGTGTGAGCCTTAACCTTTGCTGCTGTACTTTGTTGAAATAAACAGCCGAGGGAACCATCAAGTTGCTGTCTGCCGTCTAAAACTCTCTATCTCGAGTGCTCTCCCATTTTTGGTTAGTCTCTGTACAGTGGATACGGTAGGGACTAGGGTGTCCTGTAAAATAATATACCGCAATATATTAGCCTTTATTGGTTGAATGTTCCTGTTCTCCCTTTGAGCTTCTTCGGTAGTGGGTAGGCCTACTGTATTTATGAACGTTGCATGATTGTCTGTCCTGTTATTGTCTTGTATTGTTACTGGCAGAGCTGTGTTACTTATTTCGCCTCTTCTCTTGGCCAGTTCACACTTGTAAAAGAGACTTTAGTCTCAATGTGGTTTCTACGGGTTAAATAAAGGTTAAATAAAACAAAAAAAAAAGGATTTAGCTCTAGTTTACATTAGTTAATAAGGATTAGAAATCCATGTGAATGTGAAGCCAATCTCCTGCAGAAGACAAAATGTATAGATTTTACAATGTTTAATGGCAATGGATGGACATAACATAATCCCATTCATGTATTCATAATCCCATTCATTCGTGTCATGTTGGTTTGGCTCAGTGCATTAAATGAGATATGGCCAGTGGTAGAAAACGTACTCACATTTTGTAATGTCCGGAATTCAAAAATTGAGTAAAAGTACAGAAATATCAGCATCAAAAAGTACTTAAGTAGGCCTACCAAAAGTATAAAGTACTCATTATGCAGAATATTCCATTTCAAGTTTTCAAATGTATAAAAATAATTTGAAAATAGCAGATCTACAAGCTCACAATGCGTTGTATCGCGATGCATTGTAGCTTGTAGATCGGCTAGATCGGCTATTTTCAAATGGCTGAAATATAGGGCTGAAGTTGTTAATGTAGATGTTTTGTAATAATAATACAAATCTACAAAGTAACAACTATAGTAACTAATGTTTTCAAATAAATGTAGTGGAGTAAAAGTACTATATTTGCCTCTGAGATGTATAGTGGAGTAGAAGTAAAAGTACTGGAAATTGGAAAGTAAAGTACAAATACCTCAAAACTGTACTTAACTTAAGTACAGTACTTAAGTAAATGTACTTCATGGTTACTTTCCACCAATGGATATGGCTGGCAGTGCCACGTCACATTATATTCGTCCCTCCAGTAGATGGTGCCTCTGCATCATATTCAGAGATTTCTGCTTTCATATCAGTGCCATAGAATGTTAACCAGCTGCGTCAGCTCCATGTTAGTCAGTGCTATATATTCCATAGTCCAGTGGTAAGAAACAATGTAGTACTCAAATACGTTAAATTTTGAAGTATAGGCTACTTTCACTTTACTGTAGCCTATCTGCACTATTCCCATAATGCATTTTTCTATACTTTTACTTCTACATCTGAGAGGCAACTATACTTTTACTCAACACAATTCTTTGAAAACTTTATTTACTTTGTGAATTTTAATTGTATACATTATTATTAGGCAACAAAGTCTTATGCACACCTGTATGCTCTGAGGCGGGTGCGTAGGTAGGGCTCAATGTATTCAGAAAAATGCACATAAACCGTCTGCACTTGCAATACGAACTTTATTGGCAACGTTTAGGTCAAAGACCTTCTTCAGGCATCTCAATAATATAATAATAATACATTATTATTAGCCCTTTGGCTATTTGAAAATAGCCAATTTACAAGCACACAACAAGTTGTGAGCTTGGAGATCTGCTATTTTCAAAATATATTTTATACAGATGAGCTTGTAGATCAGATCTGTTATTTTCAAAAGATTTTTTTATATATTTTATAGATCACTTCCTGCATAATCACTAATCAGTACTTTTATTTTGGTACTTTCAGTATATTTTGATGCCAGAGTTAGTGTCGAAGTGTCCTTGAGCAAAACGCTGAACCCCTAATTGCTCCCGATGTGCAGGTTGGTGCCATGCTTTCCTCCGCTATCGTCACTGATAGATAAATTCTGACATGTTGTTTACACGTCATGTCAAGTTGGCCATTCCATCATATTCTGTGGGTCAACTCAGATAGAACTTGGGCCCAGACCGTGTTCCATATAGGTCATATTTGGTCATCTTGCCCTTTTTATCATTTTACTCTTAGCCTACTGCCTGTTTACTCCGGGTTGTTCTCCTTATCCTATTTATGTCATGTCACCATCCACGTGCCTAATCATCTCAGCCCTATATTATCCTTTATATTATTTTATCATATTTATATTATGGATTTCCTGACGCCACATTCAGATTTTATATCATATATCTTGTTGACTCCTTATTCGGTCTCCATACTGTCTGTCCCCAGGCAAGTTAACTCGCATACTGTGAGGCCTATTTTGATTTGAGACATGTATTTGACCTTGGTGCCCAGTGAGAAAGTAGATAGCCGGCCATTTCTCTGTTAAACAGTTCACAGCTAGCAGGGAAAGAATGTTATCTTCAGGTTGCCATAGCAACGCCAGCCTCAGTGCTTTCCCGGTCGATGGCCCTCAATGACGGAACCGAGGAAGATGTCACGATACCAGTCTCATCATCCATGTGCTGGTCCAATGAGCGCTCGACAACCAGCACCACCGTGGATATTGCGGAAATGAACTATCTATTCAGCCAATGAACGTTTATCAACAACTGACGTCAGATGCAGTATAAGCCAGGAAGATGCTGTGAAAAGGGGCAGTTCGGATCCATATTGGAACAATTGAATACTCTAAATTATAGTGATGTATTGTACTATTATTATTATTATCTGAACCATGTAGCACATTCTCTATGTAAATTGACTTTATTACCTACTAAAAATTACAGTTAAAACCTTAAACTTCCTCTCAGAACTTTATTTCGTCTGTCTCCAATTCGTTTTTAAGGTATCCTTCTATTTTTTATGGTAGAGTGACTGTCATTCAAGATTTAAAGGGCTACTCACTCATTTTTAAGGTAAATACAGCACGGTATTTGGTCTCCCTGCTGGGTTATTGAAGGTATATATATATTTACAGTCCTTTCTAATTAGCATTACAGAATAGATATAATTTATTTTTATCCATTCATACGATCCTTGGGGTCGCCGGAATTTTATTTCCATCAATTGGTCCTTCGAGCCGGATTCAGAACCCTGCAAGTGTTAATCACTAGACAGGGGGACAGAAAAAAGAATCAGTGTTTTCCAAATTTACAGTTCTTTTTTTCCCCATTTTTTTTCCCCATCATAATTCTTTTTTAATTAGACATTTTTGTGTTGCCTCGTTTGAAGAGCTGCTCTCCATCTTGACTCCTTCGACGTGAACAACGATATAAGGTAGGAATCAATTTACAGAGAAAATGTGCTCCATATAGTACTTTGCATCATGGCAATTATTTACGTCTTTAGTAAATACAAGCGGACTCATATGTGACGGAGCTATCATGGCCACGTCAGATATGACGTCTGTTCCCTCTCCCCCTCCACACACCTTTTTCCCTTTTTGTTTTATATTCTTATTTTTATTTTTTTTAGCGCTGTGGCATAGCGTAGCTTTTGCTTTTTACTAGATAGTTTTATGATTATTATGATTCATTTATCTCGTTCCCCTCCTCAGCTGAGGCGATTTTTTCCCTGTCCGACTGTTTTAATTTACGCTTTTCTTATCTACATTTGTTTTGTGTCTCCCATTACACTCCCGTTAGCGTGCGTTTACTTTGTAATGCATGTCAGTGCAGTCTCAGTGCGTGTGTGTGCGTGCGTGTCCCCCTCCCAGTCTGTGGGTGTGTGCTGTGGGAACGCCATCTTGTTTTATAACTTCAGAAGTGTATTAGGAATAGTTATTTTTACAGTTTTTACTGCATTTAAATTTTTTATCATTGCCTTAAGATTACATCTGGATATTTTTCATAATATTACATGTAACATTAGGTACAAATTTCAGTGTATCCTATTTTGTGTCTGTATGCCTGAAAGAGCAGCCCTGGGTCGGTCTATCTGCGTAATATCTCTCATGTGAAATGCACAGTGTGAGAACAGTCTCTTTCTGTCTGTCCTCCCTCCTATATGTGAAATACATAGTGTGAGTGACATATGTCTGACATATGTCTGTCTCTCTCTATTCTCCCTCCAATAAGTGATATGCACAGTGAGAACGGTCTGTCTCTGTCTGTCCTCCCTCCAGGTGAGATTTACGGGGAGAACGCTGGGCCTGGGTCTGTCTCTTTCTCTCTCTCCCTGTGTATGTGTGGAATACTCCCTTTTTGAATTAAATAAATTATTTTCAGTCATAACAGTTTTAACATTCAAGACAGAACTTATTCTCCCTATTTATCATTTTTTAATTACTACTTTTATTTTGTCCAATTTAGTTAATTTCATTTTTTTACCTGCTAACGAATGGTCACAATAGGTTGTCTATCATACATCTAAACTTTATAACGTTTCAGGACATACGTAGGTCCTATCTCTTCAGTTTGGCTATACCTCTCCTAACTTCATACTGTGAGTGGCAGAGCGTTGTGTTTCAGTTAGCTGCTGGAGTACACTGCTTGCGTCGCCTCTATATTTTCTTTCCATTATATTTTCTGCTCTTCTTGGCCGGAACAGTAGAGGATTAACAGGGTACTTATTTTATCTTAACCGTGACCCTCAACAGTATTTAACTCTTAGTTATTCTCCCTTTAGAATTATTTTCCCCTTAAAGAAACATTTCACCATTTTCCAAAGTGAACAGATCACACTGTTCTTTCCATTCATTTTTTAAGTATATTCTCCTCTCTTTTAACTACAGGAGGGAGATTATGTAGCCCATTTTCATTTCTTTCATTTGAACACTTTCATACCGGCATTTATTTTATAATTTTCTCTCCATTTCATATTTTCCGGCTATAGGCAACTAATGCCTATTTTGCCATTTATGGGTACGATGTCTCTGACATACCAGTTAGCACTGGGGGAATGAGCGTTGAGGGTAGCCATCTCTTCAATCCCGTATACTTTGCTGATTCGTGAACTACGAGACAATTTGACCGTCTATTTTTGGCCATTAAGTGCTAGGAGCCATGAAGTGCTATCTGCTAGTTTATCGAGAGGCTTAACCTGTCACGTGTTTTTGTGTAGGGTTGTCTGATTTTCTTCCTCTGCGAGGAACACCTTTTTATGACTTTTGTGAAAGTCAATTTATAACCGGTGCAAATATTTGTTTAAATTTATCATTTATTAGTCATGTTTTTGCCCATATGATTTAACCTGTCTCACCCATGTGTTATAGTTTTCCTATATGGAATTCTGCCTGCCAAACTACACAGTAAACCCTCAAGTATTGTATTGTATTTTTTTTTTTTAATCACCTAGTTACATTGTTATTATTCATTTTCACCTGATATATTTTTATTTCTGATATTTCCCTGTATAATTCTGATATTTTGTTTTCTTTATGGTTCACCCACAGGATTTACTGGCCGCTATCACTGGTGTAGACGTGAAGGGCGGGGTTTCAGAGGATCGAGGTGAGTGATATGCTGGTCATAGTGCACTCTCTTGTTCTCTCTGAACCTCAGCCTTGAGTACTGTATTTCCCAGTGATAGTGAGTACTGGAAACCCAGCCTCAGTTCATTATTCATTTTGATTATTGGGTATGTTTTCTACCTCACCATGCCTTTAAGGTTAATTTTATTTCACCATGCCTCTAATGGTTATTTTATTTTTATTTTTTATTACCCTGATTCAATCATTATTTTTATTTTTGCACCAACCACACTCATACTCGTACAGTTGTTTTTTTGTTTCCCCCCACCCCCTCCCCCCCTTCACCCATTGTCCTTCCATTTCTTATTTTCTTCATTTGTTTTTATGTTTTGAGAACACTTGCTTCTTTGTTATATAAACAGCTATCTAATCACCATCCCTCCCAGTTTTGGGTGCATTCCAATCGGGAACGCAGCCTTCCCAACTTAAGGTTAAATTTAGTCCATTCATGACACTCAAGGTTAATTTTATACCGTTTTTGACACTCTCAGTTTTAGGGTGTTTTCCCATTTTTTTACCATGGACATCCACCGTCTCAATCACTTAATGTAACTTATTTGTATTACTGTTATTGATTTGATATTAATATTGGGCCTTGGCCAAAGTATTTTTCTCTCCTTTCTCTCCTCTGATATTCATATCGCAGGTAGTCAAAGAAGTCAGAACCAAACCTCTGCTGTGGCATTCCATTGCCATTATCCCATAGTTAAGTTACCATTCTGAATTCAATAATTCTTCCACATATCTCCCAGTTCATATCTCCAAAACATGTTTTAATTTTTCCCCTTTCATTCTGTTCATCCTGTTCAGGAACTGGTGTGCCTCCCCATTAGGACCGACGAGGACTCAGGAAGTATTGAATAAAGGGAATGAGGAATATACCATCTCATGTGAGTTTTGTCTAAATTATTTTCAGGATACATGGACATAGATCCTATGGACTTGTATCCAGGCCTGTTGGCTATGAGAACCCACCTTTGTGGGTGATAATGTTAGTAAGGTTTCCACAGGACCCCAGACAAAAAAATCTTGACTTTTCACTAACTTCTACCTGTCATAAGGATAGCCTCTCTTAAGTTTACTGTGTTTGCTGTTTGAGAGCCCTGAAATGTGACCCACTGATGTGATCTGAAGGAATGTGATTAGTGCACCTGGCTGACAAAGCCCCCCATGTTGAAGGTACTGTGGTCCATTTGACCTTTGGCTCCAAATTTTAGGTTGTTTACCTTGGTTTACCTTGGTTTACCTTGTTCAATTATTAGGTACATTTATATAATTATTTTGTTGCTAGTTGCTTAGCTTATGCTTCTATTATTATCTTTTTATTAAAAAAAAATAGGTTTTAATTGTTTTATTTTTTTTCCACATTCGGACATCCTAAATTCCATAAATTATAATTTACCTTTTCCCATTTTTAAGTAGGTTTATTTTGTTGCCACCTTGACATTATTTGTAAACTAAGGGCGGAGTTGATAGATAAATTCTGACATGTTGTTTACACGTCATGTCAAGTTGGCCATTCCATCATATTCTGTGGGTCAACTCAGATAGAACTTGGGCCCAGACCGTGTTCCATATAGGTCATATTTGGTCATCTTGCCCTTTTTATCATTTTACTCTTAGCCTACTGCCTGTTTACTCCGGGTTGTTCTCCTTATCCTATTTATGTCATCTCAGCCCTATATTATCCTTTATATTATTTTATCATATTTATATTATGGATTTCCTGACGCCACATTCAGATTTTATATCATATATCTTGTTGACTCCTTATTCGGTCTCCATACTGTCTGTCCCCAGGCAAGTTAACTCGCATACTGTGAGGCCTATTTTGATTTGAGACATGTATTTGACCTTGGTGCCCAGTGAGAAAGTAGATAGCCGGCCATTTCTCTGTTAAACAGTTCACAGCTAGCAGGGAAAGAATGTTATCTTCAGGTTGCCATAGCAACGCCAGCCTCAGTGCTTTCCCGGTCGATGGCCCTCAATGACGGAACCGAGGAAGATGTCACGATACCAGTCTCATCATCCATGTGCTGGTCCAATGAGCGCTCGACAACCAGCACCACCGTGGATATTGCGGAAATGAACTATCTATTCAGCCAATGAACGTTTATCAACAACTGACGTCAGATGCAGTATAAGCCAGGAAGATGCTGTGAAGAGGGGCAGTTCGGATCCATATTGGAACAATTGAATACTCTAAATTATAGTGATGTATTGTACTATTATTATTATTATCTGAACCATGTAGCACATTCTCTATGTAAATTGACTTTATTACCTACTAAAAATTACAGTTAAAACCTTAAACTTCCTCTCAGAACTTTATTTCGTCTGTCTCCAATTCGTTTTTAAGGTATCCTTCTATTTTTTATGGTAGAGTGACTGTCATTCAAGATTTAAAGGGCTACTCACTCATTTTTAAGGTAAATACAGCACGGTATTTGGTCTCCCTGCTGGGTTATTGAAGGTATATATATATTTACAGTCCTTTCTAATTAGCATTACAGAATAGATATAATTTATTTTTATCCATTCATACGATCCTTGGGGTCGCCGGAATTTTATTTCCATCAGTCACATTAATCAAAATGAATGTAGTGGCTGAGTGGCTGAAAGCCTCTATAGTGGTGAAGCGAGGTCTCGCATTTTATATACACTTAAATTGCAACAGCAGCTCGCATTTACTATGAAATTGTAAATTTTTGTCCGTCAGTCAGAGTCAGTCAGTGTATCACTCAGAATCCCTATACATGGGAAAGCCCCCATATATAAATGAGGTAAGGTAAATGTTAAATATATAAGGTAAATATATAAAGGTAAATGGTGCATTTATATAGTGCCTTTATCCAAGGCGCTTTACATAGATGTGCATTACATTCACCCATTCATACACCGATTGCTGCGGAAGCCATGCAAGGTACCAACCCGCACATCAGGAGCAATTTGGGGTTTAGTGTCTTGCCCAAGGACACTTCGACATGTAGACCGGAGGAGCCTGGATTCGAACCGCCAACCCATGGATCATTGGACGACCTGCTCTACCTCCTGAGCCACAGTCGCCCCGATGAGGTCTCATGACATCATCAGGGATGGAGATGATGTCATAGTAAATACGACCTGCTCTCGCAATTAAGCCCATATATGGAGATCCCGGATGTCATCAATAATGGCCAGCAACTCCACAATTGACCTCAAACCCTTAGATCTCCATGGATATATGTCAAAACCAGACGAGGTTACTCAGTGGTGGGAAATTCCAGAATGCAGCCTTGTAACTTGTAACTTTAATTTTTTGTAGAAGAGGCAAACTAATATTGTTTATGCCGTTTGCTTTTATTGAATAATTGATTGAACCTGTACACTGTAATATAATTTTATTTGGTTGTGTTCTAAATAAAGTGTTTGTGTTGATTATTGTGTAATTTATTTGTAAGTTTTACATTTTACATTATTGTACTGTAAAAAGGTCTCTTTTCCCTTAATCTTTATTATTTTATTAATAGTATTAGTTTACTATAATTAGATTAATACACAATAATCAACACTAACACTTTATTTAGAACACACCCAAATCAAATCATAGTACAAAGTTCACTGTTCAATCAATTATTCAATCAAAGCAAACGGCATAAACAATATTAGTTTTTTGCCTCTTCTACAAAAATAAAACTTAAAAGTTACATGGCTGCCTTCTGTTGCACGTACCAAGCTGTCATTCTCTTGTATTATTTACCACCACGGAGTAACCTCGGATCTCGGAAGACAGTCAAGACGGGCAGTGTCGGTAGGCCAATCAGAGGCAGGCGGGGTGTTACCATGTCTATGCTCGGATGTAGAATAGATTCACGCTGTTCTGACATTCCATATGTCATACAGTATGTCTCCCTTTTGACCGATACCTGTCCATTGGAACTCTAGACGGGCCTGCCCCAAAGTTATTAATGCAGCCGTGCCCGGCAGCCGGCGAAAACTAAAGTTCTCAACAGGCCCATATGTTGATATCTGACCTCCCATGCCAAAGCACCAGCGCTCGCCCAGCAGTCTGCTGTCTGAGTCTTACTGGTAATAAATATTAGCACCTTTTTCGCTCATTACAATCTATCTCATGGATATTAGATGTGCAGCTTTTTTTTCCTTTTTTTGAGTGGTGCAAACCACTCCAACAACTGGCTTTGTTAGTACCCGTGTGTGTTTGTGCCTGTACGGGTGAGCATGGTTTCTATGATTAGTATGTGACGTCACTGACAGTAACTATAACAATAAATGTGTAGTTACACCACTCAGTTCACACGGGTGTGATTTTTTTAATTTTTTTTTACATATAGCCTATTTATTGATTTTTCTTTTCGACATAGTATTCTCAAAACAATAATTCACATATAATTTTAGATGTGCAGCTTTACTAGGAGTTCAGTCGGAGATGGTAGACATCTGAGGGTAACACGCCAATGTGTACGTGCGGTGCCGATGTTATTGCTCGTGTTATTATTGATGTTAAAATGCCTTGATTATATTCACATTGATACGGTTTATACAGTCGATGTAGTATGTATGGTGATGTTAATAGTTTATTTTCTTTGTAATCTTTTGTGTTTTAGACAGTGTTACAGTATACCTACCAGTTAAAGTGTTGATGCTCACATTGCTAACCGCCTTGTGAGAAACGCAAGTCGGGCATGTTCATATATCTTTTCACAGTATAGTTTAATTAATACATGTTTTGAGTGTGATTAGTAAATAAATGACTAAAAGACAATGTTGTTGTTTGCTTGCGTTTATTACAATTTCGAGTGATTGAGTAATTTCACCGATGGTTCCAGCTCAGGTAACCCCCATGCAGAGGGTATAGGCCTATTGGTTAAGCTAAAAGGTTAGTTTAATTAAATTCCGTACACTGGAGTTCCCAACACGTTCAAGTGCCCTCACCCTAGTCTTGCCCAGGGGGGAATGATGGGTCTCTGAAGTGTCTTGAGACAACTTGTTGATTTTATACTATACTAAAATAAAGATGAGATGGAAATCAAATAGAATGAAAAAATCACACCTGTGTGAACTGAGTGGTGCAACTACACATTTATTGTTATAGTTACTGTACATTAGAACCAGGAAAGCATCTGTGTCATAAGTACTCTCCGCGTGATGTCGGTGATGTCAGTGACGTCACATACTAATCATAGCAACCATGCTCACCCGTACAGGCACAAACACACACGGGTACTAACAAAGCCAGTTGTTGGAGTGGTTTGAACCACTCAAAAAAAGCCAGTTGTTGGAGTGGTTTGCACCACTCAAAAATCACACCTGTGTGAAGTGAGGGCGCTCTTATCATCGTACATCCTCATGCATCATCTCATACTGCATGGCCAATCAAGAATGCCTGTTGCCTGTTGCCACAATTTGACGTCATATTTGGTGGACATTTGACCTAATTTCTCCTTTCATTGTCGATGGCAAATATGAGACGTGTGGGGACAAGATGACGTAGATTTTCCCTTCACAATGGCATGCCTTATGCCCCATTGGGGGCGAAGAGCATAAGTAAGTAAGTAATGGCATTTAATGTTTGTGTTGCGGACATACGTCATATTTGGCGGACATTTGACCTAATTTCTCCTTTCATTGTCGATGGAAAATATGAGACGTGTGGGGACAAGATGACAAATTGTCCCTTCATTGTCAATGGCATTTAATGTTTGTGTTGCGGACATTTTGTGGGGACAAAAGCTGTATATAGGAGGGGTTAGCGCCCCTCAAAAATCACACCCGTGGGAAGTGAGGGGCGCTCTTATCATCGCACATCATCATCATACATCATCTCATTCTGGCCAATCAGAATTTGCGTCCTCACCTTCGTCTTCAATGTTTGTGTTACGCAAAAACACTCAAAATTGTCCATTCATTGTCAATGGTATTTAATGTTTGTGTTAGGACAAAGTTTGTGTTTGCACACACACTAAAAGCTGGACATATTGGAGGGGCTACGACAACAAGACACTCAAATGTTGTGCTATATAGCCCTTCCTATATACAGGTTTAATGTTTGATTTTAGTTCAATGTTTGTTTTAAAAACGCCATTGACAATAAAGAGAATTTCATGTTTGTTTTGTCCCTAACACAAACATTAAATCCCATTAACAATAAAGATAATTTAATGTTTGTTTTGACACCGTTTGTTTTACATCATCATTACATCACCTAATCATAGCAACATGAGTTAGATGATAAGATCGCCCCTCACTTCACACGTGTGTGATTTTCGTTGATTTATTTTTATGTATGAGCACTGAGGCTGAGCAGGGAACCTTGGCAGCAATAGGAGGGTGTTTGTTTGTTCACCTTTTTCGCCCAGTCTCTCTGAAATGTTTTGATTACAGATAGACTTGCAGTACAACAAACTCCTGACTGTTAATTCAACTCTGAGAGTGTACAAACATATATGCATAAAATGCATATGCATGGATACCTTAAAAATATGTGGTCACTTAAAATTCATGTCATGGGGGAAAAAATATGTATGATGAAACGTTTAACTGCATGCTAATCCTATGATATTGATTATCAATAGAGAAATGACTTGGTGGGGAAGAAGAGATGACTCATCCATCTCTTATAGAAATGCATAAAAACATAGTTGTTTTAATAATAATAATAATAATATCTGGGATTTATATAGCGCTTTTCATGACACTCAAAGACGCTTTACATGTGTTGGGGCCAGGGGAGGAACAAGAAAAAAGACAACTTTATTAGAAAAAAACTATTATAAGAATAAAACCAATAAAACAGTGCATATAACAAGTTTTAAAAACACATCAGCTTGGAAATGCGATTGTGAACAGGTGGGTTTTCAGTGCAGATTTGAAGGTGGGAAGTGAGGGGGCATCTCGGATGTGTTTGGGGAGAGCGTTCCAGAGGGTGGGGGCGGCCACAGAGAAGGCCCTGTCGCCCCAGGTTTTCCGTTTGATCCTTTTAGGGACCTCAAGGAGGCCGGCTTCGCTGGACCTGAGGGAGCGGGATGGGGCGTGTGGCTTGAGGAGATCGGAGAGGTAGGGGGGAGCCAGGTTGTGCAGTGATTTGTAGGTGGTGAGGAGTAATTTGAAGTCGATTCGTTGTTTGACGGGGAGCCAGTGGAGATCATGAAGGACTGGTGTGATGTGGTCTCTGGATCGGGTGGAGGTGAGTAGGCGGGCGGCCGAGTTTTGAACATATTGGAGTTTATTGAGGGTTTTTGTGGTGGTGCCGTAGAGGATGCTGTTGCAGTAGTCCAGTCGGGATGAAATGAAGGCATGGATGAGGGTTTCAGCTGCTGAGGGTGTCAGGGAGGGGCAGGCAATGTTTCTGAGGTGATTGAAGGCGGTTTTTGTGATGTGGTTAATGTGGGGGAGGAATGAGAGAGTTGGGTCAAAAATGACACCTAAGTTGCGGATGTGTGGGGACTCGGGAGGGTTTGACAAGGGAGCCGTCGATGTTAAGTGAGAAGTCCTGAGTGGAGCGGGAGCACTGAGGTCGAGGAGGATGAGGATGCAGGGAACCAGAGTCGGCAGAGCGGAGGATGTCGTTGCCGTTGGTGACCTTAAGGAGAACTGTTTCGGTGCTGTGGAGTGAACGGAAGCCAGATTGGAAGGTCTCATAGAGGTTATTGTTGTCTAGGTGGGATTTGAGTTGAGAGGCAACTGCTCGTTCCAGTATTTTGGACAGAAAGGGAAGGTTGGAGATGGGCCGGTAGTTATTGGGGGTGTTGGGGTCAAGACCTGGTTTATTGAGGATGGGGGTGATGGCAGCCAGCTTGAGGGCAGGAGGGACAGAGCCAGTGGACAGGGAGGAGTTTATTACATTGGTGATGATTGATGAGAGTGATGGGAGGCAGGCTATGACTATAGGGTGGATGGGATAGGGTCGAGGATGCTGGTGGAGGACTTCATGCCTGAGGTTATGGAGGTTCTATCTATGTAAAGCGCCTTGGATAAAGGCGCTATATAAATGCACCATTTACCATTATGAGATGAATTTCACTGTATAGGCCAGGGTGAGAGGGATACAGGATGTCAGATTAAGTACCAGAATTAGAAATAACACACACACACACACACACACACACACACACACACACACACACACACACACACACACACACACACACACACACACACACACACACACACACACACATGGAGAACAGTTTATTTTACCTGATAGAAGGTGAGCAAGAAAAGTGAAATGTATTAATTTACTCCCACACCTAACCTGTCAGTTATGCCGTATCAACCATTTTGCAATGACACTGGAAAATACTCGGACAGCATGATAGACAGGGAGAAATGGCAGGCATCTCCAGCTGTGTAATTGGCTATGGATTGAAATGACAGCGAGAACTCAGACCTGAATGTGATTGTCTCCACCAGGCCGAAGGCATGGGGAGAGAGTATGTTTTGCACTCCGTCCGTCCGTCCGTGTGTCCGTCCGTCCGTCCGTGTGTGTGTGTCCCCGTCCGTCTGTGAACAGCTAATCTCTGGCACCGTTAACCCGGTCGATGTCAAATTTTGCACACACACCCCCTGGATGCCAACGATGAACCTCTGCCCCAGAATTTCCAGAACGGCCTGTTATAGCGCCACCAGGAGGCCGCTTTGTGCAAAACAAGTTTTTGGACAGTACACCTACAGATTTTGTCCAAACATCACACAAATTGGTACACAGTCTCTCTAGAGCCATTGAACGAAACGGGTCTTTCAGATTTCTCAGACTCCATCCTGATTGGCTAAGATTGGCTTCCAAAGTTTGCAGGAGTGCTCAGTTTCAAACAAAATGCTGCAAATCATGGACACATCGTGTGATTTCCGTGAAATTGTGCACGCACATTCCCACTAGGCCGAGGAAGAAATGCCACATGAACATTTTCAACTCAGCCTGCTCATCTGCTCTTTATAGCGCCACCAGGAGGCCGACATATGTAAAACACATTTTCTAATATTACTCCTTCAGATTTTATCCAAATTTCACGCAAATCGGTACACATGCTCTCCATGGTCATGTGATCAAGACGCGTTTGTTTGATTTCTCATAATCCACCTTCATTGCCTACAATTGGCTTCTAAACCTTTCAGGAGTAGCTTTGTACACACACACACACACACACACACACACACACACACACACACACACACACACACACACACACACACACAGTACTAGAGACTGACGCAAGTCAAAAGAACTGCATTACCCATAATCCAGCAGTGCTAGTAGTAAGAGAAATCTATGAAAATCTGGGAACTAAATCGTTACCAAGAAATTTCTTCACCAATGTGTTTCTAAAGGTGTCTAATAACATGTACTAAAAGTTTGAAATTCAACTCCCGTGGGAAATTGAGTTATTAGCATAATATGTGATATATACCCATAACATCCTATATAAGGCAAAAAAGTCCAAATTTAATCATTCTTTAAGTAGCATGTGACATATGAAACTAGGGGGTTTTCATGATTCTGAATCCATTCCAAGCATTAGTTTTGCACAAAAAACACTCCTTGGGGGGAAAACGGCCTCACAAACGTGATGAGGTCAGCACATTTGGTCAAGTGGATATGGCCTAATTTAGCCCAAGGAGTGTTTTTTGTGCAAAACTAATGCTTGGAATGGATTCAGAATCATGAAAACCCCCTAGTTTCATATGTCACATGCTACTTAAAGAATGATGAAATTTGGACTTTTTTGCCTTATATAGGATGTTATGGGTATATATCACATATTATGCTAATAACTCAATTTCCCACGGGAGTTGAATTTCAAACTTTTAGTATATGTTATTAGACACCTTTAGAAACACATTGGTGAAGAAATTTCTTGGTAACGATTTAGTTCCCAGATTGGTCAAATACCGGATAAAATGCCCTTACTATAGTGCTTCCACAACACAAAAACCTCCAATTGCAAACCAGTCGGGCTGGACGTCTTATAAAGTTTTATATGAAGACATCGTAATGCGGCCGTGTATGATTCTGCATCGCGCCGGTGCCGTGATTTAATCGATTATTTATAGCCAGATCATCCTGATGCATTTGTTTCCCCTGGCAGTGGCAACGTTCCAACTTTCAATTGTGATGCTATGTTTGTATTACGGTTCTGTAGCTGTGATTCTCAACCATTTTAATTTCAAGGACCCCCAGTTTGACATGCATTAGTCTACGGACCCCCATTTAATGATATTTTTATCGCTGGGACCCCCAATTTATATTGTAAAATCAATGTTAATTTAACTCTGAGTGTACAAATGGAACAACATTTGGTTCCATTTGTACACTCACATAACATAATTTGTTACAGACCCATAAGGGTCCATTTGGTTCCAAACTATTAATTAGCTGGGGACCCCCTGGAACTCTCTCAAGGACCCCTGGGAACCACTGCCATACAGACTTGTACACTGAATAATTATTCATATAGAGTTAAATTAACACTGAGGTTTTTTTTTTAAATCTTAATTGACAAAGCACTTGTTAACTGTTAAGCTTTAAGTTCTGTTCAGGGAAAAACCGTATAGGACTTAAATGAAGTGTCAGAACTGTATTTGGTAGTCAAAGTTAAATCCAACATTGCCCACTTTATTTATTTTAATTTTATTGGTAGGCTATCTGTCTTGAGAAGCCAGAAGTGATAGATAGATAGGCCTATAGATAGATACAGTAGATGGATCGATAGATGGATAGATGGATCGATCAATTCATCAATTGCCTTTCCTAATGACTAATTAAAAAAAAAAAAAAAACAGGAGCGGGATGGGAGCGGGAGTAATTTCGAGTGGGAGCGGGATGGGATCAGGAGTCATTCTACAGGAGTGGGACAGGACAGGATTTTTTTTTTTAACTCTGGCCCAGGATTGGGACAGGACAGGATTTTTTCTGTGGGAGTGGGACAGGACAGGAGTGAAAATCCACTCCCGTGTCAGTCTCTAACACACACACACACACACACACACACACACACACACACACACACACACACACACACACACACACACACACACACACACACACACACACACACACACACACACACACAAAACATCCTCCTGGTGGAGACCTGTGCCCAGAAGGGCACTTTTTCTAGTTTCTTCTACTTTTGGCAGCACTATCGTGTCTTTTGGGGTATTTTGGGGTGTGGCCCGGGGCATTTCCATCTCCGAGGAGTGTGTATGGACACTTTGTCGCCAACTTTTGTTTATACTGAGCTAATGCTCTTAATTGGTGCGAGCCCTTTAGTTCAAAGTAGTCAGCTGACATTTAAAAATCACACCCGTGTGAAGTGAGGGACGCTCTTATCATTGTATATTCATCATACATCATCTCATTCTGGCCAATCAGAATTTGCGTCCTCACCTTCATCTTCAATGTTTGTGTTACACAATGTTTGTGTTATAACACTCAAAATTGTCCATTCATTGTCAATGGCATTTCATGTTTGTGTTAGGGCAAATTTTGGATTACACACACCAAAAGCTGGACATATGAGGGGCTAGCGCCCCTCAAAAAACGGAAAAGTCGATAAAACAACAGCTTAACTAATGAAACCCTACGACGAAAGACTGCTGCACTGCTTCCCATTGGTTTCAACTGACTGTTTAACCCTATTTCAAAATGGCGCAGACCACGTCCTGAATGACACGTCACGTGTAGGCAGAATAGGTCAGGTTACTTAGGGAAGGTGTGAAGATTTCATTACTTTTATGATAATTGAGGTCACTCTACCAGAATTTGTATTTTACAAACATCTCTTTCTCTCTCAAACCTTGGCTATATCAACATCACCCATCACAGCGTTCTTTCTGTGGAAAGAAAAGTAATTTCAGCAGGAATAACATAATTATGCTCCCAGTGCCACAAATATATTGACTTTTCTGAATTTGAATCTGCTCTCTTTGTGTAAATGTGTGGTTTCATTGTATCTTCTGTGACATTACACTTCTGTGAAATTATCAAAAGCCTTTTGTGCAGTGAAGTTATATTTCTAGAATTATTATCATCATGTCTTTTCTCATTTTATCCTTATCTATTACATATTCCATCATTGCTGTAGGATTATAATTAGGGAAGATGTGAAGATTTTATTACTTTTATGATAATTGAGGTCACTCTACCAGAATCTTTATTGAACACGCATGGCTCCAAGTAATAATGTAGCTAATATGACAAATCAAATTAGGAACATTTTCACCACCCTTAATCCATGTTGCTGCATGCTTTTAACAATTATTTTCAAGATGCATGAAGCTGATCTTCAGTTGAACAAAACACAAACACATTTACCGTTTCATATTTTATTTAAATGGAAATGTAACTTTGATTAAGAACTATCCATTGGAAAATGAGTAAATTGCAATGACAGCATGGCAGCAGTGTCAAAGTGACTGCACAGACTGCTGGAGGCAAGTGTGTGTCCCTAACTGAACCTGGTCTCCTTCCATTTCCATTCCATCGTTAATATCATGGTGACACCCACACTGCCAATAACCTGGGCGTGATTACAGTCAGCTCTTCTTCAAGGCACATGCGGAGTGACCATTCAAGCCTGTTGGTTCTCACTTAAGGTCACCTTGAAGATCAGACCCTTCCTTATCCAAGCAGCATCAGGCTCAACTACTGCAACCAGAGGCGTATCTACAATAAGGCGAGGGCAGGCGTCCGCCTGTCCAAATTTCTGGCCTGGCCAAAATCCATACAATGAGAAAAACAAGACATGAGAACTATTAGTGGACAGCTGATTGGCCGTCGCGGTAGAGCGCGTCATCACCCATTGGAATGTAAATGCATGCCTTTCAGCCTTTGTATACTACTCGTCTGGCTGCTCTGGCTTTAGTGCTACGATTGTGCGCGGGGGGGCCTGTCCAAAATGTAATTCTTGCCTGCCCAAAATGTAATTCCTGGAAATGCCACTGACTGCAACTACCAGTTTCTGGTCTTCTGTTCTCATCTGTCCACTTCTCCAATGCCTCCCGTTTGCTGCTCACATCCAATAAAAGCACTCCGCAGTCTGCAAACTCACATATCATGTCCTTGAATACTTATATCTCTGCATCTAGCTGCACATGTTGGCTATACAGTATCATTGAGAGGGGCGCTAGCCCCTCATATGTCCAGCTTTGAGGGTTTGTGTAAACGCAAACATTGTCCTAACACAAACATTGAATGCCATTGGCCGGGTTTCTCAAATAATTATTCTTACACCTCTTCTTAAGAAGACTTTTCTACTCATGCGCACTTGCCCTCTAGGCCGCACATGAAGCCTGTGAACATAGACATTCCGTGCATAGATACCAGGCTTGAGGCCTGGTATGGTAGGCCTCAGGTCTACCATTCTGAAATTTAATTTAATAATATTTGGACTTTTTGTTTTTTTTACACACAATCAGAGTTTTAGCAGAAGCAGATACATCATGCATGTACCGGTCTTGGCTGAATGGAATATTATAATATATTATTACTTATAAACAGCTCCTATACTTTGTTCTCTTCTTTATCCACGTGTGGGGAATGCATGGGATACACAGGAGAGTTGTCATGGTTGCTTTAATCCTTCTTATATTAATTTGATTTGAGCTTTGCTAGTTTGCTTTCACCTCGTTGAGGTCAACACTGTTGTCGAGATCCGTGATCGTGATATAAAGTATAATTGCACGTCGGTGTTTTCATTAAAATCAGCGCAAGGCAAAACCATGCAGGACGGGGCTTGAATTGTGTGGTAAGTCTTGCGCTGCTGATCCTAAATCAGCCTAATAATCATCACACGTAACACAGCCGTTCGTGTCGCTGCAACACTAACCTGATCCTAGGTTAGCCTAAATGATCACACTTTAAACAGAACCCTTTTCCCCGTTTTTCTCCTCTGCAGCGATGCGGAGCATGAGCGCACATGCAGCGGACATGAGAGAAAGAGTATATAGCCTCAGTCAGACTGGCACACAATCACACACTGAATGAATAAAATCCTCCACAGTGTACTGTTATAATAGCCGCATAATAGCCGCATTTTCCTAAATGTGCTGTCACGGGTAATCAAATAATTCTAAAAGAAATATAAAACATATGGCAAGATGGCTGAAATTCTCTAGATGATGCTGAGATAAAAATATTAATTTAATTACGACATTCTTATATTTAAAAAGGCTTTAGGAAAAACGGGGTTGCTTCTAAATTCATTCGTGCAGGAGGCCTTATGACACGTAAGGCTGTGCTCTACCTGTATTCTATGTCTATGTTGTCGTGTTTGACGGCGTTTCCCAAAAAAGGACATGGTGTCTGATTCGCTGCCCATGCAGCCAATTAGGCAGCAGACAGGCTTCTGTTTGCGGCCTAGAGGGCATCTGCGCATGCGTAGAAATGTGTTCTTAAGAAGGTTCTTTCGGGAAACCCGGCCATTGACAATGAATGGCCAGTTTTGAGTGTTTGTTCTAACACAAACATTGAATGCCATTGACAATGAATGGCCAGTTTTGAGTGTTTGTGCAAACACGAACATTGAATGCCATTGACAATGAATGGCCAGTTTTGCCAGTTACACAAATATTGCGTAAACACAAACATTGAAGATGAAGGTGAGGACGCGCAAATTCTCATTGGCTGGAATGAGATGATGTATGATGCTGCATGATGATAAGAGCGGCCTTCACTTCACACAAGTGTGATTCTTTTTTATATTTTGGGGGGCTTTTTCTGCCTTTTCATTAGATAGTAGGCCTATACACTAATCTGACAGGAAATAGCCCTGGAAAGAGAGATGGGGAGTGAGCGTGAATCTATTCTACGTCCGAGCATAGACATGGTAACGCCCCGCCTGCCTCTGATTGGCCTACCGACACTGCCGGCCTTACCAGACTTGCTTCCGAGGTGGATATAGCGCTATGCTGGATAGTCTGATGTGTCTAGTCTTTATCCTTTTTAGTATAATAGTATTAGTTTACTATAGATTAATACATGCTAATCAACACTAACACTTTATTTAGAGCACACCCAAATCAAATCATAGTACAGCGTACGTGTTCAATCAATTATTCAATCAAAGCAAACGGCATAAACAATATTAGTTTGCCTCTTCTACAAAAGTCACAAGTTAGTTACAAGGCTGCAGCCTGTCACGCGTGCCAAGCTGTCATTCTCGGAGGACAGTCTGGTGAGACCAGCAAAGCAAAGCAAAGCAAAGCAAAGTTCTTTGTTTACCCAGGGTGAATGGACTAAGCTCGAGAGGCTTGTTTACAGCCAGACCCTGCTCATAGAACATTTCATGGTAGGGGTTCAATGCCTTGCTCAAGGGCACTTCATCGGTGGTAATTTGAACGTGCCGGTCCGGGGATTCGAACTGGCGACCTTCCGATAACAAGACCGCTCGGCAAACCGTTCGGCCACCGCTGACCATGGGGCAAGACGGGCAGTGTCGGTATATCAGAGGCAGGCGGGGAGTTACCATGTCTATGCTCAGACGTAGAATAGATTCACGCGGGGAGTGACGCAGCAAAGGATGTCGGGATCGGGAATCGAACCCGCGTCACGTTGTCAAGCTAGGTGCCCGAACCGCTACACCAGCCGCCCGGGCCTTTTACAATGATGTAAAAGTACAAACAATATTGGCATCCTGAATTCTTGAACAATGAACATAGGTTGTTCAACCAATGCCGGCGTCCGTTTCCAGCGCTAGTTTGCTCCACCCCTCTGTGTTGTGCCAAGTAAAGCTTGGGTACATTCAGTCTGAGTAACTACTAAATAAAGTGTTAAAATAAATGCTACTCGAAATAAATGTCGGGTAAAAAGTAGGATATTTGGCTCTGAGATGTAGTGGAGTAGAAGTGAAAGTATTGAAAAAGTGTGCTTAAGTTTAAGTACAGTACTTGAGTACATATAGTTACTTTACACCACTGGTTCGTATTCCCCACGTGTCCTGACTTGCTCCTCGTTCATTTTAGCTGCAATAATTTCAGGTTTAGTTGTTCTGACCTTCAAACACAGGTTTATTGGGGCCTAGTGGTCGAGGCGCATGCCACATATAGGCTCTGGCCTGACAGCGCATCGCGTGTTCGAGTCCCGTTCATGACGACCTTTGCTGCATGTCTCTCCCCTTCTCTCTCCCTCTTTCCTGTCAGTCTTCACGTGAAACTATCAATAAAGGCAGAAAAGCCAAAAACAAATCTTAAAAACAAAAACAAAACAAAACACGGGTTCATTAAACAGTGATTATAGGGTGACGATGTCGATGAGTCGCACCACAATGACGATATTATGGAGCAAAAGAACAAGCGGGAACAGTGAACCGTTTGTTATGGAGAGGAGAGTGCAGTTGGAAGTGATTATTTCTTTTCAAAATCTTTTTATTCAGGTTTTTTCTAACAGAAGCCCAGGGGCAAGTATTAAACAGACATATACAAAATAAAACTCAATCCCCTATCCCACCCTCCCCCCACCCACAATCCCAAGGATAGTCGGAAAAACAGTCTGGAGGAAATACAAATAAATAAAAATATCTATATACACATATACACAAAAATACATGCATACATAATTACAAAAATAATAATAAAAAGATAGCAGAGCAGATTTTTCATAGCAGAGCAGATTTTGTTTCTGTTGTGGTTTGGCGTTGGCCGAGGCATAGGCACGGCACACTATGCAGTTTGTGTGTTGTGGTAGAATGACATAAACGGGCCCCAGGTCTTGTAAAACTTTTTCTCAGAGCCGGCAATTGAAAACCTTAACATCTCCAACTCGAGACAGGACATTATATCACAAAGCCACTGACGGAGCACGGGCGGGGCAGCATCCTTCCATTTGAGCAGAATGGCACGCCTAGCAAGCAATAAGGCAAAGTCGACCATATACGTATGCGTGTTAAAGGAAGGTCATCCCTTCCAGCAGTGCCAAGGAGAGCCATTAAGGGATCTGGGTCTAGATTTTGATGTAGAATGTTGGATAGAGTATTGAACACATTCCCCCAAAATTGTTGTAATTTCGGACACATCCAATACTGATGGATCAAAGTTGCATCATGCACCGCTCTTGCACTCTTGCACTTGCACAGGTAGGAGTTACGTCAGGATAAATACTAGCCAGTTTAGCCTTAGACATATGAGCTCTATGGACTATTTTAATCAGACAGTGTGAGCCCCAGATCATGTTCCCAGTCGGCCTTTATCTTATCTAAGGGCGCTGGCCTCGAATTTGAAATGATATCATATAATATTGAAATGGCGCCCTTAACGACAGAAATTCATCAATAGGGTTAGCATTAGGCTTATTGGGGAAGCCAGGTAATATAGAGCTCACATAATGTCAGGCCTGCAAAAATCTGTAGAAGTGTGGTCAAGGTAGACTATATTTCTTTGAAATTTGATCAAAGGATGCAAAGCTCCCTTCTATAAATAGGTCTTTAAACCATTTGATGCCCTTCCCATACCAACTCTGAAAGGTCATGTCTTGCATTGATGGAACAAAAAGGTGGTTGGAAGCAACAGGACCAGGGAGAGGTCTCTATAAGTTTTCCTGAACTGGGCCCACACTCTCAGCGTATGACGCACCACCGGTGAGTGATAAATCGCTGCACGACATTCTGGGCAATTAGGCTTAAGGTATAAATGATTCCAAAAGGCAAGACACCGGATGTTAGCAGCCCAATAGTAATGACGAAAATCGGGGAGCCCCATGCCTCCATCCCTCTTTACCCTTTTAAGTAACATTCTCGAGCCTGCGGAACCGTTGCGGCTCGAGAATCCACCATTCCTGAATAAAGTGCCTGCGGTGCTGGGAGTCTGGTGCACCGCACAGGGCCTGACCTGGTGAGAGCAGGAGTGGACCTGGTGAGACGTAGGAGGGGCCCGGGCAGGAGTCAACCCACAGAGCCTAGTCCTTCCACGCGCCAGAATGGTACCTCCCAGTCCCGGCAGAGTAGTTCAGGAGGAACGGATTGTGTGGCCCTGTTTTTTCCCTAATGGGACTGATCGAGGGTAGCTACTGGGACGTAAGTCGGGACTTGATCACCCCGGCTGGGTCACCTGAGAGGTATGTGAATTTAGGAAGAACATTCATTTTGATTGAATTTATGCGGCCAGCAAGGGACATTGTAAGAGGCGACCACTGCTGTAATGACTCCTTAACTCGTTTGCAAGAAAGACAACGTTTTTTGGGAAAAGATCCTTACATTTGCGCGTAACCGATACGCCTAAGTAGGTAAATTGACTCTTCTCAACCTTAAAGGGTATGTGACTATAGTCTAGGTGGAAGTGATTCTGAATGAGGCAGACATACAAACATTGCGGAACGGTGGAGCGAGCGAGCTAGGCAGGCTGGCTGGCAAAACACACAGCGTGGGGGGCACAGGCTGGCAGGCAGGGCTGGCAAAGACGGAAGTAACAGAGAAACACGCTGTCAAGCGGAAGTTCTGGCAATTAAACCCCACAGGTGGGAGACTGAAAGCTATAGAACATTTGGCCATAATGTCAACAGCATGTTGGCAACATGAACACAATCTGGCAGCAGACTGAAGAGTAGAGCTATGTGGGAATGTGGACAGTAGGTGGACAAAGTACTCAACTCCAGTACACTTGAAATGAGTAAAAAAGAAAGTAAAAAAATATATACTCCTGGTCGAATGTTACTCAGGGTTGCTCTGTCAAACGTATACTTGACTTAACCCGTTAAAGTCAAGTCAGTGAGGTGGCGAGGCCGATTCTACTAAATCTGTAGAAGTGTGGTCAAGGTAGACTATATTTCTTTGAAATTTGATCAAAGGATGCAAAGCTCCCTTCTATAAATAGGTCTTTAAACCATTTGATGCCCAACGTATACTTGACTTAACCCGTTAAAGTCAAGTCAGTGAGGTGGCGAGGCCGATTCTACTAAATGCCTACTAAAAGTAGGCTATTTGAAAGTACAGGTAGTAAGGTACATGTTTTTTAAGATTGGAAGTTGGAAATAGAAAGGAGCTCGTAGTCACGATGCAAAACATACTTTTTATTGGGTTACCAACGTTTCGGCAAACAAATTGCCTTCTTCAGGGTGTCTTCTCACCTGAAGAAGGCAATTAATTTTGTTACCCCCTGGGCTCCATTTTTGTCTCATCTTTCTAAAGCCACTATTTGGGGTTTTAGGAGTGGGGAAAGGGTGTTCCCCCACTAAAGTTGGTATTTTGGTTACCTGTCTAAATCCCTTAAACACCTAAGTTCTATGTAAACTACGAAATTAGGGCTTTCATTTGGTATATAGATTGTGTAGGCGTGTAGGCCGTCTCTACGGAACGGTATGAAGCGAAAAGGAAAGTTCGGTCAATAAACCCCATTTGCTGCTGGGGTGATCATGAACTGAAAGAGCAAATGGAAATGGAATCGCGCACAAATAGCTTATTTGACTATACAATTATATAAACACAATGGACACAAGGAAGTGGCAGGCATCTGCTGATTATAGGAAAATTACAAAGAGATAGGAGAATAAGGAGAGATGAGGCAGCCTGTCTGTGCCTGCAGGCATCTCCATTGAGGTGCGTGCGGCGTGCCGTGCGCCGCTCTACCGAACTAATTTGGCACGGCTTACGGGTGCTTTTAAACTCCACTAGCGACTTCCCAAATGTATGTGACCAAAATAGCAATTTAGGGGAAAGCGTGCCAACACGCCCATGACCACACCTCTAGGCGCAAATACCGGTGTCGGCAAAAAATATAGCGGGTGACGCGGGACGAAAATACCATTAAGGGACAGAGAAAGCTAATCTTCGGGCAGCGGCTGAATTGCGGGCCGCGCTGCGGGTAAAGGCTGCGACAAAATTGGAGCCCCCTTTCCCCACTCCTAAATCCCCAAATAGTGGCTTTAGAAAGATGAGACAAAAATGGAGCCCCTAATTCCTCAACCACTTTTCCTGGCTAATTTAGCACATATAAACACAGCTCTGCAGGACTACGTTTACTGTATATCTGCAAACCTCATTTGTCAGTTGTAAGGTAGTTCTGCAACTACTGACCCCATAGGGACCTATAACTCTACCTTGTCAATATGGAGGGCTAAAATCTAAAAAATAAATAAATAAATGAATAAATGTATTGAATGTATGAATCAATGTGTATTTAAATACACATTTAAATACACATTGAAATACCCATTGAAATATGCATTTAAATGCACATTTTAACGTACATTTAAATGTACATTTAAATATGCATTTAAATACGCATTTAATTGCACATTTAAATGTACATTTAAATTCACATTTAAATGTAAATGGTCTTGTCTTGTGACCATCTGTGTTGAGGGAGAAACGTAAAGCAAAGTTTTAGAGTGGGATTGAATATGGTGTAGCCTCGGAATCCACGTGTTTTGTTAAATATGGTGCTACTTCAATCAATATGGACAGTTGCTATATAAAAAGTGTAAATTCATTTCTATGCCATCTGCCTGTATCACCACGTTTTGTTAGGCTTAACAAAGGACCTTTTGTCGGTGCATGTGCCCTAGATACAGTACGTGACTACTCACATACAAAAACTTGAGCAGGATTAGAGAGCCCTTCGAAAAGCAAGACAGCATCATGTGGCCCTTGTGGATCATGTGGATCACAGCTTCCCTCCCTCGACAAGCTGAGGACATTATACCCTGCAGAAAGATGTTGTTCATTATATCCATTGATTTCACCAGTTCTGTGTTGTTGTTTTGTTCAAACTCTATTACCTCAAAATCTGACGGCCCATCCTGCTAGACCAGTGAGGCATTACATTTACTTTGACTTGGCTACTGTTATATTGTCACATGGATATCAGACACATAGCAGGCCTGCGCAGCCCTTCACTTCAAAGTGACATTATACTGATATAACTGGGATGATGGATGCTGCAGGACTTAATAAGAACCATGAAAGACCTCTGTTGAAACACAAATTGCATTGCAACCAATAACCACTAAGTTATGCTTTCTGTTGAATAATCAATTCTGTCAACAATTTATTTAGATTCAGTTGTCCAGTGCGCCGGTACAAATGTGCTCACAAACGCACACACACATGCACACACACGCACGCACGCACGCACGCACACACGCACACACACACACACACACGCAGTAGTCATGAATCTATGTAACAAAGCCACCAGGCGTACCGCTCTGGCCTTGGATTAATGACTCATGCTCATGTCTGGCATTTCTGCTCATGGACTACAGGATATTCAACTGCTTTCTCTCTCTCTCTGCTATCTCTCTGCCCGAGCAGGGCTCTAGTCTAGACTGTCAGCTAAATTAGTGTGTAAAAGTTAATATTTCACCTGCATGATGATCATTAGGCTGGTCCCTCAGTGTGAGTGTAGGCCTACTGGCTTTTCATATGTTGAAATGTACTAAAATAACAATCCCTTTCTTCAAAGTGGCTGCGGTGCCACTGTCACTCGAGAAATAGAATCACTATTGCACACAAGAAAACTTATCCATTGTCTAAAGTCTTTGAATTCAGTTGAATTGCCTCAGGTGCACATTCGCTATACATTTCATTTATTCAGGCAGTGTGTGAGGACACAGAGCAAACCTTAACGTCGAAGCCATAGTGGGAGAGGCCGTCTGGGAATGGAAGGTCGCTGTTTGTTCGACCCTCTGCTCGGCCTCACATAGTCTAATGTTTCAAAGAAAACACATAGAAGTCATACATAGAAGTCAGTCAATTGTGTTTGTGGGGAGGGGGGGCTTGGGGGGGGGGGGGGGGGCAGAGGGTGGAGGTTTAGCCCATAGGAGTGCTGACCCAGGGCAGCCATTCAAGGACCATGTGGTGGTTCACAACACAGTCAGGGCTAAAAAGCTCCGCTACATCATTAGCAGTATCGACCATGTCAGACATATACAGTCTCAGTAGGCTGCACTGAACTGAAGACAAGACTGACGGGGGGTTCAAAAGGTTGCTTCATAAGAAAGAATAATAATAGGAGAGGAGTACAGGCTACTCAATAGGTAAGACAAGCGCTATAGGCTCATGACTCTGCAGAGTCATGGATCATATAGTTCATGGCTGACAGTGGTTTAAAAAGTACCCAAATGCTTCAATGCATGAATGTCCCATTTCACAAGTTGCAACATGACAGCTGTTTTAAAGTAGAGATAAACAATATAATCTGTAGTATGTCTGAATCGGCCATATCGGTCATGAAAATACCATATCGGTATCGGCTTGGTCTCAAAATAATCCAGATTATTTTCACCGACATTGATGATGCAATAATAATGTGACCGTGAATGGCTAAATTCCACATTTAATTTGTGTACTCATCTCATTCAGGAAAAAGAGTATATTTATTGATTGATTGAATACTTTATTAACAGACTTTGGGCCAAGCCCCTCTAGGGCCTAGGCTTGTTTCCATTGTGGTCCTCTGCCCAATATCGGAAATTGGTCAGAATCGGCAGATATGACCCTGCAAATAATCAGAGATCGGATATCAGTCATAATTTCATAATCGTGCACTCCTATTTTAAGTATTGTACAGTGACAATTAAAGTCTGTGTAATGTTTATGTTCTACTAAAAACACATCTAAAACTAGAAAAAGTGCCCTTCTGGGCACAGGTCTCCACCAGGAGGATAGGACTGTGTGAGATGTTTGGCAAAATGTTTAGGAGTAATATAAACATGTTTGCCTTTGATGGCAATTGGATGATTTGAGGCATTTTGTTCCAAAAATGTGTTTTGCAAAAATCAACCTGTTGGTGGCGCTATAACAGGCCAATGTGAAAAGGGTGGGATATATTCCTCAGCCTAGTAAGAAAATGTGTGAAAGATTTCACGTAAATTGCATGCTGCGTTCATGATTTGAGGCTTTTGTTCCAAACGGGGCAATCTTGCAAACTGTGAAAGCCAATTATAGCCAATTAGGATGGAATATGAAATATCGGACAGATCCGACTTGAGCACATGACCATAGAGATACTGTGTAAGGATTGGTGAGATTTTTGGACAGAATCTGGAGGAGTAATATCAAAAAATGTGTTTTACAAAAGTCGGCCTTCTGGTGGCGCTCTAAAAGGCAGATGCGGAAAATGCAAGTCAAAGGTTTGTCCTTGGCCTCTAGGGAGTGTGCATGCAACGTTTCATGCAGATCGGTGCAGTTTTAGGTAAAAAATGTGAAAAGCTGCCTCATGGTGGCGCTATAACAGGCCGTTCTGGAAAATGCGGGGCAGAGGTTCATCGTTGGCATCCAAGGAGTGTGTGTGCAAAGTTTGGCATCGACCGGATTAACGGTGCCGGAGATTAGCTGTACACAGACGGACGGAAGGAAGGACGGACGGAAGGACGGACGGACACACACACACACGGACGGAGTGCAAAACATACTCTCTCCCCATGCCTTCGGCCTGGTGGAGACAATAAAGTAATTTGATCATTAAAGCTGGGCTGTTGCCTTTCATTCACTGAAGTGACTGAAAGGCAGAATTCCCGCGGGCAGTATTTTCGCGATACTGCCCGATCAGAAACTGAGAGGCACCCACCTGCAACATTGCAGAAACTCTAATATTCTTTCGACACGTCAATATAATTATATCATTTGCCAATCCGCAAGATATCTGAAAATAACCTGTGATATATATCCTATCACTGCTATGCCGATGACACACAACTGTTTCTATCCTTCCCCCCCTCTGCCACTCAGGTGGAAGAGCGCATCACTGCATGCCTGGCTGACATCTCACAGTGGATGTCCTCCAACCACCTCAAGCTGAACCCAGACAAGACTGAGCTTCTCTTCTTCCCAGCTAAGTCCTGCCCTATGCGGGAGCTAACTATTTCCGTAGACAACGCCCTGGTAACGTCTGTCCCAACAGCCAGGAACCTTGGTGTTGTCCTGGACAGTCAGCTCTCGTTTAAAACTCACATCACAGCTGTCACTCGATCCTGTAGGTTCACACTCTATAACATACGACGAATTAGACCGTTCCTCACCCAGGAATCAGCCCAGCTCCTAATCCAGACAACAGTCTTGTCAAAACTTGACTATTGTAATTCGCTCCTTACTGGCCTACCGGCATGTGCACTTAAGCCTCTCCAACTGATCCAAAACGCCGCAGCTCGTCTGGTCTTCAACCAGCCAAAATTCTCACATGTCTCCCCCCTGCTCCGCTCCCTGCACTGGCTCCCAGTCGCTGCCCGCACAGAATACAAAACTCTGATGCTGGCATTCAAAGCAACCAAAGGTATGGCTCCCCCATATCTTGCAAGCATGATTGAACCCTACAAACCCTCCCGCGCACTCAGATCAGCCAACGCAGGAAAGCTGGAAGTACCCTCACTAAAAACGCCGGGACAACGCTCCACACGTCCCAAACTCTTCTCCCTTCTGGCCCCAAAACTGTGGAATGCACTCCCCGTTGCAATCAGAACTGCAGCATCACTCCCAATCTTCCGCCGTAGTCTGAAGACCCACCTTTTCAGACTCCATCATGGCCCATAGCACTTATCCTACCCCCTTAGATAGCACTTTTTAGACTTAGATAGCATTTGAAACAGACTTATAGCATGTCATGTAGACAGCACAATAATTGCATTGTATGTAGTCATAGCACATCATAGTACATATGTATAGCATAGTATAGTATATATGTATATTTAATATGTATAGTGTCATTATATAGATATGTTCTAGTTACGTTCTTAGCTTACGCATGTTTCTTGATAAATGCATTTTATATATGTGATGTATTCCCATACTTTTGTTCTTGCCTAATGTAAGTCGCTCTGGATTAAGAGCGTCTGCTAAATGCCTAAATTGTAAATTGTAAATTGATATGTCTTCTTTCATTTGTCTAAATCGATTATTTTTTACAAAGGTCATTTGTTCATGCCTTGTCTACTCGACTCCCATAGAGTCCAGTGCATTCCGTGAACTTCCAGTCCACGGCTTTGTCACTATTCGGCTCCCCAAAGCCACCCGGAGCCGCCATTGGCCCCATGAAGTCAACGGAGATGGCGCAACTCTCTCATCATAATGACTCTGGCCCAGACAGTGATAGAGAGACAGTCCCATCCAATCACCTGCCACCTTCAGCGGTTGGGCTACTGACAGCAGATGGAGGTAGGTTGTGAAACAAAGTGTGCAGCAAGCTTCTTCCATCTGGCAGAGTCAGGTTAGAGATGTAGTGGAGTAGAAGTAAAAGTACTGAAAATTGCAGTAACAATATAGCGGGTATAACTTCAGGAGGTATAAACCAAGTGCAGGATTACAGCCTGTGAGGCTTACAGGTATTATCCTGTACAAATAAAGGATTATGTGTTCTGGAAAGGAATGAAAGGACTTGGGGCGCTAGCCCCTCCAACGTCAAACAGCCAAGTCTATGGACTTTTAATGTTTGTCTTATTCACCCCCCCCCCCCCCCCACTTGTTTCAGCATCTTCTTTCAACATTTCAGCACCCTGAAAATGACCTTTCTGAGCTGCATGATACAGGGACAGCCAGGGCCGTCGCCCCCTTGACACCTTTTAAGAACTCCAGGAACGTTAAGACAAAAGCCACGAGATTAGCATTTGAATGCCTGAACTGGGAACGTAAAAGAGGACAGGCAACGCCCAGCCCCAAACTTTTACCCCCAAATGCCTCTACGTTTTTTTCAATAGGTCGTAAGGGTCAATAGGTCCTACTCTAAACGGACAGACATAGGCACGAACAGACAGACGGACACAGGGACACACAGAGCCATTTAAAGGAGCGGTGTGCACCGCTCAAAAATCAAGAAATCTATTTGAACATAGCCACACACAATGTGCCAACACCACACTAGAGGGGCCTTATAGCAATTCTATTAGCATCCTGCCAAGGACACAATAAGTGAAGATTCCTATATGAATAACAAACAACATCCATTCAAGGCCACATGCATACACTTCTCCTTGCCTTTGTCCCTCTCCGTGCTATTAGTGCTCCCATGTAATAGGCGCTGGACAATCAGGCTGACACACTTTCTCCTTGCTTGTATGCTGCTGAATTAATAGTAGTTGTTAACAGCAACACTTAATGCTGATTCCGGCCTCTACTCAACCTTGAAGGAGCCCCACACCCACTGCATTTGGACCAGTGTGGGGAAGATGTGTGTGTGTGTGTGTGTGTGTGTGTGTGTGTGTGTGTGTGTGTGTGTGTGTGTGTGTGTGAGAGAATCCATAGACTTGGCTGCCATATGACGTAATTTCAAAAGCCAGATGTTGGAGGGAAAATAGCGGCCCTCAAAAAGAAAATGTTAATGGCGTACGTGGCTCTGGCCCTAAAATAAAATCACACTCGTGTGAAGTGAGCGGTGCCTTTTATCATGGAGATGAAGGGCTCCAATTTTGTCGCAGCCTTTACCCGCAGCGCGGCCCGCAATTCAGCCGCTGCCCGAAAATTACGAATATAGGAGCTTTCTCTGTCCCTTAATGGTATTTTCGTCCAGCATCACCCGCTATCTTCTTTGCCGACACCGCTATTTGCGCCTAAAGGTGTGGTCATGGGCGTGTTGGCACGCTTTCCCCTAAATTGCTATTTTGGTCACACACATTTGGGAAAGCGATAGTGGCATTTAAAAGCACCCGTAAGCCATGCCAAATTAGTTTGGTAAAGAGCGGCCACCGCGCGCTTCAATGGAGATGTCCAGGCACAGACTAGTCAGGCTGCCTCATCTCTTCAATATTCATATTGCATCTCTTGGTTATTTTCCTATATAATCAGCTGAAGTGAGTGCCTGCCACTTCCTTGTGTCCATTGTGTTTATATAATTGTATAGTCAAATAAGTTATTTGTGCCAGTGTAACCCAGGTCAAAATAGCCAAGTCAATAAAATAAGGATCTAAATATAAATGGATTTAGGATGAAACCCAGGTTAAAATATAGTAATCAAACTTCTACAAAAGAGCTTTAACCATGAAAACTAAATAGGATTTGCCTAAAACTATTTTACTATACAGAGTACAATGTATGGGTTTATATTCTATCTGTATTCACATTCATCTACTTGTGTAGTGTCTTTGAGAGCCCTGTGAGGTGCTCTGAACAAGCCAATGAACCAATTGACCAATCAGGTCTCTCAATTAATAGACTGCACTTTGGAGAATCACCAGCCCAGACAGGCCCCCACGGTGGATACTCACGTTCATACAGTGAGGCGACGGAGGTTTGGATGGCGGCAGCTTTCGAAGAGGGGGAAGTGGAATTGGAGTCAGAGGAATCAGAGAATGGAATTCAATCTGAAGAAGTGGACAACGGAGAACATGAGAGGAAAAGAAAACGGAAGGAGTTATCTAGCCCAGAGCCAGAAGGAAAAGAAAGACAGGATGTGAATTATACTGTTGGAATGAAAGCCGTGACCAAAACAAACGGGATTTTCAGTAATCAGCATGCAGTAGTACAAGCAATAACGAAAGAAGTCGGGAAAGTTGGTTCAATGAGAATTACAAGGAGTGGGATAGTAATAATCAAATGTTTGTCCAAAAAGCAAATGAAAGAGGTCTTGGAGATCACAGAGTTGAACGATAGTTGTGTGTCTTGTTTCCGACTAGGAGGACCGAAGCTAAGGAAAGGCGTTATTAGTGGAGTACCACATACAATAGACAGGAGCTCACTACATGGCATGTTTTGTGAAGTTGACAAGGTGGTTGAGTGGAAGTGGTTGACACGGTTCAGAAATGGGAAGAAGGAGAAAAGCAACTCAGTGTGTGTGGCATTTGAAGGAGAGTTGCCAGAGAGAATATATCTTGGATATGTCTGCTACAGAGTCAGGCCATACGAGCAAGCACCACTGAGGTGCTTCAGTTGCCAGGAATATGGGCACGTCGCTGCTGTGTGCAGAGGAGTTAGTAAGTGTGGGAGGTGTGGAAAGGCAGAATGCACTGAAAAGAAATGTGAGGAAGAGCAAGTACCAGCGAAGTGTATTCACTGTGAAGGAAACCATCTGGCAGGAGCAGCGATCTGCCCTAGAAAAGTTAAAGAAGCTAATGTGAATAAGATCAGGAAAGGAAAGAGAATGTCCTACGCTGAGGCTGTGAAGAGGTTGGATGAGAATCATGAGAGTGAAACAGTGCAACATGCACCAGAAGTAAAAGTGGACATTTCAGATGAACCAAATATCTACAGTGACAAAAAACGATTCCTAGCGTTCATAGCAATGATCATAAACTGTGCTGTGGAAATACCACGAAAATCTGAGAGGATAAATATGGTGCTTGAGGCAGCCAGGAGATTCCTGGGAGTGGAGGATATTACTGGAGAAGAGTTGAATGAAACATTGAGGGATGAATTTGCTCCACCGGCTCAGGCCCCAGGGCCTGGGATATAGGAATGGACATAAGATATGGAAGGGGATCACTTTGGGTGGACTTTTGTTACTACTCTTACTACTACTTTTGTTAAAAGTAGTAGTAAGAGTATAGTAACTCTAAGAATACAGTAGGTGGCGGTAATGCACAGATATGTGCCAACTGCCAATAAACCCAATAAGAAGAAGAAGAAGAATCACCAGCCCAGGTGATGTGATTCAGCTAATTGCATGCTGCAGAGCACAGAATGTTCTGGAGAGAACAGGAGAGAGAAGCCTGTTGAGCAGACAGTTTGACAAACAGAGAGGAAAGACAAGATTTGATGAATGTGAACAGATTGTTTTCATTTAAAGAGAGTTTTGATTGATCCAGTCTCTTTTTGAGAGAAGAGTGCTGATCCTTTTGAGAAGTTTGATCCTGGAACCTGTTAATTATGTGAACTTTGTGAACACTGACTTGGTGAGTTGAACTACTGTGTTTGTGACTGACTGCAAGCAGCAGCAGCAGCCATGTTACACTCTGCCTAACTTTCATAGTAACAGTTTTTGATTTAATTGTATATCCAGCTAATTGTAAATGTACTGTTAGTAGTTGAACTAAGATGAAGACAACGTTTTATTTTTGTTTCTAAACTTTTAAGGGTGTGATCCTAATCCAAGATTCACCGGATCAAGATCCTCAACACAGCTGTCCCCTTAAATCAGATAAGACATTTGGTTTGATCATTCCCCCATTTCCCTCTCATCTCACTGCAGCACAGTGAGATTCTCAGTGTGCTAGCCATTTGTAGTGCACCTCCACTGCATACACATTGCACACACCTACCATACCTGGATGGACATACTGTACAGTGAACTTTACAGTCACAATACACTGAACACTGAATACTTACACCCTGATGGACTCTCAGTGAACTCTTGAGAGCTACACACATTCATTTCTACTCAATATCACTGCCCCACGCAGTGGGAAGTTCATTGGACTATAATACCTTAAAGGAGATTTATGGTTATGTTTATGTGAATTGGAATGTGAATGTGATTATTTGATGTTGTATATGTTCAAGTGATTAAGTGAAATTGATTATGCCTTTACTTTGAATAGTTTAAAGGTGAAGTAAGAAGGTAATTTGATAAATAACAAAGTATTTTGATTTCATAAAAATACATTTCATTGGTTAAAAAACTAATACTTACTGTGAACCTAAAAGAGGAATAAGTTACTTAAAAACAACTTAACTTACTTACCTTAGATTAGATTTAAAACCTGAAAAGGAAACTAAATTAGATGGTGAATAAATAGGATTAAAATAGTACTTACCTGCTTTCCTGTGGGAGCATAGGGTTAATAGGAGGTATTTATTGGTGACATTCAACTGTCTAAGCACAGTTATTTTCTTTTGTTTATTGTTTTGAATGATTATTGTCATTGTTTGTTGTTCATCTTCCATTCTATTATTTTATTATTGTAATACAAGCCATCGGACTATTACTAAACCTTACCTATGGTCTGTGGTCTAAATCATTCTTCTTGCTTACTGCTCTCCCGAACCTAGTAACTAGTCCTATACCCTGTAATTAATAACTAAAGGGTTACACCAGCCTGCTCTTCAGTTCATCACCAGCGCAGCAAATGGTTTAATCCGACTTGCAGAACTTTCCTTTTCGCTTCATACCGTTCCGTAGAGACGATCTACACGCACGTGTGACATGGTCATGCTGGACCTCCAAAAGGCTAAAAGCTATTGGTTTTGATAGCACATCAGTGAGCTGGATGCAATCCTACCTGGAGGGGAGAGAACAGATGGTGGAGGTGAACGGAAGTGAGCTGTGGGGTTCCACAAGGAAGCATACTAGGGCCTTTACTGTTCCTAATATATGTAAACGACATGACATCAGCTTGTGACTGCAATTTGTTCCTGTTCGCAGATGACTCAGCACTGCTGGTCTCGGACAGGAACAAACTGCAGGTTGAAAAGACCCTCAGCTCTGAACTCGGTAGAATCTGCACCTGGCTCGCTGATAACAAACTATCCTTACACCTGGGAAAAACTGAATCCATTCTCTTCGGATCAAATAGTAATCTCAGCAAGGCAGATGGCTTCTTGGTTAGAGTCGGTGACAATATTATCACACGCAAATATGAAATTACCTACCTAGGTTCCATCCTGGAGGCTAATCTTTCCGGTGATAAAATGGCCACCAACGTAATCAAAAAAGTCAATCAAAGAACAAGATTCCTTTACAGGATCTCCTCACTGGTCAACAAAAACACCTTGAAGACCTTAACAGGAGCCCTCGTACAAGGTTTCTTTGACTATGCATGCACCTCTTGGTACCACAGCACCTGAAAGGCCCTCAAAACAAGGCTCCAGACCTCCCAAAACAAACTGGTCATGCTCCTACTTGGCCCCACCCCCCGAACCCACCTCACCCCTGTTCACTTTGACAGTCTGGGATGGCTTATACTTATAGGGTCGACGACAGAGTACAGCATCTTGCAATGGGTCTGGTACACAAGATTCGATACACCACCAAGATACCCATCTAAATACTTCCTTAATGTTAACGAAGTCCACACCCACAACACCAGAGGGAGTGCAACAAACCATGTACAACCCAGATTCGGCACAAACAAGGGACTACATTCTTTTCGCTCCTATGCCACCAAAATGTGGAACGCCCTACCAACAGTCATTAAGACATGTGAATCCCTTGACTCCTTCAAAACCACTCTCAAAGGGCACCTACGGACGGCTGCAATTCGAAACTGGCCCCCGTAAAAGCTGAATCCCCCCGCCACCCCCCCCCCCCCCTTTTTCCCCTCACTGTATATGTTTCTTTCCCTTTTTACCTCCTCTATGATAAATAAATATTTCAATCAATCAAAATCGTGCATGCCGTTACAATTAATCCCATATGCGCAGCAAATGTAACACTGGAACAGCGTTAACGTTCGGTTTAATAACTCCCGACCTGTTTTATCAAAAACTTGAAGTGGTTTATGGTAGCAGACATGTGTAGGTCCGTTGCCTGAAAATATTACATATGTAGATAAACGGATCTCAAAGAGTGAAACGTGCAAAGTGTTACATATTGGCGGCTCTCCCCTACCACTCACTTTCAAAACAAGCAAATTCTCCTTCTGCACTAGCCCTGCCACCCTTGTGGAATGCCCTGACTCCCTCCCTCAAAACATGCAAATCCCTGGCCTTTAAAATAGGCTTGAAAATCCACCTTTCAGCATGCCAAAGGGAGAGGAAATGATTACCCCCCCCCCCCCCCTAGTCTAGTGACTACCCCCACCCACAGGAGGCCTTAGCTACTGGTTTCAATTCAAACAGGCCCCCACCCTCAGGGGGGCCTCCAAGCTCCAACTGAACGTCAGGCTTCAGTCAACCCCCGCCACTCTTGGCCCTCTCTATCTCGCTCACTCACTGCCTTGCTCTCTCCCACAATGTTAAGTTACACCTATTTTATGTTAATAACCTGGGTAAAATGTGCAGCATTGGGAGGTAAAGGGGAGACACTTTAATTGTGAAGGGACGACAGGATGAGGAGAGGTGGTGTTGTTGCTAATTGTCGAGAGTAATGGCTGCGTGTGATATTGAACAGTCAAACAATTTGTATCAATACGGCTGTATCAACAAAATAATTATGTCATAGGTATATGGGGGCCTCATATTTGGTCTTGAAACGGGCCTCCAGATTCCCAAGGCCACCCCTGCCCCCACCTCCTTATAATTCCTTCTTTATTCCCCAACCTGTACATATCTTTGGTATTTTTACCTTTTATGATGATTTGATTTTTGTTGTTATTGCCTCACACGTATGTCACATACAATGTATAGCTCTCTAGTGTATACATTCCGTTTGTCCTCCATAGAAGAGTAGCTACACTGAAAGAAAGTGTAACTCTGAGAGTGTACAAATGGATGTGGTTCCATTTGTACACTTTCAGGACATTTTGTAATTTCCTTGAAATGAAAAAGTTCGAGAACCACTGTGCTACTGGAACAGAGCCTGAATAAACTTGTACAATTGAAGACCTGTGAAGGACGTTGCCCATTCATTCCCTGTTTGTCTTGAATTAGATTATATTGCCCTCCTGCTTGTTTTCTTTTTCCTATTGTAGTATGCTTGTCATTGCTAAACTTCTACATCACCCATGAAAGGCTGCTAAATCTTTGTGGTGGTGGTGGGCAGGATCTCGCAGGAACACCTGTGCCACCTGAGCACCCACATTAAATTAAGCATTTGTAGAAAATGTACTGTTTATGCAACCGAGGGAGATGTTATAATAACGCAAAGCTAGAAACAGCCCTGCAGGTATAGTTATTGTGTTGCTGTTGATTAAGTGCGGCGAGTGCCATGGGAGCCACTGATTAAACTGACAGAGGAAACTGCCAGGCATTGTGCAGGCTTAAAATTGTCCAAGTCAAATTAACATACCTATCTGCATCTCAGCAAGGTTTCAAGGCAGATACGCATACCAGAAAAGGTTAAATGCTGCTACTGCTGAGGGGCATAGGAATGGCTTTTTGACCAGTTTTGACAATTATGCAGGCAGAACATTTGGACCCCGGTGCCATTAGATACACGACTGGGTTGTGTCTGCTAGTGGCATTTTGCCTCTTATTTACTCTAATCCATGGGTGTTTTTTCACAGTCCTTATTGCCTCCACCAGCTGAAGGCATGGGGAGAGTATTTGTTTGCACTCCGTCCGTCCGTCCGTCCGTCCGTCCGTCTGTGTGTCCGTCCGTGTATCCGTCTGTGGACAGCTAATCTCTGGCATCGTTGGCTTGATCGCAGCCTGCACACTAGTGTTGCGTGGGCCGGCTTTTTTGCATAACCCGCCCATCTCGTCCCGCAACGGGAGCCAGCCCGCACCAACCTGCCTCACAAAACAATATATTAATCATCAACCCGCCCGCCCCGCGGCCTGCAAAAACAAAAAAGCGACCGGCTTTTCAACAGCAAGTTGCTTTTCGAGAGGAGGCACCTTTATTTTTCGTTTACATTTCTACCCAGATTAGATGAATATCTAAAATGAGCAGTTGCTTGCTTCTAGCAAGAAGAAATAAAAGGAAAAAGAAAAAAAGAAAGAAATCTAAGCATATCCGAAAAGGAGTGAGAAGAAGTAAAAACTTATAAACTCCCACCCCTCTATAATGGAAATTACTCGCTGGATTCTGTGCTATCCCATATACTTACACACATCCATATTATACATATCAAAAGTTGTCTATTTTAATTATATAGACAATTAAATACCAATATAACATAACATTATACATAAATATAATTATAAATATAATATATAATATATTTTAAGTACTCGTGAATTAATCATTTTCTTCCTCCCTGTATCTTGAAAATATCATGTTTTTATACAATGCTTTAAATTGATTGATGCTTGGACATTGCTTTTGTTCCCTATTCAAGCTGTTCCAAAGTGTTACACCAGAAATTGAAATGCAGAAACCTTTCAATGTGGTATTACGTCTTAAAGTTTTGAAATTAAATTCTCCCCTCAGATTGTAACCCCCCTCCCGATCCTGAAACAGATTTTGAATATTTGCTGGTAATTTATGGTTCTTGGCTTTGTACATTATTATTGCTGTCTGGTACGCTACAATGTCTGTGAATTTGAGCAATTTTGACTGTAAAAAAAGTGGATTTGTGTGTTCCAGATAACCAACCTTGTGAATGGTCCTTATAGAGCGTCGCAGTCCCGCCTCCTACCCTGGACCAGGAAATGAAACCCAATGCATTTTCCTCATAGACATTTCTTAAAGTATTTATTTAAAGACGGTTACGCCGCGGACAAAGCCAACTCGAGTCGTGACAACTCATGACAACACAAACAATATTTTGGACCAAACAAATAATTAGAAAGAAGAAACAAACGGCAGGTTACAACACTTTTTTTTGTTGTTTTTCTTCTTTGTAATTATTTGTTTGGTCCAAAATATTGTTTGTGTTGTCATGAGTTGTCACGACTCGAGTTGGCTTTGTCCGCGGCGTAACCGTCTTTAAATAAATACTTTAAGAAATGTCTATGGGAAAAATGCATTGGGTTTCATTTCCTGGTCCAGGGTAGGAGGCGGGACTGCGACGCTCTATTGCTCTCTTTTGCAAAATGACAAGTGAATGAATTGATGTTTTATAGTTGTTACCCCATACCTCAGCACAGTAATGGAAATATGGCAAGACTAAGGAACAGTAGAGGGTGTGAAGTGACTTAAGATTTAGAACCTGTTTTGCTTTATTTATGACTGCTATACTTCTAGCTACTTTATATTTTACGTTTGTGATGTGTGTTTTCCAGCTAAGTCCGTCATCAATTGTCACACCTAGACATTTGTTTTCGTCCACCCGTTCTACAGCAACCCCATCTATTTGAATATGTACCTGAGTGTTTATCCTGCATTTACCAAATACAGTTGGGTGCCACCGATATTGTCCCTTATCATTTGACCCATTTAGGCCTGACCTCAACATTTAAAAAAATCCTTCTAAATCCTCCAGTTTTCTGAAATAAATATTTTCACGATTTTTCAAAAATAGCAGACCTACAAGCTCGTAGCGCGCTATGAGCTTGTAGATCTGCTATTTTTCAATAGCTAAATTATAACAATGTTTAAAACACCAAAAGGGGTTCCCGCCCAAAATGGGTTAACTGTCCTTTTGCGCAGATCACGCAAACCTCAGCAAAAAGAAAAGGACAATATCGATGGCCTCCAACTGTAGCATGAACTTAGTCTTGCTCACATTTAAAGATAATTTATTCCGATCAAACCATAATTTTAATTTACGTCATTCATCATTGATGTCACCCTGTAATTCGGCCAAATTACCCCCTGTCGTCTGCAAAAAGTACCAATGATAGCAGCTGTGAAACTTTGCAAATATCATTGATATATAAAATAAAGAGTTTGGGCCCCAATACTGACCCCTGGGGGACGCCACAAGCAATGTCCAAGCAATTTGAACTGTGATTACCCAACTTCACAGTTCAAATTGCTTGGACATTGCTTGTGGCGTCCCCACATGACATAGGCCTATCTCTGTTTCAGAACGGTTCACTTCACTCGTTTGGGTTGTGTGCACACTGCAGCAGTGTAGCTCTGTTCTCATTTTAGTGTATAAGCCCACAACGTGTCGCCTGCGATGCATTGTGAGCTTGTAGATCCTATAATTCTGTGTGTGCACACTTAACACGCCTGCTCAATACACATTGTGTGCCCTTGTATTCTTTCAAAAAAGCGACGTGGAGTGCGCATCCGATTTCGAAAAATAAATAAATAATAATAATTGAAAAAAATTAAATAATATAGCCTATATATATATATATATATATATATATATATGTACACGTCTAAGACGTGTACAGACATCTTGGGCACACCATGCGATAATTCTATAAAGACATCTGGAGACGTCTCGGGCACAAATTTGGTGTTAAAGATTTAATGCAGATGCGCTCATTGCGCTGACGACGGCCAGGTTCAGACTCACAGGCTCATGGTGGAACTATAACTGGCCTATTCGTATTTATACCTATAAATGCACCGATCTGTGTAAAACGTTGTATGCACGCAGCACACTCCCTTCCTTGCCCTGTATTTTTCACATCTGATCTAATCATGACAACAAACACAATTTTTTGGGCCGAACAAATAATTAGAAAGAAGAAAAAAACGGCAGGTTACAACACTTTTTTTGTTGTTTTTCTTCTTTGTAATTATTTGTTTGGTCCAAAATATTGTTTGTGTTGTCATGAGTTGTCACGACTCGAGTTGGCTTTGTCCGCGGCGTAACCGTCTTTAAATAAATACTTTTTGAAATGTCTATGGGAAAAATGCATTGGGATTAATTTCCTGGTCCATGGTAGGGGGCGGGACTGCGACGCTCTATAGTCATGTGATCAAGACGGGTCTGTTTGATTTATCATATTCCATGATAAAAAAAATGCCACAAAACATCAACGCAGCGTGATCCGGTTGCCGTGAAACTGTGAACGCATATTCCCACTAGGCTGAGGACGAAATGCCACTTGACATATTTCAAAAAACGCTCCTATCCTGGTGGAGACCTGTGCCCCAAGGGGCAATTGTTCTAGTTATATATTTTTTCTCTCATGTTTTCTTTTCACTTGCTACTTTTCTGGCTTAATTGCTCTCGTTATTATTCTCTCTCTGAATCTCTAATCAAAAGGGTAAACAGAAGGCTCTAAACACACTCGCCCTCATTTTTTGCAGACGGCTCGCCCCAGCGGTTCTTGTAATTTTGTGTTTGTTTTACTGAGATTAAAGGACCGCTTCACCACTTTTCAACCTACCTTCATATAATTGATCCTCACTATGTTCATGATAAAATGTCACAATTATGTTCTACTCGTCTGGGGGGGCCGTGGGCCATTGAGAAACCCGTCCACCAGTGACATTTTAATGAGGAAGTTTAGGAAGGTTTAGTTTTACTGAGGTTACATAGTTTTACTGACTAATTGCAGCCCTAAAGTCACAAATGCTGCAACAACTGAACATTTGTTCAAAGATTGTTGGACAACAACTTCAGAAACTTTATACATCCACGTATGATAACAGCATCCTAAGGTTAGCAAGGAATATCACCTCTAATACTAAGCATGTGTTGTATGGAGAATATAGGTTGCTACCTTCAGGAAGGAGATATGGTGTACCAGCATACAATAAGGTCAGACTAAAGAGGTCCTTTGTCCACCAGTCGACCTTGAGGCTTAATCAGGAGTCGTAGTAGCCACAGGATAATCTAAGCGGTGGATATTGCTCTTGTCTTCATGTCTTTATGTATGTAAATTGTCTTGTTCTTTGTGTTATGTCAAATGTGTGTATATGTGTTCTGCATACTTGGCTGCTGTGTCGCAAGACAAATTTCAGTGTGAACTGACAATAAAGTACCTATCATAAATATCTATCATATCATATCAATTACCACCGTCACCTTGTCACGTAGCAGCCAAGTCTATGGACCAGATGTACAAAAGCAAAAACAAAAGACGCCCCTTGATTCACACAAGTATGATTTTTACATACATTTTATAACTTTAAACTAAATAGGATGTCCTGAAACAATTAGCCCAGTTATGTCAAACTGGTACGTGGCCCCCTGGCCGAAGGGGTCTAATCCAGCCTGCCAGATGATTTTGAGAAAAACAAACAAAACAAACAAACAAAATGAATATCCCCTCTCATGCTTTCCTCGCTGCTGTTGCTGTCTGTACCTGTCTCCTCCTCGCTGGTGAGAGCTTATTGTATTTAGCATAACAATAGACAGCTGTTTGCATCACTGCTTCCACTGTCTGTGCAGTCTCTCAACAAAGGCATTAGGGAGCCTGTGTAGACAACAGATAAATAGACAACAATTTCCATATAACTACGTCGCCAGACACAATATAAACACAGAGTATACTCTGCAGTGGTGGAAAGTAGGTTACATTTACCTAAAGTAAGTACAATTTTGAGGTATTTTTGAGTGGTGCCACTCCAACAACTGGCTTTGTACCCGTGTACCCGTGTTTGTACCAAAAAAACGAGCATGGTTGCTATGGTTAGTGTGTGACGTCACTGACATAGCTGATCAGGCTATATAAGACCTTGCACCACTCAGTTCACACGGGTGTGATTTTTTACTTTACTGGAGTATTTCCAATTTACCATACTGTACTTTTACTCCACTACATCTCAGAGGCAAATGTTACACAGCTCTAAATTTGTCTATTTGAAAAAAGACGATCTACAACCTCACAGATTGTAGGCCTACATCTGCTATTTTCAATAGATTCTTTATACATTTTAGTCATTTGAAAACTTGTGAAATGGGACATTCTGCATAATGACTACATTTACTTTTGCTTTTACTTCAAGAACATTTAGCAGCATGAAAGAAACATGTCATTCAAGGCAGTTCCTTTCCCCTCCATCAGGCGCCCCGGCTGGAACATCACTATTTGTACTGTGAGTTTAATATGCTCGCAGGTGGCTGTCGAAAAGGAATACAACATCAAACAACACTATGAGAAGTCACACTGAGAAAAACATGACAACCGCATAACGAGGAGGACGCATAACGCAAAAGTTAAATTAAAGACCAGCCGTTTTCTTACTGTAATGTTTTTATATCCATTATAACCATGTGGTAGAGACAAAAAAATATAAAAAAGTCCTTCTCTAGCGTGCTGTAGCTCTGAGCAGGGAGGAGGCTTTATCGGCCGTTCGTCTTTTACGGAAGCCCATTTGGTACAAAACTCTATGGACATATCTCCGACATTATGAAAGTCATTATAATAATAAAAATAAGTGATTTAGCGATAAACCCGCCATGCACGGACTGAGCTGTGCTGGGGATGGATTTTTCCCCGCCTCTACCACTGGTTAATGGATATAATAACATCAGAATTCGGTAAGAAAACATCTAGTTCCGAATACTCCTGTAACTCTACAGAAGCACTTTCACTAGTAAGAGACCACACCTCTACTTAAGTTAACAGTTTATTGAAACATAATGAGACAAATGTGGAATGGAGTGAGGAACCCAAGGTAGGGCGAGACTCAGGTTGGGGGCGTAGTCTCTGGAGCTGACAGCCATCTTTGCTCTACTCGGGATGAGTGGTTGGTCGTCTCTGCTCCGTCACTGCCCCCCCTGGATTCCTAGAGAATCGAGGCGGAAGGAGGAGGTTGGGGTGGAGGAGGATGGCAAATTTGAAGAATAGCGAAAATAGCCGATCTACAAGCGCAGTACTCACAACCCATGTTTGGTCTGTCGTGAAGCAGAACAAACTAGAAAAAGTGCCCCTCGGGGCACAGGTCTCCACCAGGGCAGTTCAGGTTGTGGCCTCCTGGTGGCGCTATAATAGGCCAATGTGAAAAGGGTCCCATTTCTTCATACGCCTTTGATGGCAATTGGATGATTTGAGGCATTTTGTTCCAAAAATGTGTTTTGCAAAAATCAACCTGTTGGTGGCACTATAACAGGCCAATGTGAAAAGGGTGGGATATATTCCTCAGCCTAGTAAGAAAATGTGTGAAAGATTTCACGTAAATTGCACGCTGCGTTCATGATTTGAGGCTTTTGTTCAAAACGGGGCAATCTTGCAAACTGTGAAAGCCAATTATAGCCAATTAGGATGGAATATGAAATATCGGACAGATCCGACTTGCGCACATGACCATAGAGATACTGTGTAACGATTTGTGAGATTTTTGGACAGAATCTGGAGGAGTAATATCAAAAAATGTGTTTTACAAAAGTCGGCCTCCTGGTGGCGCTATAAAAGGCAGATGCGGAAAATGCAGGTCAAAGGTTTGTCCTTGGCCTCTAGGGAGTGTGCATGCAACGTTTCACGCAGATCGGTGCAGTTTTAGGTAAAACATGTGAAAAGCTGCCTCATGGTGGCGCTATAACAGGCCGTTCTGGAAAATGTGGGGCAGAGGTTCATCGTTGGCATCCAGGGAGTGTGTGTGCAAAGTTTGGCATCGACCGGGTTAACGGTGCCGGAGATTAGCTGGTAACGGACGGACGGACGGACACACACACACACGGACGGAGTGCAAAACATACTCTCTCCCCATGCCTTCGGCCTGGTGGAGACAACAAGGTTGAGAGGTCGCAGGTGTATAGAGAGTATGCACATTCATCAGGACACGCCCCCCTCATCTAGACTGAGTGGCAAAACATTGAGCAGCATGGAGTGTTGGAGTTTGGAAATCACTCAACCGTCCTGCATTAGCGTACCACCTGTTTCTAAATGTCACAATGCAGGAGGCAGCAACATGTTGTGTTATTGAAAACAAGCACTTCCAAACTCTGACACTTGGAGAAATAAATAAATGCAGGGCATTTCTTGACAGAAAGTAGCTCATAACGTTTCTATGGTGGATTTTTATGAAACAAAAACTTTGCAGATAGAGGATAATTCAAGCTTTTCGTACAGCTACAATGTTGGCGAGTTTAACATTGTTTAATCAATCAGACAGGACTTTTCTGTTTGGCTGAATGGGCTGTCAAGGCCAGAACGTAGTTTTTTGCCACTCAGTGGGCGTTCCCGCATAACTTCCAGGTACGATGATGTCATGTGCAATGTTGTGCATACCCTCCATTTATACTGTGGTGATTGCACCAGGGATTGGCTGTGGTGAGAGGAGGCAGGTGTAGTGGATACGGGTGATTGTGAATGGGGAGTGGCTGTTGAGTGGAGGCGGGAGGTGATTGAGAATAGAGTGGCAGTGATAAGCAGAGGGTGGTCTCCACTCCTGAAACTACGTTGTATAAATACAACTACCCATAGAAACACCAACCCTTGTTCATTAAACGTTGGGAGAATTATACTAGCCTAATCAGGGATGTTTGGGGAACATTAGTACATGTATCTAAACTGCACTCACAGGTCAACTGCTCAGAAACTCTTGTTGACACAGTCTGGTTAAAACCAACAGATGTAAGTTGTCTCGAAGCAGAAAATGAAAAATGAGACATACGACGTGTAAGAAAAAAGGAAGATATATTGAATATCAAATTTGCTTTCTTATGAAGAACAAGAAACAATTGGTTATGTGAAACATTTTGTATTTCATTTGAGAACCGTCCAACCAATTAACTTCTCTTATTTGATTATGTATAAATGGTAAATGGTGCATTCATATAGCGAGGAGCTTTACATATATTGTGCATTACATTCACACACACCGATGGCAGCGGTAACCATGCAAGGCACCAACCTGCGGAAGCAATTAGGGGGCTCAACGTCTTGCTCAAGGACACTTCGACACTAACTCTGGGGAGAGCAGGATCGAACTGGGAACCTCACGCTTCCCATCCAGCTGCTCTACCAGAACTCTTCCCCTGAGCCGCTATTACAATCCTTAGTGGTCTAGGGGTGGAAAAGGATGCAATACTGTTGGAGAGTGAAGATTCGCTTTATTAGAGGCTTTTTAAAGGTTAACACAAAATACCAGGTTACAGAATTTTAGGGATTTCAAACCTCGTTAACAGTCTCTGGATACAGTCACAGTAATAGAGAGCAAATAAAAGAAACAATCAAACATCATCTGGACCTCACCTTTAAAGTAATGAAAATCTGGCTTGCCTAGCAGCTTCAGAAAATAAAAGGGTTACACAGTCAAGACTAGCCCACTCTGGCTGCACTAACTCACCTAGCCAAACAGGTGTCGGTTACAATAAGCAGGCTCTCGTTATTTACATAATAGTACTGACTCTTGTTACTTGTACCGCTTATTAATCAAAACTGAGGTCACACCGAACATTCGGTGGACCAACAGGACATTAATTCACCTTACAGCTCTGGACAGCATGCACACAGCTACAGCAAAACTGCTACACACTGTCAATGAGCACAGGTTCAAACACTTCTTTAAATAGTGGAGGTGACTAGCAGGTGATTGGTCCAGCCGGGATTGGAGGCGAGGCGTAGCAACTCGGGTAGGTCTCCTCCCATGGCAACCGGACCTAGACTGAAAGCTGTTGTCAGTATTCCACTCTCCAACCATGGGCCATATAGATCATATAATAGTTGATAGTATAATATAGATATATATATATATACACACAATACAAAATATGGTTATATTTATACTATATTATATTATACTATCCCAACATAATACTCTTATGTAACAGCCGCCCACTGCCGTCCCCGTATCTTAGAAAGGGCAGATCGGCTAAATACTTGTGCGGGTAAAGCAGAATACGTCCTCGTCGAGACAGCACCTTAGTCTACTCTATTGCCCCCCAGCAGGAGAAGATGCATGATGTAAGTGTGATGTAAAATGGCCAAAATGTGAATGTAGACAAAAGGCTATAGACAGGACTCCTGAGCAGCTTATTGTTATATAATAGTTTTCCATAATCCAATTTCCCTTTCTTCTTCTTTTATTGATATGCTGCTTTCATCTTTTCAAAGCGCTTATAGTATATTCAGTTCTGAATCCTTTGCCTATGCATCCATGTCACAAGCAAAACACTTCATTCAATTGAATGAAGTCTTTAAAGACTTCATTGTTTAACTTTTTTGCCACTCCTTGTGGTGTTTTTTTGTCACTGTATGTGTATATGCACATTTGTAAAATGTACCCATCTTATAACTACTTAAGTGAGCAGCCACGGTTCTGAAGGAGCAATTAGGGGTTAAGGGTCATATTGCTCAGGGCTACACACAGGGATGTGGATGAGGTTGACCCGGCACATATGTCACACCTGGGATAGAAGATAGCCTGATGAAGGTCTAACTAACAGACCGGAACGTTATTCCTATTCAAACTTTTTTAATTGCATTTGAAGTGTGCGGGCGTTTTTGAGTGGCGCTATAGCCAGACACAAAGTGAAACAGTCAGTGCATGTGTGTGTGTGTGTGTGTGCGTGCGTGCGCGCCTATCTGTCTGTCTCTGTGTCCGAACACGGAAAGCTGAAACACCTCGCCAAAACCTCTGGATGGCACTGTTGTACACACACACACACACACACACACACACACACACACACACACACACACACACACACACACACACACACACAGGTCAGGGAGGAGAGCTTGTACAGTACAGTACAGTACAGTACAGTACAGTACAGTACAGTACAGTACAGTACAGTACAGTACGAGTACCACCACTCAGCTCAGACGGGTCTGATTGTTTTCTTTCTGTGCGTTGGGGCCCTCCTTGGTCTTCTCCTAAGCACCTGTTACCTTCGTATAGGTGTGCAAACGACTGGCTTTGTAGCCTGGGACTGACATCGTCCCACCGGGTTGAGGGGGCAATGCACGACATATTTGCAGAGATGTCCTCATTACTATGTGTCCATCACGGCATCTCCAACTGAATCTTTCACCCTATTTCTTTCCCGTCTGGGCTGCTACAGTATGTTTAATATTGCCTGTAGGTGAGTGAGTGTGAGCTTTCCACAGTCATTACAGGGTGCTGCGCTGCGCTGCGCTGCACTGCATGCATGGCTGATGAGCGTCTTTCCATGCCCGCAGATTAAACTGAGCAGTCTGCACTCTGCAGACTCAGTCTGAACATTCTTTGAAGTGCACAGGAGAAAGTTGAAAAAGGGCTGAATTGAGCCTCAAGTGGTGTGTGTGTGTGAGTGTGTGTGTGTGTGTGTGTGTGTGTGTGTGTGTGTGCGTGCGTGCGTGCGTGCGTGCGTGCGTGCGTGCGTGCGTGCGTGCGTGCCCCTTTGATGGCGCCATTCATATTCTGGAGTTGAGAATACTTTGGTATATAGTTGCGAACGCCAGTGAGCCTCTACTATGTAAACCAGCAGAACATGTCACCACCCGCCCGCCACCAGAGGGCGCAGCTGTATCACACACAAAAAAACACATCTGCGCAATCCATTACCCATTATCCCCAGTGATATCTTGCCTAACATATGGCCCATGGAAGAGCCACGCAGAATAAATTAAATATTTAATACAGAGGGTTATTTATGTGTCCAACGTCGTCTTAACGCACCCCTCACCAACCTTAATTCGGTTATCTTAACGCACCCCTCACCAACCTTAATCCGGTCGTTTTAACGCACCCCTCACCAACCTTAATCCAGTCGGACCAATGCTATGTCTAACCAATGCTATGTCTAACCAAAGTATGCCTCCCCCTCTATCTATCATCCACGATTCCAGTCCGTGACCAACACATAGTCACACTCAATAAAGCAGCGACTTTGTTCTTTGTGCAACAATCAATTTGTGATTTGTGGAGAATGGGACCTCTGAGCTGTGAATGTTCTGCTGTTGTGCGTCCAGGCAGGTCCACTCCCGACCTGTCTATTGCGCGTTCTAATCGAACTGGCATAGCGGGTGGTCTGAGGAGGCGCTTTCCGCTGTCCTAAACCTGTGTGAGCAAGATAGTAATTGTAAGGAAAGCGCATCAACACGCCAGCCGTAATAAAGGAGTCAGCATATAGTGGGTAGTGTGGCCATATTCGCCGCAAGATAACGTTTATGGATAGTGGAAGGTTCTAAACGTGCTATATGCGGGTAAGGTATATGGCATACGTTAGGGCCCTTAAGTGTATAAAGTATATAAGTATTATAGAAAGTGTCTGAAAATGTTGAAAGATTTTGGCTTTTTTTAAACACAAATCTTCCCTTCTGCATGGGGGTCCCTGGCACGAAACATGTTTTGGTGGCGAGTCCGCGGCCAACCTACATTATCATTTTGGGGGTTCCTGGTTCCTGGTACGAAAAGGTTTGGAATTTAAAAGGCATTTGTAGATTTGGTCTTCATCGGTTAAAATGGTACAGTAAAATTCTTGATGATGGTGCAGTAGCCTATAACGTACACGATGAAAAGTTCAGTTTGTTTAGTGCAGTCAACATGCTCCCCTCTTACAGTGGAAACTGTCGCCATTTGGTCGCTGTTAGTGATAACAATAACAAGAGCTATAGAGCTTCAATTGAAACTTTATTGTAGCACTTGTTGGTCAGGGTGGCAGTTAGTCACACCTCTACCAGGGACTGCTCGAACAGCATTGAAAAGCAGTACAGTAAAAGTATCAATACTGCAATCTAGAAATACTCTGTTAAGTAGAAGCCCTGCATTCAAAATGTACTTAAAAGTAGGCCTACTAATTGTGCAGAATGTCCCATTTGACAAAAGTTCAAAATGTATAAAAGAAATCTTTTGAAAACAGCCAATCTACATGCTCACAATGCGTTGCAGCCAGGTTGATACTGAGAAACTGGAAGAGCTCGGCTACGCCAGAGATCACAGACTGGACCCAATTTATGACTGAAACTGCATCTTTCGAATACTCAATTGCCAGGAGGAACAATGTCAAAGGAAAGTTCCATGAAAGTGGAGTTAGTTCATTCAGACAACCTCAAGGGGGTTCATGCCATGCTCAAAGGCGCATACTATACTCAAGGGGTTAACATGCTGCATTACTATGTGGGTGTACAGTGTGTGCAAGTCCCTCACGTCATTCGCCGATGCGGCAGTCAGCTGACCAATTGGGCGGGCTACTTAAGCTCACCAGTCTGCATGCTCTTCCTGCCTTCCTCTGCATATGGTCCCTGGTTGTATGTGATGTTTTTTCCCACCTCCACCCCAGCACCACTGGTGGGCTCTGCTATTTATGTTCCCCATGGGGGGTTATTGTATATCTATCTCCCTGCTCTTAATGTTTTATGTTGTTGCTTAATCTTGCCGAGCAGGGAGAAATCCAGCAGAGCTGAACGCCAAGTCAAATATCATATGCACACTCATTACTCATTCTGTAATAAATATTGGTAAATCTATTCGTGAGTTGTCTGACTGAAGTGTATTTAATACCATTAAGGGACAGAGCAAGCTCCTATACTCGGGCAGCGGCTGACTTGCGGGCCGCGTCGCAGGAAACGACGGTGACAAAAATGGAGCCCATAGCCTATTTATATTTGATACAGAGGCCGGGTTGTTTTGTGTCCAGTAGCTCCAACACAGCCTCACTCGTGCTGCCTCTCTACAAAACGGGATCAAGCGAAAACGAAGTTTTGGGAAATCGGATTAATTAAACAGACTTGCACTGAACTGAGGGAAATAACATTGGAAATGACAGTGACACCCGCTTTTTCCTTACCATCTAGCCATTTGCCTTTAAATAAAACTACATTTGGTTGACACAAGTATCAGCTATGTGTTACTGATTATTGGGGATTTTATATTACTTTAATCCATTAAATAGTTGCTGCGCAACAGGATGATGAAACTGAATGAGCACAAATCTAATAACTTCTTTGACTAGACAATTAAACACAATAAGCACAAGGAATTGACACTGCTGATTATAGTAACATTTTAATCACAGAGATTTGTGGAGAATTAAGACCTCTGACCTGTGAATGTTGTGGAACATGACTCAAGCCGAGGCAGCTCCAACTCAGTCAGGTCTCACCGTCACAGAATCAGGAGCGTATTCTTTTATCAAACAGAATTCGTATTACGGGTGGTTTCAGGAGGCACTTTCCGTTGTCCTAAACCTGTGTGCATAAGATAGCAAATATAGGGAAAGCGCATCAACAGACACACCTCCACCCGCAAATATAGGAGTCGGCAAAATTAATAGTGGGTTGTGTGGCTGCAAGGTAACGTTTATGCATAGTGGAAGCTCCTAAATGCGTAATTCACGGAAAATGTTTATTACTTAAGTTGAGAATAAAGCGTGGCATAAGATGGACATGAAAAGGTTTGGGGACCACTGGTGTAGAGGATGAACAGCTTCAAGTCCCTCCCTTGACCTTGAGAATGCACACAGACCCTGGGGCAAAGGGGCTATAGGCAGCGCCTGTACCACCTCAGGCAGGACATTCAAGGCCTCAAAGAAGGTCCTGAAAGCTTTTTATCTGCTCTACAAGTTAGCCTACAACCCCAGAGGAGAGCATCCTGTCAGTGGCTGTCTGTCTCTATGATGTGGAAAGAGCTCTTATGATCTGCGAGTGCTGCCTGAAGGTCGTGACTTGTGACTTCATCATCATCATTTTTCGACCGCAGTCGAGATCATGGATTCCACAATGCTACGCCAGACTTCCCGGTCCTTCATTGCCACCCCCAGTTCCTGCCTACTGAAGCACCGGTCCTTCATTGCCACCCCCAGTTCCTGCCTATACTGAAGCATGACGATGACATCAGGGAACGACAGCTTTCTACCTCTGGTCCGCCCTGAGGCAGGACTCCAGAGAAGAAGGGAAGATATAACCTCATTGTCAGCTCTGTAGCAGTGGCCGGCAAACTGCACTCTTCTGGATCGGACCAGTAAAGAAACACGGGAAGGTTGCCGTATATTAGATTAGTCGATGGGTGGCTCTTCCAAGAAAGATTTTGCGCTCTCATTAGAAGGCGGGTGTAAGTGCCATCCAACCGATTATCTTGTTTCTTTGAAAGTGTCCATGTCTCGGAGCCATAGAGTAGAATCGGCTCAACTTGTGACTTGGTTGAGTGCCTGCACACAAAGCCCTCTGCCATCCCGACACGACACATACGACAGCAGGTGGAATGAGCAAAATGGAAAGAGCTGGAGGGTTCTTCTCACAATCATGGGCTCAATGCTTTGAAAGAGTTTTTTCTTTGCAGCTGTCAGAGCTCTGAACAGGGCAAGAACAAAGCAAGAACAAAACAGAACATATACGTGTAGTAATAGTATATAGTACACAAAATGACAACCAAAAACAACAACAACAACAACAAGAAAACACAACACAACACAACACAACACAACACAACACAACGCAAGAAATAAAAGTCTTGTGCAGAGACTGAAAAACTTTGATGGACTGAGCAGATCTGTAGGAGGGGCAGGCTATTCCAAAGCCAGAGAGATGCGAGGGGGGCAGCCCCCAAAGTTTTTCAGTCTCTGCACAAGACTTTTATTTCTTGCGTTGTGTTGTGTTGTGTTGTGTTGTGTTGTGTTGTGTTGTGTTGTGTTTTCTTGTTGTTGTTGTTGTTGTTTTTGGTTGTCATTTTGTGTACTATTACTACACGTATATGTTCTGTTTTGTTCTTGCCCTGTTCAGAGCTCTGACAGCTGCAAAGAAAAAAACTCTTTCAAAGCATTGAGCCCATGATTGTGAGAAGAACCCTCCAGCTCTTTCCATTTTGCTCATTCCACCTGCTGTCGTATGTGTCGTGTCGGGATGGCAGAGGGCTTTGTGTGCAGGCACTCAACCAAGTCACAAGTTGAGCCGATTCTACTATATGGCTCCGAGACATGGACACTTTCAAAGAAACAAGATAATCGGTTGGATGGCACTTACACCCACCTTCTAATGAGAGCGCAAAATCTTTCTTGGAAGAGCCATCCATCGACTAATCTAATATACGGCAACCTTCCCCGTGTTTCTTTACTGGTCCGATCCAGAAGAGCGCAGTTTGCCGGCCACTGCTACAGAGCTGACAATGAGGTTATATCTTCCCTTCTTCTCTGGAGTCCTGCCTCAGGGCGGACCAGAGGTAGAAAGCTGTCGTTCCCTGATGTCATCGTCATGCTTCAGTAGGCAGGAACTGGGGGTGGCAATGAAGGACCAGTGCTTCAGTAGGCAGGAACTGGGGGTGGCAATGAACCCCACACACACACACACACACACACACACACACACACACACACACACACACACACACACACACACACACACACACACACACACACACACACACACACACACACACACACACACACACACACACACACACACACACACACACACACACACACACACACACACACACACACACACACACACACTCACACACACTTTTGAGATGGAACCTGGACAGTGTAGTGTGTCCACGAATAACCACGTATATTACCAGGCCCGGTCGATTGAAATGAGCCTCCCGAAACCTTGTATCTCCCGGAAGCCTTCTAGAAACCCAGGTCGTAAGCCAACCTCATATCTTACCTCGCTTGTGTTGAAAGGCCCACGGCCGCTGGAATAGAAGCTATGGATAAAGACTTACTTTGAAGAGCCGTTTTCCCGCTCCCATTTGATGTTGATTTAAATAAGAGCGACTGCTTCTTTATATTACCGCCCGACCTAAGGAAAATAATTTACGGTATGTTAAAGACTGAACTTAAAGCCCCTTACCTTAAACACTTATTACAGGCCGTTGTGGAGAAATTGGGGCAGAGGTTCGTCATTGGTATCCAGGGAGTGTCATTCAGGGAGGGAATATACATATCATTGTGTATATTCCTGCACTATACCTGCATCCAGTGACCTTGGTACAATATAGAAATTGATCTATTGAAGATTCTGACGTTCAAATGTACATATTCTTTGTTTTGATTGTATTGCTGTATTGTTGTATTGTGCTTTCTGCTTTGGCAATGTAAACGTATGTTTTCTCATGCCGATAAAGCCCTTTGAATTGAATTGAATTGAATTGTGTGCACTGTTTGGCATCGGCCGGGCTAACGGTGCCGGAGATTAGCTGTACACAGATAGACGGACAGACAGACACACGGACAGACGGAAAGACACATGGACGGAGTGCAAAACATACTCTCAACAATTGCAGTATTTTTTTTTTATCTCACATGGCCTCGATGAGAAATCAGGCCATTGCACAGAAACGGCTCTTCTGAAGATTTTTAATGATTTAATTTTAACAACCGACTCCCTGCTGTCCTGCTGTCCTGGTGCGCCTTGAATTATCGGCTGTGTTCAGTACTGTGGATCACAGGATCCTATTATCACGGCTCGAGCACCATATGTAGGCCTCACGGTTATGGCCTATACCCCCGCCCCCCCCCCCCCTCACATGCAGGGTCCCCCAGGGCTCTGGCCCCATTCTCTTCCTAGCTTACATGCTGCCCCTTGGGTCTATCCTGTCCAAACACAGCATCTCTTTTCACTGCTACGCCAACAATATTCAGCTATACCTATACCCCTCATAGTCATAGCCTATTCCAATAACTAATTTCAACAATTACTCCTCACCAAGGTCATGCCTTATCTTCCCCCAAAACAGTTGAGACCACAATCCACATCTTCGTTTAATCAAGACTTGACTACTGCAACTCCCGAATACGAGACGGCTCGCCCCTTTTCCAACTCGCCCAAAGCGGCGAAGATCGGTCACCCCAACGGGAAGAGCGGTCACCCCTTCAGTCTTGACATACATACAACATGATGTGTGATGATGTTGCTTTGCCTTATTATTGACTCTGAGTTTTGAAAGTAAAGAAGAGTTGTGTTTAAGCTGTCATGGTCCACTGATTCACAATAGTAGCCGAAATATTCCACGTAAATTGCACGCTGCCTTCATGATTTGAGTCATTTTAAAAAATCCACCTGTCTCCACGGCTCGGGGCGAGCAGTCATCACTTTTCGAAATTCTGTGGCGAGCCGTCTTCACTTTTCGAAATTCTGTGACGAGCCGTCTTCACTTTTCGCGGGGGCGAGTTGGAAAAGGGGCGAGACGACATAACCGTGAGGCCTACATATGGTGCTCGAGCCGTGATAATAGGATCCTGTGATCCACAGTACTGAACGCAGCCGATAATTCAAGGCACAGCAGGACAGCAGGGAGTCGGTTGTTAAAATGAAATCATTAAAAATCTTCAGAAGAGCCGTTTCTGTGCAATGGCCTGATTTCTCATCGAGGCCATGTGAGATTAAAAAAAAATACTGCAATTGTTGTCTCCACCAGGCCGAAGGCATGGGGAGAGTATGTTTTGCACTCCGTCCATGTGTCTTTCCGTCTGTCCGTGTGTCTGTCCGTCCGTCCATCCGTGTACAGCTAATCTCCAGCACCGTTGGCCCGGCCGATGCCAAACAGTGCACACACACTCCCTGGATGCCAACGATGAACCTCTGCCCCAATTTCTCCACAACGGCCTGTCATATCATAGCGCCACCATGAGGCAGACTTTTGCAAAACACATTTCTTTACATTACTCGTACATAATTTATCCATACGCAAGTCGGTATACACTATCTCTACAGTCATGTGATCAACACAGACCTGTCCACTTCACCTTATTCAATCCCCATTGGCTGAGATTGTCTTCCAAAGTTTGCAGGATTGGTCCGTTTTGAACAAAATGCCTCAAATCATGAACATAGAGTGCAATTTGAGGGACACTTGCATGCACATTCCCACTAGGCAGAGAAGAATTGCCACTTGAAGATTTTCACATCAGCCTCATGTCCTAAAATAAAGAAGCAGTCGCTCTTATTTAAACCAACATCAAATGGGAGCGGGAAAACGGCTCTTCAAAGTAAGTCTTTATCCATAGCTTCTATTCCAGTGGCCGTGGGGCCTTTCAACACAAGCGAGGTAAGATATGAGGTTGGCTTACGACCTGGGTTTCTAGAAGGCTTCCGGGAGATACAAGGTTTCTGGAGGCTCATTTCAATCGACCGGGCCTGGTAATATACGTGGTTATTCGTGGACACACTACACTGTCCAGGTTCCATTTCAAAGGTGTGTGTGTGTGGGGGGGGGGGGGGGGGGGGGGGACTAGTGGAGAACAGAGAACTAAAAGACAAGTCATTTTATGCTTGGTTGCATGCTGAAAATAGATCTACAAGCTAATGTGTCAAAGAATGACACGTTGTGAGCTTGTATAGCCTATTGGATATTTTCAGCATGCAACCTAAATCAGTCATTATGACGTCATCAATGCCTGCCAAAATACATTTTAGTCGGAAAAAACAACTGTAAACTTTTAGTCAACTAAAATATAGGTTGACTAAAACTAGACTAACACTTAATAAAAATGTATTCAAAAATGACTAAAACTAAATCAAAATTTGCTGTCAAAATCAACACCCGACGGCCTCTCAACCTGCTGCACTATAGCGGTCTAGTTAGACGTTTAGTCAGGCTGTCTCCCCAACCCTGCTTCACTTTTTCTTTTTTTATATAATTTTTATTCAGAGTGCCATACAGTCATGAAAAACATGCTATACATTTCAGTTTACAATGCACCTCTTCCCCCCCCCCCCCCCCTTTTTTGCTGCCAAACAGACAGAGCTAACAGTAGTGTTTAGACAGTGATATGAGATTATTAAACTCTTAGCCTGCCGCCATTAATTAATCCCTCAATTGCGTATTGCCATGGTTTAATCACGCGTGACACTTACTTTGAAGAGCCAAATATCCGTATCGCATTTTACTATGAAACCATTCCGTGTGTGTTGACGAAGCTGGTGCTCGTTCTCTCGGTCGGTGGTGGAAAAAGTGGACCGCGAGTATCACAGCGCCTGCTACAGGCCGTTGAAAACGCTTGTCTGGGACAAAGCGTCCTCTGCAATGTCGCTTCTGTGAGATAAAGCCGTCTGAAAACAGAGCCGGCAATGTTAGTGGATGCGCGCGCATTTTCAAAATGGCCGCGCCCATTGTGTCAGAAGCATAACAAAGCTAACGGACGGTAGATTTCGATACGATCGTATTAAAACATGCATTAATGAATACATCGCTGTTAAAACGGCTTTTCCGTTTGTGGCAGGCTACAAGATTCTACGTGTTAATATTCCTATGTTCCTGGCGGGTAAACGATTAAAGAAAAACAAAAAAAAGAACATCATACAAAATACATTTCAAACAATATAGAATATATAACTGATAAATAAACAAAGGATTAATAATAATAATTATACATCAGAAAGGAAGAAGAATTCAGATTCAGATTTGCTACCAAACTACACCGGTATAGGTACAGTTGCAAAGTAATCCATGTGGGGCTGCCAAACATTCCAAAAGTCCTATTGCCTATTCTTAATATTATAATGAATTTTGTCTAGGAGTGTAACTGGATAGTTAATTTAGCCAATGTGAAACTGTAGGAGGGGTAGAGGACTTCCAATGTAAGGTAATACATTTCTTTGCTGCTAGAAAAGCTAGGTCAATGTATTTATTTTGGTGTCTGTCCCAACAGTCCTACCCGCCAGTGCCAAAGAGGCATAGGCGAGGGGAAAGGGGGACAGCTAAATCCCCAAGCAAGATGAAACAGAATCCCAAATGATGACACAGCACTTCACCCTGCTTCACTTTAAGATGTGACACCCTCACGTCTGGTACTATATTATTAAGAAGGAATTTATCTAAGGATGAAGGTGTAGCTCTCTCAAAAGTGGGAGAAAAGTTACGGATGTAGTTCCTAACCTGTAGAAACCTAAAAAAGTTACTCCTAGGGAGTCTATATTTTTCCTGCAGTTGAGCAAATGAGGCAAAAGTTTCACCTATATATAAGTCACCAATTGTGCGTAGGCCTATACCCAAACCCTTCCACTGTGCAAACGTGTCATCCAGTTGGGGGGATGGCAGAAATGAGGGGTTTATTTGAACTATTTTAAAAAGGTTTTTCAAAATAGTAAAAAATGCCAAATAAGTTTAGGGATAAGGGGCAAGATATAGTAACCTGACTCCGCCAGAGTCGATGTACTCCGAGCCATTTCTGACTGGAGAGATATGCAGCCGTATGCGGCCGCTAGAGGCGGGAGCAACGTGATATTGATGACGTATTGAAGCGCTGCCACAGTGCAAATGTAAACACAACCTATAACAAGACTACAACTCGAAATTATTATGGGGATATAATCATTTTTGTCCCGCTGCTTCCGGTTGATCGTTTCTGCTTGAGAGAGCCCATATCAGGGCTGCCCAAAAGGTAGATTGTGATCTACCAGTATAGATCACAAAGGCTGTGCAGGTAGATCACATGACATTCCCCTAAAATATATATAATTTAAATATTTTTTTAAAACTATTTTTGGCATCTGCCACTTGACTTGTTGACTTGATTGACATCGAAAAGGGCCTGTCAGCTCAAACCCAATGCAATACTTTGTTTTCAAGAGTGTTTTGCACAAACGGCTGTAGTAGCATTACAAAGTTATATACAAGAAAACACTTCTTCCATTTCCACCCCTCTATTTCTCATTCCAAGTGTGTTTGTCTTTTAAAACACCATCGCCGTGGCTACAATGGGAGCAGGAGAAATGTCGCCCATACTGTTTAGGTTCAATAATATTATCCCCCGTGACCTTAGATAAATCCATTTACAATGGATATTCACAGTATGATAAGAATCTGGAAACAAATCAAAACATATTTTAGGAACAACTCACTATCTTTTCTGCTCCCTATAGCTGATAACCCCTCATTTCCATCCAAACTGGATGACACGTTTGCACAGTGGAAGGGTTTGGGTATACACACAATTGGTGACTTATATATAGGTGAAACCTTTGCCTCATTTGCTCAACTGCAGGAAAAATATAGACTCCCTAGGAGTAACTTTTTTAGGTTTCTACAGGTTAGGAACTACATCCGTAACTTTTCTCCCACTTTTGAGAGAGCTACACCTTCATCCCTAGATAAGTTCCTTCTTAATAATATAGTACCAGACGTGAGGGTGTCACATCTTTATGAATCATTTCAAGTGGCAAACCTACCTACTACATCAGATATTAAGAAAATGAGCTGGGGACTTCAATTTCAGACGAGCTCTGGGAAGACAGCCTTGAAGAAATTAATGCGTGCTCTATCAACTCCAGACATTGCCTTATCCAGTTTCGAGTCATACATAGACTCCATTATTCAAAATTAAAATTACATAACATATTCCCAGATATTTCTTTGCACTGTGACAAATGTAATGTAATAGATGCAAATCTTCTTCACAGCTTCGCCCTTTGCCCTCGGATACAAAGATATTGGATTAAGATATTTGAGACACTCTCTGACTCTCTTTGAGTATTCATATTGACCCCGATCCTGTACCTGTACTAATTATTCTGGGTTTGTCAGACTCCATGCCTAGGTTGACGAGAGCACAGAAACAACTCTTCTCATATGGTCTGATTACAGCAGAAAAACTAATTTTGACGCACTGGAAAAAGGAGGAGGCTCCTGCATTTAAACATTGGCTAAATTAAATGACTAGTACGCTTCATCTTGAGAGAATAAGGTATTTCCTGAGAAACAGGGAGAGACAATTTGATAAGGTTTGGCTGCCCCTTGTCCATTACTTTATTCTATAGTATGCGGTGTCACTGAGCAGTATGGGTGGGAGGGTTTTCTTTCTCTTTTTTGTATTTTTTCTTTCATTTTTAAGTGGTGCAACCACTTCCTTAAGTGAGTATGTGTGTGTGTGGGTGGGTGCCTGCCTGCCTGGGTGGCTGGCTGGCTGGCTGGGTGCGTCTGAGCACGAAAACAGCATGGTTGTTTTTCACCACCTGTGCGCAACCTAACACACACACACATGCACATATTAACTGTATATATGGTGATTTTGGGTGTGCCAGTATAGTACAGTGACAGTACAGTACAGTACAGTAGAGAGTACAGTAGAGGGACCCCCACACGGTAACTCTGTCATTTCTCAACCGTTTCGGATGCGGGGCGGCTCGCCGGAATCGGGCCGGCACCCTGGGTGCGTTCCTGTGGGTCTGGAACTCCCACACACGGAGTTGCACCACTTACTTCACACGGGTGTGATTTTTTGTTTTCTATAAAAGAAAAATGTAATTCATATCACAATGTTTAATCTACAACAATTTATAATCTGTTCTAAAAAAAAACACCATCGCCGTTATTCCAAAGCCCCCTCAGGTAATTTTTTTAAAACTATTTTCAGCAATAGGACAATCTGTTTGATGGGTAGATCTTGTTGAGCCGGTCATTTTGAAAGTAGCTCTCAAGTCCAAAATGTGTGGGCACCCCTGGCCCAGATCCAGGCAGGAGGAGGGAACTTGTGAACTCAATACTGCCCGCAGTCAGGTTAAAGATATAGCCCCGAGACTCAAACCTGCAACACGCTGTCAGCCTGACAGCATGTTGTGGGTTTAGCAGCATAGGTTCCCGGACGTCTATGCCAGCCGACTGGCCCCAGTGACTATGGTCCTCATTCACAACGGCGTTTACGCTCATAACGTTACGTAACGTGAGCGGAGCGTGAGCGGACAGGCATTTACGTGGATTTCCACATTACGTGGGAATTCATGAAGTTGAACGTGAACTTGACGGTGACGTTGTTTGGTCGGAAACTCCGCTATAAGCTGCGCCAGCTCTCATGGTCGTGTACTGCTTGCGTAGATTTATTCAGAAGGCTTTAGTCTTCATGCTGACTCAATTAAAAGTCCCCAAACCTCAGATAAAATATGTAGGCATGTGTCAACATTGGTCAGCACATAAAAAAAATGATAGCTTATATAAAAGCCAAGTTTCACTTGTATGCCTAAATGCAAGCATTCTAGAGGCAGGTTAGCGTAGAGTCCCATACAGAAACTGCCCCTGCAAGCCCGACACCTTTTTATTTATTTATTAGGATATTTGTAGCATGCGCGATTGCGCTGCTCACTTGACAGCTTTCTACTCGCAGTGCAACGCGTTGTGAGCTTGTAGATCGGCTCTCGCGGACTCGCGCTGCATGTTAAAAAACAAACTCACAATTATTATAAGAACATACACTTATCTGCATTCTGCACTGTGCGAATCCAACGTTGTTTAGTGTAGTAATGCCTGCAGTAGGCCTATTGAAATTGTTTTGTTACGGAGCTCCTTTGAGTCACACTGTCGGTGTGTGTGTGTGTGTGTGGACAGTCCAATCTGGGTGAAATTCACATTGGAAAATGAATATAACGGCGAGCCTGGCCCGGACAGAACAGATTATTTCTATGGTTCACAGACATGCCGGTCTGACAGACAGACAGCAGTCACGAGGGCTAATTAGCCCTATACAAATATAGAAGTCCACATTATTGCATCAGCGCGTGCAATTCGGCCAGTCATAGTTTTAAGCCAGTGCACCTTAATGAATTATAATATGGGGAACTTATAGCTAGGCTGTAGGCTACTACATTGATCTCATCATGAGATCAATCAAGTTTGGTGCCAAATGTCCCGTGAATCATTTTAATATGACGACATCATGAAATGAACCTGCACTTAGATCTGACAAAGAGGAGGCTACCCGCCGTATACGGTTGAAAATGTAAATAGCTATAGGCCTATGCCTACGTGTCCATGATCAGAACAAATCCATTCTCCACATGGCATTCAGACAGATGACAGTGAGATGATATTAATCTATTCCCCGCATGAATCAATGCAGCTCTGATAAAAATATCGGATATATGTTTTACCTCTGCAAAGGTGTGAGTGAGCAATTGTTCAATAGAAAAGAAAAGGCTTTATAATATAATTGCCAAGTATAGGCTAGCTTGCTGCCTTGGTCCCGAACTTAAATAAATAAATGGCCAAGCTGCATTTTATACCGTAAGTCAGCTTGCCATTGCTGTAGCGGTGCGGAGCAGCGTTCACCGTTTTGTAAGCTTGGGAAAATGATTTATATAGTTTAATGGTAGGCTATAGACAATATAAAGAATCACGCACAAATGTAATGGTATATGGATGTAAAAAAAGAGATTGCAGGTGGTGGTCGTCGCTCCGGCGCTTGACATGGTCAGATCATTTTATTTTAAAATGGATTGAGTGTCAGTTTGTACAGTTTGTATGGTCTATAGTGGTATACTTTATACAATGGTGCAAAAACTTGTTTGTGGTCCTGTGGAATTATGAAATTAATAGAGGGCTATATTCATGATATATCTGCACAGCACTGACTGACCGCGGCAGTATAGCCTAATTTCTTTCCAGCAATCATTTTTATTTTAATTTGTGAAACCACTATACTGGAAAATGTCATTATTTTGTTGCATTCCGTCAGGAGGACCTCTATTTCGTTTGAGCTGTAAGGCCTATAGTTCTTTTTTGTTTTTTTTACTGCTGTCTGCTGAGTCATGCTTGACGCCTTTTATGGTGTGAAATGGGGCGTGGATCAATGCAAATGAAGTTATCCGGTGATTTTCCGATCATTTGGCACCCGCTCGCATTCACCTGCGTACCTCACAACATACACCTGCGTACCTGTGGTACACACCGCTCTTTGAATTGCACGGCAAAACAACGTTGCGTGATCGGACGGAATTTCCCGCATCTGTTTACGCTTCCGTTACGCTTCCGTTACACTCGGCGTATTTCTCCTTTGTGAATGAGGACCCATATCATTACATACAGCCCAATGCAATTATACAGTATGTACACAACTGACATGTATCTAACACGGTACAGAGGAAAAAATGAAACAACTTGCACAACATTCACATGAGTGATTATGGTATTGATTCATTTCAAGTTCATTTCAAGTTCATTTCAAGTTGGGTAGCGAGATGCAGCTTAATTGTCACCCTCTGCAGGGGGGTGACATCATCCCCTGTTCTTAACCGATTGGAGTATACAACCCCCTTACAACAGCTGATTCACACGAACCTAGCATGTTCTAAAATGTGTTTGTGAGTTAGTGAAACTGACCATTTGGTCTTGTGTACTTCTGTCAGTTTTGTATATGGGGGCTTGGCTGACACAACAGGATCTCTGTATGATGACGTCTCATAAATAAGACATTGATTCCTGACATACAGTCCTGTGTTCTCTTCCTGGTCTTTGAAACCTAGTAACATCGTAAACTTCCATTATAGGTGTACGCTGTAATAAATGCAAAGAAGTTAAGAAGAAAATACAAAGGAATAATTAACCTGTCCTATTAGGTACATCTTCTAGTCTAAACAGGTGGTAATGAACCGAGTAAGGAATCGTACCACAGCCATATAAATACAATAGGCTTAAACACACACTAAGCATAACTATAATGTATATACTGTACATATATACAACATTTATTCAACATTTAAGTGCTGGGTCAGATTCAATGATGTGCATCTGTGTTTGAATCACAGATGCAACATGTCTTGCCCAGAGGTGCCCAGATAATACATATTTTTTGTTTTGATTGTATTGCTGTATTGTTGTATTGTGCTTTCTGCTTTGGCAATGTAAACGTATGTTTTCTCATGCCAATAAAGCCCTTTGAATTGAATTGAATAATACAACTCCATGATCTGATAATAATAATGCCATAACAGCTATGCACCTGTGAAACGCATTCATGGTTGTACTGCCTTTTTGGACTCTGTAGGTCACAAAATTCTATTTGGGGTAAAATTCTATTTGGGACAAGGGTGTGTGATAAGGGACGTGGCTATCGGATTGGGGCCAAAAAAAACGAGAACTACTCAAGCCCCTGCGGGATCAGGGCAACGCCTTGTTTTCTACTTCTCTGGCCCAGTCATGGTCATTAATGTTTTACAATATCATTGCTGTCGGGTGTTAGTATTTATTCGTAAATTAATGCCCTACTTGAACATAGTACAACTTAACACACAAGTAGCAAAAGTAGCTGATCCACAAAAAAATGCAGTGCGAAGCGACACGTTTTGAGCTTGTAAATTTTGCTATATTTGTATCCTGAAAAGTAAGAGTTTTTGACATATGAGCCCGACACGACAGATACTTGAACAGTTATATTCAAATCCAACCCAATGGAACAAATCGAAACAGATACATACATGGTCAGCATTTGATAAAGAATGGATCACAAAGAAATAAAAACTATTTCTCATGACCAAACATCGCATTTGTCAAATAAAACCCCAAAAAAAGTTCAGACAGGACCATTGGGGGAAATCGGTTAACCAGAGTGTTAATTATTCTTGTTAAGATCAATTAAATTGATCCTCAACTTTTTGGATAAAAGAAGAGAGAATTTCCTTCATATGGATGAACTGTCTCTTTGGTCTTTTTCAACCGCCGCTCAATCTGTCTGCGCTCTCTTTTTAGGTCGCAGATGTCATCAAGAGTTAGCTGCACCAACACATTTAGAGCAGACAAACAGATCGAAATGGCAGGCCAGGTCATTGGTGTCAGTTGGAAGTGTCACATCCTCAAACAAAAACAGAGAATAGAAAAATGTTTTAGCCGAGCAGCTGTTGAGTGTTTGAGAGAGAATTGAGCGTGTGATGGGCTGGATCTTAAAATCTATAACAAAACCCCCATTTTCTTCCGGGCCGCTCACCCCCAGCGGATCTTGTATTCTTGAATTTGCTTTACTGAGGATAAGTTTAGAAATAGGTTTAGGGTTAGGCACAGTTTTACTGAAGTTAGGTTTAGGAATAAGGTTAGATTTTTTCGCAGCAAACTTTGCACACACACTCAAATCAGCCTCATGGTGGCACTATAACAGGCCGATACATTTTTACCTGCACTGATCTGCATAAAACTTTGTACCTATGGACACTCCTTAGACTAGAGGCCAAGAAACAAGTTACAACCTTTGACCTGCATTTTTCACATCTGCCTTTTATAGTGCCACCATGCAGCAAGCTGACTTGTGTAAAACATTTATTTTTTATATTACTCCTTCAAGTTGTATCCAAATCTCAACATCTCAACATCTCCTCAACAACAATGAATCTACCGCCAGTAAACAACTTGGTCACGGTGCGGGTGGAATCCACGCGTTGTTAACCTGCAATCCGGCCAGAAGAAACAAACCCCCGCTTGGCAAAATCGACAAAAGAACATTTTGTTTTATGATTCTGCTACTGTCAGGAGACATACAGATGAACCCAGGCCCTGTAACCACTAGACTACAGGCATTGAAATGGCTTTGCAGCCAGGAGGACGCCTCCGCCTCGACAGAGAACGTTCTGGATTGACGCTAAAACCAACAGCTCTTCACCGAACCGAGGGAGCCTTAGCCTAACATCCTTTAATAGTTCTCCACCGAGCCACTCACCCAAGGATTCGCGGGCTACACATGAAGCTTCTGGAGACCATCCCAGACAAGCACATGGTGAGCTTCATCATGGAGATGCTGAGCAACCGTAGCTTTCGGCTCCACACCAGCAACGGCCAAAGCAGTAGGGTGAGAAGGCTCAGGAACGGCGTCCCGCAGGGCTCGGTGCTGGCATCGATGTTATTCAACATCTACATCCACGACCTACCCCTAACAACATCAAGGAAGTACGGCTACGCAGATGACCTGGCAATTCTGCTCAGCAAACCAACCTGGGAAGCAATAGAGGAAGGCCTCTCTGAGGACATGAACATTCTGTCTTCATACCTGAAGGACTGGCGCCTGAAGCTCAGTGTTGAGAAGACTGTGGCAACAATGTTCCACCTCTACAACAGGGAAGCAACCCGTGAAATCAACATCATGGTTGACAACGCCCGGCTACAGTCCCAGTCCTCCCCGACTTACCTTGGAGTGAAGCTCGACAGAACACTGTCCTTTAAACAACACCTGGACAGCGTCAAGGGAAAGACCACCGCCCGTGCAGCACTGATACGGCGTCTAGCTGGCACGACATGGGGAGCGTCCACGAAGACGCTGCGCATCTCCACCGAGGCCCTGGTGTTCCCCACCGCTGAGTACTGTTCCCCAGTCTGGAGCCGTAGCCCTCATGTCCAAAAACTGGACGCTGCCCTCAACAGCGCCCTACGGACTGTCTCTGGATGCTTACGAGCCACTTCAACCAACCAACTGCCAGTCCTTGCTGGAATCGCCCCCGCAGAGGTCAGGCGAGAAGAAGCCACACTGGCCCTCGCTCGGAAGGCTCAGTTGAGCGAAGCCCACCTCCTCCACAAGGTTGTCACAGAGACACCACAGCGCATGCGTCTCAAGTCCCGGCGGCCCTTTGCCACACAGGCCCAGGAACTGCTCCGCACAACACCAGCTGACACCTCCAAGGCTTCCTGGGTGAAGGCAAGATGGAGGGACCAGTGGAAGGCAGCAGAACCATCCAGGCTTCACCACTACATCGAGGATCCCACAGATGTTCCTGGCCAACACCTCCCCCGCAAGGAGTGGACAACCCTCAACCGCCTGAGGACGGGTGTGGGACGCTTTGGTGCATCCATGCAGAAGTGGGGTCTCACAGACAGTGCCCACTGCGAATGCGGGGACCCATTACAGACTGTGGAACACGTGCTGACCAGCTGCCCCATATACCGGCCACCGAATGGTGATTGTGGGCTAATTGACCTAGACAATGACACACTGGACTGGCTTGCTGCAACGGAGTTGAAGGTCTAAGGACATACGACAGAAGAACCCAAGGATTCCAGTACTGTACAACCGACCCTGCTGAGATCGCCACACACCCAGGAAACATTGTGTCACTGCGGAGTGAGCAGAGTTGCAACAACATGGGAATCAGTGCGAATGAGAACGGGCTTCATCGAGGCCTACCTTCACAGGCCTATACCTGAGCTGACCGAGGAACATCCCCCCTCCCCACACCCACGACCCCCCTGCTTCCCTTCCCCCCAGTCAACCCATGGCTACTGAAGACAATGTTGGACCACCACCCTCCACCATTCCCACCTCAGCCTATACTTCAACCCCAAAGACATTTAGTACAATTCATGTACCCGAAAGATATATTTTTCTAACCTACCTTTGTAGGTTCTACATACCTACCTACCTACTGATGTTCCCAGAGCCAATTACTGTTTTTTGGGTTTTTAACTTTTTATTCACTACACATGATGGAACCATGGGAAATCTCCATATAAATCAATTCATCATGCAAAGTCAAACATAAAATGGGTTGAATGGTTTCTGTCGGATGTATAGTTCAGGAGCTATGTTGATTTAAACTATTTATTTTTCACAGCCGAAAAAATAAGACACTTTGAATGTGAATGTGAACAGCCTTGGACCCAAACTGGCTGAAATTAGACAAAGCGGTAAGGCAAACATCCTGAATTTCTCTGAAATAAAACCTTTCAAGGTCTACCAAGGACTCAGAGATTGAAATCGAAAATTATTAGAAACGACAGAAACAAGCACGGTGGTGGTATGTGCATGCATATTCACCAAGATACTGAATACATTACTAGCACCACCATTAGACTTTTCATGTCGCACACCCCCTAGAAGGCACTCGTGCACCACAAGGGGTGCACGCACCACAGTTTTGGAACCACTGAGGAACCAGTGAGGAGATCCTGTATAACAAAAACACCTTGAAGACCCTAACAGAGTACAGCATCTTGCAATGGGTCTGGTCCACAAGATTCGATACACCACCAAGATACCCATGTACTTGTCTATATACTTCCTTAATGTCAACGAAGTCCACACCCACAACACCAGAGGGAGTTCAACAAACCATGTGCAACCCAGATTCGGCACAAACAAGGGACTAAGTTAATTTAGCTCCAATGACACCAAAATGTGGAACGCCCTACCAACAATCATTAAGACATGCGACTCCTTCAAAACTGGCCCCCGTAAAATCTGAATCCCCCACCCACCCCGTTTTCCCTTACCTCACTGTATATGTTTTTTTCCCTTTTTACCTCCTCTATGATGATTTCCTGTTTTTGGCTATATAGAAGTGTATATTTGTCTCAAAATGCTATGATGAATTGAACATGGTGGACCTGTAATGGATATTTTAGAATGCCAAATAGATGGCCAAATATATGTATTATTGTGTATTTCTCTGCCTTCCATTCAGTCTCATTGTTCACCAATATGCTCATTCTGGCTCAGCTGCAGCTGTCAATCTAACAGCTGACCTGACTCCTCCACGCTGTCAGCGAATGTATACTATTTGTCTGTCGCCCTTATGTTTAGCGCAGATCCTTATATGGTTATTCAGTATAGCATCTCTGTTAAGACAAGACTATAAGAACTGTCTGATAATGGGGTTGGGGAGGCTTGCGCCCGGAGGGGCTGCTGGAATAGGCAAAGAGGCCTGTTCCTCACTCTCTGTATGTTGTTACTCTGCTGAATCTTCTTAATACATTCTCAACACTTCACTTTGTCATTCCTTCAACAGACCCTATTGTAAACAAGTGTAATGCTTTATGGTGTCGTCCACAGTTAACAGTTTTGTATTGAGTTGTGCTTGAAATGTACTGTAATTCTCCAATCTGTTAATAAATACTTCAATCAATCAATCAATCAATCAATCAATCAATCAATCAAAATCAGAATTTCAATGAAAGGCAGTAGATATTAGAGATGTCCCGATACTGTATCGGTATCGGGAAAAGTATCGGATCGGCCCTTATTTGTCATATCGGGTCATATCGGTATCGGTGAATATGTCAGTCTAACCACCGATCCGACACAGGGGTAAGGGGTTGACACTATGGCAGGTAAATAAAATGTTGGCCTGGGATATGTGGAGTTTGCTTTGGAGTTGCCCAAACTGAAAGTGCACATTTGAGTAAGGAGTCTGCTATAAATACAACATGAGATTCAGTATATAGCTAGATAGCTATAAACACAACATGAGATCACGACACTGGTATCGGTATCGGCTAACACAGAAATTGAGGTATCGGGATTGGATCGGAAGCGAAAAAAGTCTTTAATGTCAATTGCATGAAAGCGTCACACTCAGACAATATTGATGAAAACATGCTGTCTCCCCTCAGCGGTTATGATTCTCCACTTAGAACGGGATACATCCTCAGTGATGTATCCCAAGGTCATCAGGATTTCGGTTCTCGGGAACATCATACCGGCCCTCATTCGGGTACCCAGCCGGGGTGATCAAGTCCCGACTTACGTCCCAGTAGCTACCCTTGATCAGATCAACTAGGGATAGACCAGGGCCACACAATCCGTTGGAACCACTCCGGAACTACTCTGCCGGGACTGGGAGGCACAATTCTGGCATGTGGAGGGACTAGGCTCTGTGGGTTGACTCCTGTCCGGGCCCCGTATACGTCTCACCAGCTGCTCTCACCAGGGGTACAGCCAGGACCTGTGCGTTGCACCAGACTCCCAGCACCAGACACTTCATTCAGGAGTGGTGGATTCTTGAGCCGCAATGGTTCTGCAGGCTCCACCTGGGCAACGGTGGTACTGCAGGCTCCACTTGCGGCTCGAATGGCCCTCCTAAAGGCCTCACCGAAGGTTTTTTGGGCATCCTCCTCACGGAGGATGCAGGCTGGGGCGCCAAACCCATACTGCTCTCGGGGTTCCGTCTACATTCCGGCTGTCACTCGTCTCTCCGGTGGTCACCAGACTATACCTGGTTGTCACATATAGTCTATTCCTATGAGTCACTATAAATAGAATACCTCAGAACGAAGCAGGGGTTCTCAACCTGGGGGGTTGCGACCCCTCGAGGGGTCGCCAAATTATTTTGGGGGGTCCCCAAATTATTTTCAAAAAAAGAAAAAAACTTGCAACTGAATGGCTGGAAAATGGAAATGAAGAGTTTACATTATGCATAAACTTTCCTATTTATCTGGTTCCAGTATTTATTTATGATTAATCTTCTCTATTATTAAGGTTATTGTATTGGTCAATTTGTATTAGGGCATGTCATGAGACATGGTCAAAGCATTTCTGGGGGTCCCCTGCAGCCAAAAACTGAGAACTAGAGGTCTGTAACTGTAGCCAATTTACTTTTTTAGGGGGCCAAACACAAAATGTGTAGGCACTCTTATTTTTAGGGATGTCCAATATTAACGGCCTCCCACACACAGTGTGTGTGTGTGTGTGTGTGTGTGTGTGTGTGTGTGTGTGTGTGTGTGTGTGTGTGTGTGTGTGTACAGTGTTATAACGGTACTGATATACTGACAGATGGATGCATTGCCCAATCTCATGAGTCATGAGTCTGGAATTCAATTTACAGCTGAGAAATCTTTGACCTACACCCGGATAACACATGTCTGTCAGTCCTGTGAGGAATCATTTTCTGTTCTATCAATTCTGACACCTGTCATTAGACGCTTGGAAAACCTCACCGAGGGACTCTTTCACAAATGTGTTCACAGAAACAGATATGGATGCAAAGCTCACTTTCACCCAAGACCGGAGACATATTCTACAAATGTCTTCTAAATGCTGACCGTTTTCTGAAAAACACATGTTGCTATACATGTATTTGACCACGCTCCATCTGGAAAATATCTTGTTCCAGGGACTTCCAGAAGCAAGTTAAGAGATTTGTATAATTCAGCTAATTGTAATTCACACCGGGCATCATTGTGAGTGAAATCAAGCGTAGCGATAGTTCATTGAGGCACGGAAGGCAGAAGGTTATTATATATGTATATTTCCCCTCATTCATTCCCCCTAGTAATTACTTGCGCAAGCAGAGCGTGCAAGTAATGTTTTTCGTCAGGTGCTACGATGCGTATGTCCCGTAGCAGCATATGACGTGATGAAGATATGTACCAATGCCAGGGTATAATTGGCTTTCAATGGTGACGTAATGATGATATGTTTCAGTGTCGGGTGGATTAAAGGTAATGCCCCTATGTATACATGTATGTAATCTGACACCACTGCCATATCAAGCACAAATTAATCATTACGTCATACGCTGCCACGGGACATACGCATCAAACGACCCAAGTAACCACAGTATACCACTAATCAACTTACAAATTATATATACATAGAGGCATTTCCTTTAATCCACCGACACTGAAACATATCTTTATTACGTCACCATTGAGAGCCTGTTATACCAGTTATACCCTGGCATTGGTACATATCTTCATCACGTCATATGCTGCTACGGGACATACGCATCAAACGACCCAAGTAACCACAGTATACCGCTAATCAACTTACAAATTACATATACATACCGACACTGAAACATATCTTTATTACGTCACCATTGAGAGCCAGTTATACCAGTTATACCCTGGCATTGGTACATATCTTCATCACGTCATATGCTGCTACGGGACATACGCATCAAACGATGCAAATAACCACAGTATGCCGCTAATCAACTTACAAATTACATATAATATGACCCCACCCTTTCATTCCTCCCCCATGTTAACCAAGTCACCAAAACCGCCTTCTTCCACCTCAAGAACATTGCTCGTCTCCGACCCTCTCTGTCATTTTCCGCAGCTGAAACACTAATCCACGCCTTCATCACATCCCGCCTTGATTACTGCAACAGTATCCTCTACGGCACCACCTCAAAAGTCCTCAATAAACTGCAATATGTCCAGAACTCAGCTGCCCGTCTACTTACCAATACCCGTTCCAGAGATCATATTACACCAGTCCTCCGTGACCTTCACTGGCTACCGGTTAAACAAAGAATCCACTTCAAAACACTCCTGACCACCTACAAAGCACTAAACAACCTGGCTCCCCCATACCTCTGTGACCTCCTCAAACGTCATGTCCCCTCTCGCTCCCTCAGGTCTGGTGATGCAAACCTCCTCGACGTCCCCAAAACCAAACTCCATACGTGGGGTGACAGAGCTTTTGCCTTTGCTGCCCCAACCCTGTGGAATGCCCTCCCTAAGGCACTCAGAGATGCCCTCAACCTCCAAACTTTCAAAACCGCCCTCAAGACCCACCTCTTCAATATTGCCTTCCCTAGCTAACCTTTCTCACTGTCTTTCTTTTTAATGTTTTATAGCTTTTAGTGTTTTTCTTTTTTCTAATAAAGTTGTTTTTATTTTGTTGTTACCTCTGTAAAGCCCCCCCATGTAAAGCGTCTTTGGGTACTCAGAAAAGCGCTATATAAGTTTGAGATATTATTATTATATACATATATACATAGAGGCATGTCCTTTAATCCACCCGACACTGAAACATATCTGTATTACGTCACCATTGAGAGCCAGTTATAGCAGTTATACCCTGGCATTGGTACATATCTTCATCACGTCATATGCAGGCCCGCGGGAAGTACTTTACACTCGCAGGGGCTGAGCGTCTAGTAGGGGGTGCGCGCGCAAAAATGCGCGTGCACGCGCATCATGCACGTGCATTTTAGGGCATTTTCACTCGCAAACGTGGCCTTTACTTTCCCTCTCCACACGCAAGTTATATGAACGAACTGACACAGGCAATTCACCAGGATAAGGTGCCAATACTGTGATACAGCATATTTATTTATCTTTTTTTTTTCTTCCCCTCCTGTTCGAGGGGGGGCTGTGCCTGGGGGGAGGGGGTGCTACAGCCCCCCCAGCACCCCTACTTCCCTCAGCCATGGTCATATGCTGCTATGGGACATACACATCAAACACCATTGAGAGCCAGTTATACCAGTACTTGCACGCTCTGCTTGCGCACTGTGCAACAAGCAAGTAGGCACTCGACAGAGTGCAGTTCTAGTTCATTCTGCTTCTTTAAATCAGCTGCCTTTCCAGGCCACGCCCTCATTCCCACAGTGCAATTCAGGCGGCCTACTTAAGCAGCCTCAGCTCACTACTCATTCTCCATGCTCAAGCAGCTTGTGCGGCGTCTGCGTGAAAATTTCCCCCACCTCCCCGGCCTCCTCCCTGTAGTTCTTAGTCCAGGGGTTATGGGATATTATTGTATTGTTTCCGATTGTGTAGATTCATTGTGTTGAATCATGTGTTATTACTGTGTATTGTTGTTCATGGATTATTGTATATTTGGCTCTGCTCTGGGGGGTCGTAGATATTAGAGCTGTGTCTCGGTGCACAGATAATCGGAGATATCAAATGTGATATCAGACCTGTGTCTCGGTACGCAGATTATCTGATATCACATGAGCAGAGCCACACCGCCATACTAGATAGATAGATAGAAATTGAAGTGTTACAACAGCAACAACAGGCAGCCAGCTTCATGCGGCGCCAAGACTTCATCTCCGTACATCTCAGAAAAACAAAGAAACAGGGGGGGGGGGGGGGGGGGGGGGCATACAGGGGGGAGGCGGTAAGAAGACATCACATCACATTTCAAGTAAGATTGGTACTTGGATGTGCAGGGGGGGGGGGGGGGGGCATGGGGGCTTGGGCCTGGGCATAAAAAAGCTCTACTCCCACGCATGGGGGGGTGGTACGGGGGGGTGGTACGGGGGGGTGGGTGTGTTTAAGGCGGCTGTGTGTAAAGGCGACCGCCTCCGGTGAGAGCAAGAAGAGAACATGCAATAGCTTTGCAATAAATGGTTTATGGTCAATCTGAGCTGAAGTGTTTCAATGAACTGTTATAATTGTGAATGCAGTGAGCCCTAACTATGGAAGCCAGGCAGAACATGTCTGTCTGTCTGTCTGCCTGTCTGTGTGTCACTAGTGACACTACCCGCCACCAGAGGGCGCAGTTACTATGGAAGCCAGGCAGAACAGCGTGCAGTTAGCTGTCTAACGTGTGCGCTTGCGCAATTAGCTGTCTAACGTATGTCTGTGTGTGTGTAATTTTACAGTACCACACACTTAACTCACTCAATAATTCGTAATTTATTCTAATTGTTGTTATTGCAATCTACGAGCTGCGTTCGCTTCCCGCGTTTGCGCGTCTTACCACTATACACTATAATACTCAGGATAATCTCACTGCTTTACATGCAAGCTCACATGAAATATAAATGGACTAAAGCCCTTGAAATAGTTCATCAGAACCCAGAGGTTTCCTGCAAAACTGGGCTATCAGCTGGGGTTCATTTAAAAAAGATGGAACCCAGCTACAGAATACTGACATCATTACCAGTCAGAGACAGAGTGGGATAGCTCTGTGATAAGACAGCATGTCATTTCAGAATCTTAAAGAGGACACAAATCGTCCTTGATTTTAACGGTGCCAGTTGTAGACATTTGTGCAATGCAATCAGCATTTTAACTTCTCCTAAGACAAGCCCTCCATCGTCACTTCCAGTCGTCCCGGTTCTCCATACTACATCTAGCCTGACTGGCCAGCTCGTTGGTGCAAATATACTGTATACAAAAAGGGGTAGAACCTGTCAGTCCACCTATCAGAGGAGAATTTACCTGAGCAGAAAAACTTTACACAGTTAAAACAATCAAAAGAAAAATCAAGTTCATGAGAGTAAAAACATTAAAAGTCATGATTGATGATAATGATTAAAAGCACGTACAGGTTAATAGGACATCCAACATGACAAAATGTGTATAGGCCTATCTGTGATAGGGTTTCTGTTAGTGTGCCTGGTGAGCTTTGAACCAGGGATGTTTTGCACTGGGGAACAGGTAGGCTACCCGATACCACTGGGTATGGGAGACAAGCCTAAAACGAAATCTATGTCCCAAAAAGGGAACAGAAAAACAAGAAACTAATGAACCTTATTCTAAAGGAAAGGCTTTATATCAAATTCCTCATTTAGACCATCAGGATACATGGTATTGAGGAAATAAATCCAATAAGTTTCACTATGGAGAAGTAACCTTTAAAGATCACCACCTCTGGGTGGTTTTTCAACCTTCTCAATACCAACATAGCGCAATTTATTAAGATTATGCCCTGCCTTTTTAAAATGAGCTGCAACAGGATTTTGTTCGTCACCAGTTCTTATACAGCTCCTATGTTCGGTAATCCTAGTGCGTAGAGCACGTAATGTCTTGCCCACATATGCCAACCCACAAGGGCACCGGATAAGATATACCACATGCGTGGTGCTACATGTAATCGCACCACGTATGGATATATCCCGTTACTGGTTTTCTTGTTTATTGAGCGCGTATAGGCAATCACTCTGTGTTACCTGATGAAAGCGCTCCCTATAGCTGCATCCACCCACTCATGTTTGTAACCTCTACTAAGGAACCTGTTGGAGAGGTCTGCATGTGGCCTGTTTTTCGTATGTGGCATCATCCTCACTGCAGATCCTACGGACCCGGTGGAATTGATTACTTGGTAACGTGTACTCTTGCTGACTCTTGCTGAGTTATGTACGGATGTACAGACTCTACCGTTGCATAGAAGAAGCTGAGTTTGATTTGACGGGGGGACGGAGGGTTGGAGTTCCATACATTGGTCAAGTTATACATTGTAACTTGGCGACTACTATTCAACACCCATTTAATATTACTGATACAAATGTCACTGCTTTGCCGTGCTCCATGATAAGGTCAAGACCATACAAAATGGCAGAAATCAACCTTTTGTGCTTTGTCAGCTGAACCTGCTGCTGGCATGTGAGGTCTGATTGGCTTATCCTGGCACTTGCCGTAATGATGGTCACAGACATGGATGACAGCCACATCCCAGTGGTCCGTTCGACTGCCTTTCCCAAGACTGGTCTGCTCCCAGGTTTATTACCTGACAAGAGAGGGACAGTAGATAAGGCTTGAAACACTGGTTGGTATTTTAGCCGATCTATTGTTTGCCAAGTCTGGACGAGATGACTATCAAAGGTAGGGCAGCAAGGGAAAGGTCAGACGAACAGCAGGAATTGGAGCGTTTGAGGCGTTGCCTTTTTTGAAAAGTTGCCTTTTTTCAAAAGAGAACAGAACAGATGTATAGGTCCTTTCATTGATGTCGTGTCATGAAACAAGAAGGTGAGCTGCTGAATTTGTAGTGTGTTGTATTACCACCCAAAGGCATATTATCCTTGTTATTGGATGTACTGTATGCGTGCGTGCGTGCGTACGTGCGTGCGTGCGTGCGTGCGTGCGTGCGTGCGTGCGTGCGTGCGTGCGTCAACAATACACACAGTGACACACACACACACACACACACACACACACACACACACCGCTGGTGTGTTGCTGGTTACCAAGGCAACGTGCTTGCTTGCATTGTGGCTTTCATTAGAGACCGCACAATGTATACTGTATATACTTACTATAGTTACTACGTCTATTACCCCTTCTGGGGTAATAGACGTATAGTAACTCACTGGCGTGCTACACACACTTGCGTGCGCATGCATGTGTATATACACAGTATATATTTGGTAAATTAAGGCCCCAATTTATCAGGTTGGTGAACCCTATTGGTTCACCAACCTTGAAGAGTGGTGTGTGTGTGTGTGTGTGTGTGTGTGTGTGTGTGTGTGTGTGTGTGTGTGTGCGTGCGTGCGTGCGTGCGTGCGTGCGTGCGTGCGTGCGTGCGTGCGTGCGTGCGTGCGTGCGTGCGTGCGTGCGTGCGTGCGTGCGTGCGTGCGTGCGTGCGTGCATGAGACAGTGTGAGAGAGACACAGGTGCAGGGGGATGAGTAAGGGCCTAATTGGAAAGAAACACTGCAAGGACTGTTTTTTGAGAACCGTTGGCCCCACCGACTTCAAATTGGACACACACGTTCCACACCGCAGCAGGGGGTGCAGTGCCCTGTGTCGAGTACGTCGGACTCACGGTTGTCCAGAACCACCCCAAAAAGGCCTCTGCCCGGGCTCTGGACCGGACCGGTGGCCCATCGTCTATATATGGAGCTGGCCTGTTCTGACCTCACAACACTCCATATTTGGGCATGCCTGACACAGAACTCCACAAGCTGGCTGCATATATTCCATATTTGGGCATGCCTTACAAAGAACTCCATATGGGCATAAAAGGGAGACAGACATAATATGTGGGTGGGGCATTCATTTCCAACTTGCATTGTTCCAAGTAGGTCAGTGCCCAACGGGCCCCTCTGTAGAGGCCCCACGGGCACCGTTCTAGTATCATAAATATGAACTTTAGCCAAAATCGTTCGTGTAAGTAAAATCCACGAGATGTCTTTCTTGTTTACGTCTGAAAACCGGCATGGTTTTGCTGCAACGCCAACGAGTAGATAACAACAAGCAGAAGTATTGATTTTTAAAGCAGATTTCAAAATAAGAGCCTTTCGTTATATGATTTATTATGTCTATTTAGAGGAAGTAGATGGACTAAATTAGAAGAACATGACTCCCAGCCGCTGGAAGCTCAGCTTTCTGGGATGTGTAGTATTTTGCGCACCAACAACACACAGAGGCGTGATATTGTAAATACTGAACTTCACGGCTTGTGCACACCCCACTTCTGTGTCCAACTTGGAAGTGCCTCTCGCCTACAACAACTGTGGACTGTTTTGTTGGTCGATAAAGTATAGTTTCTGACCACGATGGAGGCCAAAATTGATTGGGTGGGCCAGCTCTTTATGTGGGTGGGCCACAGCCACAGCCCACCAAGGCCCACCCATGGCTGGAGAACATCATAAACCAGGCAGTATTACACACGTGACACGACACATTCCGTGGCCCACCCACATAAAAAGCTGGCCCACCCATGGCTGCTCCAGTGGTGGGTCTATTAAACTTTAGAATGTGTCGTGTGTAATACTGCCTGGTTTATGATGTTCTCCGCGCACACGTCTCAACTGAATCATTATTCATCAATCCTTGTTAGATGGACACTGTATACAGGCAGGGACAAGGGACAAATTAATGCTTCTCGTATTGGTTCTTCTTCACCACTCTCTTCAGAATCGAAGGAAGTCTGAACAGCGTTCCTGTATAGCCGACACTATTTATAAAACCCACCATCCTCAAGAATTCGGGGACATGTTCATCATTGGAGACAATAGAGTGCCAGGACAAGTGGTATAGCCTAGGTCCTGCAGGTACTCACAGTGGAGCCCAGCAGTGACAACTAGCACTACATACAGTAGTCAGTGCTACGTTGTTAGTGCCAGCATGTCTTCAGGATTGCAAAAAGTTTTCAGAAGTGAAATGCTGCTGCATTGGCACATATGATGGACCGAGAGACCACAACATCTGTGTCAGGAAATTAGATCACTGAAAGACTGCATTCAGGTCAACATAAAAAGCGTAGGTCCCACTTTAGCTCCACATGGCAACTATACACTTACATTTCCACTTAACTCACTGCAGCAGATCAAGGCAACACTGTGTATGCCTTGATCCCGCCTCTAGCTGCCGCTGATTGGCCAGGCCGTTTGGTGGTCGGAGCATCAAGTCAGCCTGAGAGTTCCCAGATGGGAGCAGGAGTTGGGGAACCTAGTGTACTCTCTGCTGCCCCATCTGGCGGAGTCAGGTTAAAGATACCCATGTACCTGTCTAAATACTTCCTTAATGTCAATTAAGTCCACACCCACAACACCAGAGGGAGTTCAACAAACCATGTGCAACCCAGATTCGGCACAAACAAGGGACTAAATTAATTTTGCTCCTATGCCACAAAAATGTGGAACGCCCTATCAACTGTCATTAAGACATGTGAATCCCTTGACTCCTTCAAAATCGCTCTCAAAGGGCACCTACGGACGGCTGCAATTCGAAACTGGCCCCCGTAAAATCTGAATCTCCCACCCACACCTTTTTTCCCCTAACTGTATATGTTTTCCCCCTTTTTTACCTCCTTTATGATGATTTCCTGTTTTTGGCTATAAGTGTATATTCGTACGTCTCTAAATGTTATGATGAATTGAAAACGGTGGACCCTCTTGTAAACAAGTGTTATGCTTTATGGTGTCGTCCACTCAGTTAACAGTTTTTGTATTGAGTTGTGCTTGTATGTACTGTAATTCTGCAAACTGTATACTTAATTACATAATCAATCAATCAATCAGCATTACGTCGTGTTGCATTGGATCTTTTATTTCTGTAGGACAGTATAGTTGTCAGTTCTCTGTTTCATCAATCAAACTATAATGAACTCAAATTGCATCAGTGGGAACAGTGAATCGTGTAATTTCCTATTGCAGTATACTTTCTGGTTCACCGCAAAATCAAATCAAATTTCTCCAAACACAGACTGTATCGAATAGATAATGCAAAAACACATTGTATTTTATTTTTGGAACACGGTTCTTATATTGCATGATTATATATATATTTAAAGCCTATGAGATTTAGAATGGGAAAAACATATTTCTGTTGGACATGGGGTTGTGGTTTTGACGTCAGGTACTCTATTGTGCAAGATAAATGGGAGAAAGGCCGGTGCACGGTTGGAAGAAGATAGGGCCCAAACTGTGCCATTGTATGAAGTATGAAGTGGTGCCACATTTAAAAGAAAGAGAGAAAGAAGAAAAAATAAATAAAGAAAACATGTTGTGAACAACTTCTTTGTAATGGACAAGGATGGTGTGTGTTTGGAAAAGAAAAAAATGTGAATGGTACAGAAATGGTAGGCAAACAAAAGATGAAAGCCTGAAACCCTAACCCGCAACAAACACGCACGCACGCACGCACGCACGCACGCACGCACGCACGCACGGCCGCACACACACACACACACACACACACACACACACACACACACACACACACACACACACACACACACACACACGCCTTTGAAGATGTTTGTGAAGACACTATGGCAATAACTGCCTTGTGACTGCAGGTATTGGTCTTGGCACTTTTGTCTGCCTGTCTTCTGCCTGCACTGTTCTTTCTATTCATTCACTATGGTGTTCTCTCACTGATCTCTCAAAGCTAAATGTATGGTATTAGGTCATCTAGTGAGATGTGTGTGTCTATATATGGTATTAGGTCATCTAGTGAGCTGTGTGTGTCTATATATGATATTAGGTCATCTAGTGAGCTGTGTGTGTCTATATATGGTATTAGGTCATCTAGTGAGCTGTGTGTGTCTATATATGGTATTAGGTCATCTAGTGAGCTGTGTGTGTCTATGTCAAAAGCTTTGGATTGAGAATGCTGATGTAATCAGCATGTTAATTCTGTAGTATAGGCCTACCTTCTAAAGTAATCACATGACATCTAGGGTTGTAAAAGTCACCTTTCTTTGTATCTGTTAATAAGATAAGATGAACCTTTACCGGAGAGAGAGTAATGATGAATAATTCATTGAATATTCCACAACAAAGTGACTCATTACATTAAGCCTTAAAGAAAGGTTAGAGCCATGGGTGAAATGCGATCTTCTATGCCCACTTCCTGTCCCAGCTGTGGACGCTCACGCAAGGATTGATCAAAATGCCTTCCCTCAACTGGAGTCAGAGTAGAGATTAGGGAACATTCTGATGTATCAATTAGATCCTATAGCTTATATATATTTTTTAAATCACACCTGTGTGAACTGAGCGGTGCAACTATACATTTATTGTTATAGTTACTGTACTGTACTGTGCTCTGTACTGTATTGTAGTGTACTGTGCTCTGCATTGTATTTAATGTGTATATCTGTCTGTGTGTTTCTATGTACAGGGCATTGCTGAAAAAGAACATGAATGAAACTGCAATTCTGTCTCTACAGGAGATGTCCTCATCTCTAATAATCTACTAGGCCGACTGTATGACATGATGGAAGGACCAGTCAGTGATCATAAGGTTTGATAATCGTAAAGGATACATTCACAATGTGCATTACATTTATCTACGAACACACACATTCACAGTATACACACTGAGGGCAGAGGAAACCATGCAAGGCAGGCACCGACCTGCTCATCAGGGGAGGGGAGGGGTTCGGGGTCTTCTTCAAAGACGCTTCGACACTAGCCCATGGGGAACCGGAGATCAAACAGGGAAGCTTCTGAGAGCTTCTGATCTACCTCCTATAGCCACTGCTGCCCAGTGGTGGTGGTGCATGGTGAAGCCTTCGGGACAGAGGACAGAGCAGCAGGGTGAGCTTGATCATAACAGTAATGTGCCAAGCAGGGGTCCTCAGAGAGTTCTTTCAAGTTCCTTCACAAAGTGATTCGCCCATAGGGAGTTATTGAAGTAAGCTCGAGTTCAGTCCACTGTTCTACCAGGCATATATTGTATGCTATTAGGGACGGGCACAGGGAGGAGACTCATTCAGAACGAGCTACTTCCGGTCGCCATTTTCAAGCCTCACTCTCACGCGTGATTTAAGACGACGGGCCGGTTGCGTAAAGACCCGCCCCCGCCTGCCTCAACCCAATAGGTACAGAATAGTAAATCCTCATCCCCCCAGAGTCCCGCAAGTATAGGGAAAGTCGCAAGGGGTCCATCACCATTCACTGGTACTGAGTAGCCTACTGACACGGCACCATTTCCTCACGAACGTTCGGTAAGCCAATCAGAGGCAGACGGGGCCTTTACGCAACCTTGTCGGTATCTTGAATCACACGTGGCGACTGATATAAATAAGGAAACAGTGCACAACAACAACAACATTGACAGTTCAAGACTTAACTTAACTTAACTTATCGCATACACTACGACGGGTTTATCGGATTCATTTTGCACTGGTGTCTCCGTGGTACCTCTATGTGCCATGCAGACACAAAGACAAATGGGAATATCATTTGGAGCAGCTACACGTCTTTGCATCGACATGTTGCTGGCTTCCTTTAACAATGAATGATAGACAGTATCCTTGCGTCTGCCCGTGTTTAATGGTCAGGGTTTCACTGTCCACAGCAGGCATACCTGTCAAAACTGTACTCTTCTCAAAACTCAGAGACATGCCACCACCCTAAGTTCAAACCCACCTCTAGAATATTGCTTTCCCCAGCTATCTTAAAGTCTACGAGATTTAGAATGGGAAAAACAAATTTCTGTTTGACATGGGGTCGTGGTTTTGACGTCAGGTACTCTATTGTGCAAGTTAAATGGGAGAAAGGCCGGTGCACGGTTGGAAGAAGATAGGGCCCAAACTGTGCCATTGTATGAAGTATGAAGTGGTGCCACATTTAAAAGAAAGAGAGAAAGAAGAAAAAATAAATACTGTTTTAATTTATTTTAGTCCATAGTTTTTCCCTAATAAAGTTGTTTTTATTTGTTTTCTCATGTTCCCCTTGTAAGGCATTTTTAGGTACTTAGAGAAGCATTATAAATATTATTATCACTATATTTTTATTGTCTCCACCAGGCCGAAGGCATGGGGAGAGAGTATGTTTTGCACTCCGTCCGTGTGTGTGTGTGTCCTTCCTTCCATCCGTCCTTCCATCCGTCCTTCCGTCCGTCCGTTATCAGCTAATCTCCGGCACCGTTGGCCCGATCCATGCCAAACTTTGCACACACACTCCCTGGATGCCAACGACGAACCTCTGCCCCAAATATTCCTCAACGGCCTTTTATAGCGCCACCATGAGGCCGATTTAGGCAAAACACATTTCTGTAGATAACTCGTACACATTTTATCCATACATCACACAATTCGGTATACACTATCTCCATAGTCATGTGATCAACACAGATCTGCACAATTTCCCATCTTCCATCCTGATTGGCTAAGATTGCCTTCCAAAGCTCACATGATTGGTCCGTTTCGAACAAAATGCAACAAATCACAAACACAGTGTCCAATTTCCATGAAATTATACACGCACATTTCCACTAGGCCGAGGACGACATGCCACTATTTATTTCCCAAATCAGCCTCACGGTGGCCATTTCCTGTTTTTACCTATAACTGCATCGATCTGTATATATGCGCACTCCCTAGAGGCCATGGAAAAACATTTTCCCTGCATCCCTCCACATCTGCTGGTTATAGTGCCACCATGAGGCTGATTTCTGCAAAACACATTGTTTATGTTTGCACAGATTTCATCCAAATCTCACACAAATCGGTGTAGTCATGTGATCAAGACGAGCCTGTTGGATTTCTCAGATTCTACACTGATTAGCTAAGATTGCCTTCCAAAGTTTTCAGGAGTAGCCCGTTTTGTACAAAATGCTGCACATGTCCTGCTCATCCAGAATTCTATCATCACATCAGAGATGCTATGAGTGATCCGGCTCTGCATTTCCTCAACAAAATGAAGACAATTGTTGCAAGAAACAAACAAACAAAAAAACATGTTTATATTACTCCTAAACATTTTGCCAAACATCACACACACTCCTATCCTCCTGGTGGAGACCTGTGCCCAGAAGGGCACTTTTTGTAGTTACTACTTGTTTTATTGCTTATGCTTATGTAGTCACTATTCATTGATTCACTCGTATCCAAATCCATTTGAGAAAAAAAAGCTTCTCACTGTTCTCAGGTCAAATAGGCCTATTGATATGTGATTAAAATGTGATTAATTGAGATTAATTCATCACAAAGCCTCCAATTAATTAGATAACGTTTTTTAATGAAGTCCCAACCTTATTCTTTATAGAGCTTCAAATTAAAAATCAAAAAAGGGTTAAATGTGTCCGATCGCACCGTATCGCATCGAATCGCATCAAATTCCACAAAATCGAAATCGCATCGATTTGGACTGAATCGAATCGAATCGTTCTGTATATAAAATGTATCGTCTCCGAATCGCATCGTAGCCCATGCGTATCGATACGTATCGAATCGTCTTGTAAGGGAGAGATGCACACCCCTATAGTTAATTGTGATGCTTTTTGTTTGGGGGAGGTGATTATGTAAATAGTAAATACCCTGTGTTATTTGTGTTTGCTTTGCCCATTCCATTCCAGGAAAGAGAATTAAGGCTCAAGGCCATGATATTCACTACTCAATTATTTGCTTATTCAAACAAGCTCTTATTGAGGAACAATAATTAGTGAGAGTGCTGAGGGAAATAAAAAAGACAGTCGCTCAGAATGTTATACAAACCCAATATGTGACCCCATTCTGTGATTATTCCTACTAATAGCAACATTGCATGATTAATAGTTCTCACTTCCTCCACCTTCTTTTCCAGATGTATTATATGTCCCGTTATTTGAACGATTACAGTGGGTTTCGCCTCTTCCAAGTACATCACTTTACAGGGTTGTATTTACAGATTTTAAATTCTTTCAGAAAACATTACAAAAACAAAAGTATTTACAATAGTGCTGAGGGGAGCGTAGTTATAAAACATAGTCTTCTCTCAGTGGGGCAGTACTATCCAGTTGTTCCAAATTTGGTAGAATTAGTCTTTTTTTGCTTGCCGCCAAGAGCACCTGCTGCAGTATCTCTCGTCTGGTTCAAACATTCAACATGTCCAGGTACAGCCACGGTCTCGAATTTCAGAGGTATTGTAAATATTCTTCCAAAATACCTTCAATTTGGGTAGGAAGAAGTACTAGGAAGAAGTACTAGGCCTATTGGAAATTGAAAACATCCAAGTAAAGTACAAATACCTCAAAATAGTACTTCAGTACAGTATAATTATGCACTTAGTTACTTTCCACCACTAATGCTTAACTCACAATAGTATAAGTTACAATTAAAGTGATTAGCTTTTTCTGCCCCACCTTGCCTCTAGCATGGCCTAATTTTCACCTATGTATTTTTCCTGGTATGGGGTCTTAAAGTATCAAATTATATTTTATACCAACAATGTTCTCTCCAGTCCATGGAACAAGTTGAGGACCATTGGAACCCCAAATCCTCCTCAAAGAGAGCGCATTCCCTCTTTCTTCTCCCACTTCTCCTTGATGTACAAAGTGCTTTCATGTTTTGCGTCCATCAGAGCATTGGATAACAGAGATGGATTTGTTTGGTGCCGATGTAAGGGCTGACTGTATGTGAAAGAAGTCGGATTCAACTGCTGAAAAGTCTTTACATTTACATTCATTTTTATCCCACAATTTTGTAACCCATTTTTCACCCCTGTGTCAATTATCTAATGTGATTCTGGGCTCTACACACCCTCCGCCAACCTGGGGAGAGCAACAGACTTGAACTCATGCTTCCTTCATGCATGAGTGTCCAAGTTGCTCCTTTTACACCTGACAGGGGGGAGTTTCCCTGGTTGGACGTAGCGCGTGGAAGGAACACGTTATTCCAACCAGTTCCTTTCCCCTCCATCAGGCCCCCCGGCTGGCCAGGGGGAGGCAGTTTAGAGACCAGGATTACTGCATGTTTTTTGTGAGGGTACCTACCCTATGGGACACGGGGAGAACATGCAAACTCCACACAGAAAGGCCCTTTCGCCAACCCCGCCTCGGGTATGGGCACTGATGATGCGGAGGAGATACATTTACATTCTTGATTATTGTAAAAGTCACTCTGTTCTAAACCATGCTTATCCCATAATGTTTTGAAAATTCAGTTCTTCTTCTGTATAAATTAAATATAAGTTGTGAGTTCTTTCCCCATGTGACTCGAACCTTTTGTCACCTCTATTTGAAACGCAATCTGTATCTAAAGCATACACCATCTGATCTCTTGCCAGCCTTTTGACATAAGGTTAATCGATGTCCGATTAATCGATTTATTATTTTCGTGTCCGCTGTCCCGCAAATCTGTATCACCTACTGTATTACTGATTCCAGATTGAAGAGAAAGAAGCAAGCCGTCTGGTGCCCTGCAATGCAATGTCCTCTCAAAGCTAATCAGTGATTATCAGCCTTCATCAGTGAACACTGATTTTATTTAAATATTTTAACCTTTTTTTTACCAGTTAAAACCACATTGAGACTGAAGTCTCTTTTACAAGTGTGAACTGGCCAAGGGAAGAGGCAAAATAACACAGCTCTGCCAGTAACAATAAAGACAAGACAATAACAGGACACCCCTTTTTTCCCTCACTGTATATGTTTCTTTTCCCTTTTTCCCTCCATTATGATGAATTCCTGTTCTGTTCTTTGTCTATATAGAAGTGTCTATTTGTACGTCTCTAAATGTTTTTGATGAATTGAACATGGTGGGCCCTATTGGAAACAAGTGTAATGCTTAATTGGGTCGTCCACTCACAGTTAACAGCCTTTGTATTGAGTTTGTGCTTGAAATGTACTGTAATTCTGCAAACTGTTAATAAATATTTCAATCAATCAATCAATCAATCAACATGCAACGCTCATCCAGAAGCAGAATGATAACTCGCTGATGAAGAAATATAGCCTGTGATCCAGGGAAAAAAACCTTGAGCCCTTCATGATCGTGAGGCAATAGAAACTTCCAATTTTGCACTCACCAGCACCAGTCAGAAACCACTCTCAGAAGAAGAAAGGCCCCTTCACACCCTCTTCACCACTTCACTTTCAGTTAGAGAGTTTGATTTTGTCCAAACCTCACAGAATTTTGTCTGTATGTGATCAAGACGTATATGTCAGATCTCTCATATTCCATTCCGATTGCCTGACTCTTTTGCAGGGGTGACCCATTTTTCACAACATAAATAATAAATCACGGACGCAGCATGCACCCGATTGCTGTGAAACTTTACATGCACACTCCCACTATAAGCATCTAAGCCAAGGAAGAACCTGCACCAAGTTTTTTTCTAATAGCTTCATGGTGGCGCTACAACAGCCCACTTCACACTTTGAACCTTAGATCGTACAGTCAACATCTTGGAAAAACAGACCCCCCCCCTTGGTTGTACAGCCGTACAGCCTGTAGGCCAAAATAAGATAAGAGACCCTAGTTGTGCCGTTTGTGAAACAAGCTTGTAAATATCTGGAAACCCCGTATTTGTACATTGTAAATAAGATATTGTAAATAAGAGACCCTATACGGCTGTGCCATTTGTAAATAAGCTAAGAGAGACCCTACGAATGTGCAGTTTGTGGAACAAGCTTCTAAATTGTCTTTCCTGCCTTGATGTCCTTCTTCCCTTTCTTGGTTTTCGTGGAAAAATAACACGATGGGAACTATGCACAAAAAAGATTTCACCCACTTTTTTACCCACTTTACCCTGGATTCCTTCGATCATGACGCAACATAGGCCCCAGATTGCATTTTCCACCATTGTGCTTTTTCTTAAACCAAACTTTTTGGTACTACTCCAAGAGATTTTGTCCAACACACACACACACACACACACACACACACACACACACACACACACACACACACACACACACACACACACACACACACACACACACACACACACACACACACACACACACACACACACACACACACACACACACACACACACACACACACACACACACACACACACACACACACACACACACACACACACACACACACACACACACACACACACACACACACACACACACACACACACACACACACACACACACACACACACACACACACACACACACACACACACACACACACACACACACACACACACACACACACACACACACACACACACACACATCGATTAAATTCGTCTCAGATTTTTCAGATCCCATTGATTCCAAATTACTGCCTTCCACAGTTTGGCCACCCCATTCGAGTCAATAGGCCTGTGCTCGAGGAGCACACCTTTCTACTTTCTACTGTTCTTAATTCTGCTTTTAAAGGGATAGTTCAGATTTTTTTAACTTAAATTGTATGAAATACTTGCCATTAATATAGTGGTTGCAACTGTATTAATTGATTGCCCGAGTCATGTGGTGGGAGTTCTGCTCTGGTTTTGGTGAAATATCAAGTAGTTCCGGTCATTTTGTGGGGGGCACTGGGGGCCACGCAGTAAAAGTAAATTAATCCACAAAACGAACGTAATTTGTATTGTTGACCTATTTCTAAAATATTACTGCAACTTCCGTTCTTTTTTTACCCCTCTTATCACACAGAACTATGTTTTTTGTGTCCATATCACTACGCCCCAAAAAATAGTTCCATGTGATAGAGGGGTCAAAGTTGAACGAAAGTCGCGCTAATATTTTAGAAATAGGTCAACAATACAAATGACGTTCGTTTTGTGGATTCATTTACTTTTACTGCGTGGCCCCAGTGCCCCCCACAAAATGACCGGAACTACTTAATATTGACCAAAACCAGAGCAGAACTCCCACCACGGGACTCGGGCAATCAATGAATACAGTTGCAACCACTATATTAATAGCAAGTATTTCATACAACTTCAAAAAATCAAACTATCCCTTTAAACTTGAGAAGCACTTATAAATGACTGAATGTCAATGTCTGTGAAGGGTGCTCTACAAAAAAATGTACTTACATGTACTTACATGTACTAAAATGTACTTACAATGTTCGGTGCAGGATACCGGCATAAGCGGCATTGTATGGAGGTTCGACAGAGTATAAATTAGGCATAAGAGTGGAGCAACAAGCTGCTCTGATGCTTCGGGTGAGTGACTTTAACTTTACTGTATTGTAAAAGATGGTTCCCTCAATTAAGATGGTGGTAAATCATCTGCATTCATTTTAAAATAAGCAAACTTTCTATCCCATCTGATCAATAAAAGTGCTTCACATTCAGCCATTCACACGCATACCACAATGGCACTTAAGTACACACAATTTGTTACATAATTTGTATGCTAATGCTGCTTTATAAATAAAGTTTGATTTGATTTGATTTGATTTTGCACATATTCACATGATGATGGGCGGAGGAAAATATGCATCATCGCAATTAGGGGGCTCTGTGTCTTGCTCAAGGACACTGACGCACAGCCGGGGGACACTGCCACCGCCTCCTTCTAACCAAATTTATAACTCTGCTGATTATTTCTTCAAGTCTTTATCTTATCAATTTTATAATGCTGATGTGACTTTGATTAATTACCTGCTATGCTAAAGTGCCTGCAATAAATATTCATCTTTAAAATTCTAATTACTGACTTTGTCTCTATTCTTTCCCTTAGAGATTGTATCTTCTCTCAGGGATGAATGTTACATATAGGTCACATAGGTCATGCATGCTACAGATTCTATTATTATTTAAAATGTGGGAAAAAAGACATTTGTGATGCCCCTATACAGTTTTGTTCAATATATCTATCAACACATCTGACAAATGTGGTGCTTTTATCACAAAATTAACAAATATGGTGTGATATGTAACCCCACTATGGACCCCATCCATTTATTTGTGTCTGTTTAAGAGATTAATATACTATACTATACTTTCTATATTTATATTGATCCTTAACCAACTAATAAAAGGCTAGGTTGTCTGCAGAACTTTCGGCATAAACAAAATCTCAACTGGCTACTTTCTACAGTATGTGGAGCAGTGGCTCTACTCCAATTGTTATGACTGAGCTTCTCAAACTAACACCACCACTCTCCAGAGAAAGCTCATTTCGTCTTTGGTAATCTTGTTTTTTTTGGTCAGGAAATAAGAGTGTGGATCAAGAGCTTAATTTGCCTTCTGCCATAGCTCTCTTTATGATGATAGAGATCTATCACATAATGAACGATAGAAAATTGTCCTAGGTTAGGGAGTCCCGAACAAAACATACACAACATAAACAACAGCAGGTGTGCAAAGCTGCATTATAGTGACATTCTATTTGTCCTTGTTTAGAACATGGGGGGGGATTAACAAAATATCTTCTAATAATGAAACATTGAATATCACTGAGCTTCCTATTATATTAATAGATTAGTCTAAATAAACATGTTGAATAATATGTCAGTGTACACAGGCAGCACCTGCTTCAGTCAGTGATTATCTGCTTCTTTGCTCAGTGCAGTGCTCATATGTTGCTAATGAGAGAGAACAGCAATGCAAAATGAGACAATCGACTAACATTAATAGAGGGTATGCACAGTGGCAAAGTGAGTAGCAAAGTGAGTTTAATGTCATGTAATGCTATCAGACAGGACATTTCTGTTTGGATGTACAGTTGGGTGCCACCGATATTGTCCCTTATCATTTGACCCATTTAGGCCTGACCTCAAAATTTAAAAAAATCCTTCTAAATCCTCCAGTTTTCTGAAATAAATATTTTCACGATTTTTCAAAAATAGCAGACCTACAAGCTCGTAGCGCGCCACTCGGTGGCGCGCTATGAGCTTGTAGATCTGCTATTTTTCAATAGCTAAATTATAACATCATGTTTAAAACACCAAAAGGGGTTCCCGCCCCTTTTGCGCAGATCACGCAAACCTCAGCAAAAAGAAAAGGACAATATCGATGGCCTCCAACTGTATGAGCTAGCAAGGCCAGAAAGTAGTTTTTTGCCAGTCAGTATAGGCATTCCTGCATAACTTCCGGGTATGATGATGATGTCACACGCATACCCTCTATAGCTGGAGACAGCCTCACTGTCAGAACAAAGATGATAAATATCAGGCCATGTGGAATAATCTATTTATTCACTGTTAAGTGAGGGCTTCAAAACACTCAACTGCATGGTCTCACTTCACGTGTTAGATTTCATGTAAAAGTTTCCATTTGTAACTGTAAATGGCTACAAATTAATTATTCGTATAACTTTTCCACTTCATCATACAAGCTCTTATCCACTCAGCTATCTAATATATACCCACTGTCGTTTAATTCTAATTTGATATGCCACAATTATTTAGAATACTATAGTTCAAGTTCAGAGCTTTTATTCATTTGTATTTACAGTTGCACTTTACCCATCAATTACATTTATTCCACTGATACTTAATACAAACATACATTGTGTCAACTGTAAAAGATAGTGATTAGTCATGATGAAATACAGAGGAAACAAAATCATATAATCACATTAGTATTATACTTTCGTGCTTAAATAGTCTACTCTACATGGTTGACTCAACAGAAAGTGCATGGCTGTGCTTGTTTCAAAGTGCTCTAAAATGAGTATTTTGGTATTTTTATCAATGGTCGACATTGGACGCTCTTCAAAGTAACCACCTGTATGAATCTCCATACTTAGTGTGAGGTAAACATACACTTTACAGCATGGACTAGACATCTAAAAGCGTTGCTGTGAAAGAACTGCATGTGTGTGTGTGTGTGCGTATGTGCGTGCATAGGGGAGCGTGCGCGCACACGTGTGTGCATGTAAAGCAGGTGTGCATCCTTTGCCAGCAAGACAATCTTAAAAGAATTTCATCACTGGTCAATAATTCAGCTCCACAGGATTTCGCTAGGAGGCGAACACCCAATAGCGTAGTAGTACTGAAGTAAATCCTTTCATGTTGAGCTTCCCGTTGCTTCCCCGTGAACAGCTAATGGAATTGAATATTGATTTATTCTTTACATAGATTTTCCTTTAGTTCTAAGAAGTTTACTCTGTGTGGTTCTACCCAGCGTTGTAGAACTAACAGTCTACTGGCTTTGTTGGACAAAGATTTAAATTTGATCTGGCAATTTATAGTGATAACAATGATAACAATAATAATGTACAGTATGTTGTTGCCTCCACTGTGAGCTTGGGCCTCTGCACACCTCTACTGTACAATTATGGCACTAGCAAGGAAGGAGGCTTTGCTTTTCAATTGTTCACTTTCACCAGTGATATTTTTGGCACTGTTCCATTATATGTTTTATCTTATCAATTAGATGTAACCTATAATATAGCACATGCATGCTCTATTAAGTAACCAAACACATTTAACCCCATCAGCTGTGACTCGTTAGGCTTTTCCTCAGGTTGCTTGTATAGGCCTAATTGTATAAAATAATTATAATTGTATAAAACAGGACAGGTGCAGGTCAACACAGAACAAAACAATTACATACAATTCAGCATGACGAGCAGCTACAGTGGCATTCTGGGCAATCTGACCATTATTGTTAATCTTTTCAAGACATGCATGAGGTTCTGTTTTCCTCCTTCAATCCTATGGTGAGACAGTCCTTCATCCCTCTACCATCTCATAAATAGAAGGTAGCGTTGGGTGTCCCTAAAAACCTGTTAATACTCAGTGAGTATTTACTCACCTCTTGTGAGTATTGTGGTGTAGTTCCCAGCCTTTGATAATTGACAAATTAAAACTGCCCTCCATAACTTTTGTTTTGTGTGGATACAATAGAGAATATAACTAACACAAAAAAATCTATTCAATTCAATCATTTCTCTCGAGTCTTGGAAGAACTGGAAAGGATGATGATTCATCCTAACAACAGAGGTGTTGTAGGGAATAAGAATTGGCTACTTGTAATTGCACAAGCCTCTGAGATGATTGGAATTCTTACATATTCATGACAAATAATTAGAAAGCAGCAAATTTCTGTCAGAGAAGGGAAGTTTCTAGGGTAACGGGAGAAAAAAGTGAATTGGAGTCAGAGCACACAGAGAGAGAGAGAGAGAGAGAGAGAGAGAGAGAGAGAGAGAGAGAGAGAGAGAGAGAGACAGAGAATAACTGGGGAACATCCAAAAGGGCAGTCCATTATTTTGCTCTTTGTGTCAGTGAAAAAGATGGGACCCAGAAGCTACTCCACTATGCTAAACAGCCACTCATCAATAAGACAGCATGTTAATTTTCTCAGATGCCTTAAGGCTCATACATAGTCTTGATTTTCGGTGATGAGGTGACCACCGAACTACAACATGACGTCACGAGCCGCGGTGAAGAGAAAACCACCGCCACCGCCCCAGCCCTTCTCTCTGTTTTTACTCACCACTGCTCAACGTTATTTCAGCTCCGGTGGTCACCTCACCACCGAAAATCCAGACTATGAATGAGCCTTTACTCACTCTTTCACTCAAGTGAGTCAGTCCAGTCAGTCAGTGTCAGTCAGTCTGACACTCACTTCACTCCTTCCTTTTCTCTATCAGTCTCCCAGTTATTGTCTCCACCAAGGCATGGGGAGTTTTGCACTCTGTCCGTCCGTCTGTGTGTGTGTGTGTGTGTCCGTCCGTCCGTCTGTGGACAGCTGAACGCCACAGCTGAACCTCTGCCCCACATTGGCCTCTTTTCACATTGGCCTCTTATAGCGCCACCAGGAGGCCGCTTTGTGCAAAAAAATGTTTGGGCCGTACACCTACAGATTTTGTCCAAACATCACGCAAATTGGTACATAGTCTCTCTAGAGCCATTCAACGAAACGGGTCTTTCAGATTTTTCAGTTTCAAACAAAATGCCGCAAATCATGAACACATTGTGTGATTTCCGTGAAATTCACCCTTTGTCAGCCTTCTGATTGGTCCCTGACTGACTAACCAGCAGGCTCTTTCTGCCTTGTTCCGCCCTGGTTCCGCCTTGTTTATGTTGAATTTGCTAAAACATCCTTTTTGGTAAAAACTAAAAACAAACATGATATGCCCTGTCACCATGCTGCACCTGTGATGTTCCTTTTTACTGACACCAAGTTTAAAATAAGAATTGAGTGCACAGAATATTAATAAGAAGCAACTGAAAAACATGTTATTTCAATGGTAGTGGATGGAGAGAGAGGATTTTTGTCCAACCACGAAACTGCAACCAATGGGTGCGAAGAGGGGCACACAACCAGGGGTGGGACTTGACAAAAGGTGAATTGTGCACGCACATTCCCACTAGGCTGAGGAAGAAACGCCACTGGAACATTTTCAACTCAGCCTCATGGTGGCGCTATAACTGGCCGATTAGTGTTTTTACCTCTAACTGCACAGATCTGTGTAAAACTTTATATGCACACTCCCTAGAGGCCAAGGACAAACCTTTGCCTGGAATTTTTCACATCTGCTCTTTATAGCGCCACCAGGAGGCCGACATATGTAAAACACATTTTCTAATATTACTCCTTCAGATTTTATACAAATTTCACATCGGTACACATGCTCTCCATAGTCATGTGATCAAGACGGGGTTGTTTGATTTCTCATAATCCAATTGGCTACGATTGGCTTTTAAAGTTTTCAGGAGTAGCCCGCTTTGTACCCGTTTTGTACAAATCGCCACAACTCCTCAACGCAGAGTACGATTGCAGTGAAACTGTGCATGCATATTCCCACTAGGCTGAGGAAGAAATACCACTTGACAGTTTTCAAATCAGCGTCATGGTGGCGCTACAACAGGCCAAGTCGACACACACACACACACACACACACACACACACACACACACACACACACACACACACACACACACACACACACACACACACACACACACACACACACACACACACACACACACACACACACACGTTTATATTACTCCTAAACATTTTGCCAAACATCACACACACTCCTGTCCTCCTGGTGGAGACCTGTGCCACTTTTTCTAGTTTAAACATCCATTTGGACCAGCACCAGGATAGGTGGAGCCTCTGCCACTTTGGCCTTGCGAGGGAGCAGGCGAGTCAGGCTCCTGAAGGAGGGTGTGGCGCGCAGCAGGATTTCTTTGAGGCCCGCTCGGAACTCCTGTCGGATCAGACAGTAGAGCACGGGGTTGAGGCAGCTGTTGGTGTGGGCAAGACACACAGTCAGGGGGAAGGCATAGGCCTGTGCATTGTAGAATGCCTTGCTGAAGTGCACAAGGTCAAACTTGATGAGCACGCTCCAGAGCGTCAGGGCCTGATTGGGAAGCCAGCACAGAAAGAATGACAAAACCACAATGGTGACAGATTTGGTGACTTTAGAACAACGCCTGTGTCGGCCCTGCTCGCTCTCCGGGCCGGCGATGCCGGCGACACGCCGGCTGAGCACAAAGCGCAGCAGCAGGAGATAGCAGACGGTGATGATGACCAGAGGGATGAGGAAGCCCAACAGGACCTTCTGCAGTTGATACAGCCCGAGGAGAAGCTGGTTGTCCCAGTTACCCGAGTCCGGGAAGCGCACCAGGCAGAGCTCCTCATCGGACACCTGCACACTGGTGGAGTAGATGGCGTGGGGCAGGGTGGCCATCAGAGACACGACCCAGATCCCCACACTGGTCCACTTGGCCCTGGCTGCCGCCGCCCGTCGGCTGTGCATCTTGAGTGCGGAAGAGATGGAGTAGTAGCGTGCTATGCTCATGGCCGTGAGGAAGAACACACTGGCGTACATGTTCATGGTGGTGACAGAGCTGATGATCTTGCACATCACCCGGCCGAATGGCCAACGGAAGTCCAGGGCCGTATCCACTGCCCAGAAAGGCAGAGTCAGAACAAACTGCAAGTCTGTGACAGCCAACCCCATCACAAAGCAATTGATGGAGGACTGTTTCTGCCTGTGTCGCGAGTGGAGCAAATACAAAGCCAGGATGTTCCCTACAAGCCCCAACGCACACACTATGGAGTAGACAAAAGCTATCATCACCCGCAACACAAAAGAGGAGCCATCTCCAGTTAATTCCATGATAGATTCCCTGGTGAGAAGTTGCAGCCAGCAGTGCAGTGACAGGTTGCACGGGGAGCCTCCACAGTTTCCAAGTCCTGCATCATCCTCTTGTAGCGTTTGATGCTCACATACCTCTGGAGCAACTGTCTGAACTCTACTCTCATTGAGCTGCATGGCTTGACTCTCTCTCACACATCACCCTGCAAAGTTAAATACACAAGAAAAGTTCTACCTAAAAACATATCTCAGTGTTATTTTTGGACACCCCTGGGTTAGTCCATCTCTGATCTGTGTGAATAATATACAAAATAAAAAAACGGTGCATCTATACACGTCACAATATCCCGTTTCGCTATTGCCTTTCCTCCGCTATATTGACTCGCTCTGTGATGGATTCTGGGGCTCCACATTCTTTTATACCTTCCACGTGCACGCGCAAAGCACGGTCGCGCGGCTGAAGCGCTTGCTTCCAACCAGAAGGTCGTTGTGTACAAGCCCCATTCATTCACACACCCAGCCGCTGAGCCGCATCATAATATCCTGGATATTTTCTGACAAGAAAATATCCAATGTTTGCAACATTGTTCCGTGTCCGCGAAAATTATCAGTGCCGGTGCGGCGCGCAACAACAAAACTGTTGGCTCGGCTGAATCCCATTCGCACATTAACAAAACGCGTTCCCTTCATCACTTAATTGGCGTTTAGGACAGAGGGACGGATCATTTAGCAAACATGGTTCTGCTCTGCCCAGACTGCCCCCGTTATTGCTAATGACTCACACCGCCGAGACTCGAGACAATACACAACGCAAATGACAACCTTGCATTGATTTCTAACTCGATGAGTTTATTAGCCATATACTTCAAGTTCACGAACGTCATGTGAACCATGGAAGTCATATGTTTCAGTGCTACTTTATAGTTGAATGGAAGTTTGGAACGGGTAGGTGCGGGTGGCGAGCGATGAAGGACGCACATGACGCATCATTTGCACACTCGGTCCGTCCGTATGCCACTTTCTAACTTTGGTTCTATTCTATCACAAAAAGAAAACCTGACAGTTTCAGGTAAATGCCAGGAGACTTTAGTAGCCTACACCCGACAAGGTTATGCAATTCTAACTTCTAAGGATGCACATATAGGCTATAATGTGAGTCTGACAGAGGTCAAGTTTTATGAATGTCTTCTAGACCTCAGACAAAAGGTGGCATGGTTTTGACAAATCCGTCTGTCTGTTCCAGTTATTTCTCCTTTTTTCATGTAGGCTATATGGCTATGTATTTTTTTTTGTCATCAAAGTTTTTTATTGATTTTACAATAAAGCATATAAAATACACATGACTTACACAAAATAAAGAGACAAGAAAAAAACACAACTAGCAGTCAAAAAAGAAAAACCCCCAATGGACAACACCCCTCCACATTCTGTTGTTGACAATAGTGATTATATCTGTAATGTATTACCAATTACAAATGGTTAATGCAACCATCCTTTAATATACAAATAAAAGTAGTCCCATATTTCATGGAACTTCCCTTTGACTATGGCTATGTATTTATTACAGGGACCTGAAATGAGGCTGCGAGTGACACTGGTCCATAGCCCTATGCCGTTCCTGCCGTTGCATTAGAGCTATGGGACTTTGAATGAGTTTTTTCACCAGTTTTTTCACAAGAAAAATCTTGTCTATGGGACTTTCACATTGGAGTAACTAAAAAACAATCATTTTCTGGCCAAAAAGTGCATTTTATATGTGTGGTGGGGGTCTCAGATAGCCTGACACTCACAATTTTCATTTCGTTTCACTTCATGATTCAGACTGAAAGCCCTCCCCACGGCAGCAGTTAATGGGATGGGCGTTGTCAAGGCGGCAGTCTTCGGTGATTGGTTCATACCAACCAATCAGAATAGTAGGAAAGCAGATGACGTTGTCAATCATGAGGCTATGGCTAACCCATTTGCTAACCAAACAAACAGCCAACGAGCGCTACTAGCATCATAAACAAAAGCGGTAAAATATGTCGGATGATGATGTTTATAAAACCTGTCGTTTCTGTAAAGAAACTATTTGTCATACGCCGATTTAATAGCCAGATTGATACGGTCGTGAGTTACCGCAGTGGGGGCAGCCATGTTTGTTGTCTGACGCTGTCGAGTGACGGGGCTGATGGCCAATCAGCTGCTGTGATCGGATTTTCGAACGACACTGACGCCGCCGTAGGCAGAGTCACCAGACCTGAATCGCCAGAACATATTTTATTAATGGGCGTGGCTAGCGATTCAGGGCTGGAGCCAGGCTAGGTCTCAGAGTGCATCCACCGGGGAAAGTAGTCTAATGACCAAAATTGTCGTTGTATTGGTGAGTAGAGAAAACGTTATTTTTATTTTAGCAGAAGTCGAGAGGCTGTGGTGCATTTCATGCGGGCAATGAATCAATGGCATCAAGGGCGTCAATATACACTTAGTCTGCAATTGAAATGAAAACTGAACATTATTCCACACTCAAAAATAACTCAAAAGGCAAATGAACAGAGCGTGTTGTAGATGTGTTTTTTGTCCCCTAAGCGTCAACGTTTTGAACGAATGCAAGAACAAGAAATAAAGCATGGCTCAAATACTAATATTAATGAGACTCGGGCACCACCATAGAGTGAGATCTGACATTGTCCTATATTTTGTAAGCTGTGATCACAGACTATCAGGCTAATGTCTGGGTCTCTGCATGGGACAATATATGTCTGGGTCATGGCCACACATGACACAGGATAAAAGATCATTTTATTTAATAGCCTTGAATAAAATGCATATTCCATGCCATGACGTTTATCTTGCAGTCGGGTAGGCTGGCATGTTTGAGGGGCGCTATTATGTCCAGCTGTGAGGATTTGTATAAACACTAACATTGTCCTAACACAAACATTGAATGCCATTGACAATGAATGGCCAGTTTTGAGTGTTTGTGCAAACACAAACATTGAAGACAAAAGTGAGGACGCAAATTCTGATTGGCCGGAATGAGATGATGTATGATGATGTATGAGGGTGTGATTTTTGAGTGGTACAACCACTCCAATGCCCAGCGCTGTTGCACCACTCACTTTAGACTGGTCTGATTTTTTGAGTGGTGCAAACCACTCCAACAACTGGCTTTGTACCCGTGTACCCGTGTTTGTTCGTACCAAAAAAACGAGCATGGTTGCTATGGTTAGCAACCAAAAAAACGAGCATGGTTGCTATGGTTAGTATGTGACATCACAGATATCACGTCAGAGTGAATCACAACTACACAATAAATGTGTAGTTGCACCACTCAGTTCACACGGGTGTGATTGTTTTTAATTTAGTATGACATTAACATTCAGATTATCTGATTGTCAGTCACCTGACATGGTGACTGACTGGTCTGTTGCACCTGTTGTTGTGTCAATAATTGTAGCATTGAAAGCAATAGAAACAGTGAGTGGATGACACTTTAATCCGGATTTAGTTAATCCCTTATGGCTCTGCTCCTGTCATTGTAAATAGCTACACTTATCTAGTCACAAGATAACTGTCTTCCTTGAATAATTTCACCCACTGTTTCACACCATTCAACTTGAAGTTGAACTTGGAGTAGACGCAGTGGCAATTGTGGATAGGAACATGTCTCTGAATATCTGAAATAGGCCTACTGGGGAGAATTTAATAATTTTTCACACCAGTCAACTTGAAGTTGAACTTGGAGTAGATGTACCAAAGTCAGCCAGAGTCAGCCAAAGGGAAAAAAGAGCGAAATAACAAATGAAGAAGGCCAAAAGAAACAGACAAATCCAGACTCCAAGGGCAAGCATGGACAGACGGATCAGGAAGGCAAAAACAGGGTACAGAAAAACAAGCCACAACAACATACTGTGACTATCTCCACAGCCCAGGTAATGAGATGAGATGTACTTCTATCTCTGCTGGGAAATTGATGCGCTACAGCAGCATAATGTAAAACAAATCACACCCGTGTGAAGTGAGGGGCGCTAATATATTAAAGTCTAACTCATGTTGCTATATGATTAGGTGATGTAATGATGATGTAAAACAAACTGTGTCAAAACAAAGATTAGATTCTCTTTATTGTTAATGGGATTTCATGTTTGTGTTAGGGACAAGATGACATACATTTTCCCTTCTTTTTTAAAACAAACATTGAACTAAAAACAAACATTAAACCTGTATATAGGAGGGGCTAAACAACCAGTATCAAACAGACAGATAAACACATCGGATACAACAAGACCAAGGACCACAGACACAGGACCGCATTGGGGGAGAAAGTTCTTATGTCTCTCAAGAACACATTCTGAGCTAGGTTCAAGGTTGACTTATTGTTGCATCTTGTGTACAGGTACAAAAGAGTAAAACAACATTTCGTTTGGCTTCCTTCAGACAAAGCAGCAGCATGAGGATAACAGTAGGGGAAAAAAAGTCTTGTCATATTGTAGGCTATGTAGCATTGTCAAATAAAATGTACATGTGCAAATAGTCATTGGTACATATATTGTATATACCAGCAGCATTTTTCGGTAACCCTTTCTTTTACAGTACAGTAATAACCATGAAATTACATGGTAATTACATGGTTATTACAAGGTAGTAAGGAGTAATTACTGGGTATTTACTAGGTAATTACATGGTACCTACAGGGTAATAAACATAACAATTACTAGGTAATTATCAAGTATTTTCTTGACTACTACCCGGTAATTACCATGTAATTATGAGTATTTACCAGGTAATTACATGGTAATGTAACCAGTAATTACTATGAAAACTAATCAGTAATTACTAGGTAATTATCAAGTATTTTCTTGACTACTACCCAGTAATTACCATGTAATTATGGAGTATTTACCAGGTAATTACAGGTATTTACATGGTAATTACATGGTCATGTAACCAGTAATTACTATGAAAACTAATCAGTAATTAATAGGTAATTATCAAGTATTTTCTTGACTACTACCCAGTGATTATTAGTATTTGCCAGGTATTTACATGGTCATGTAACCAGTAATTACTCAGAAAATACAAAGTTTTCCCAAGTAAGTACTAGGTAATCCTTATGTATTTTCCTGCCAACTACCAGGAAATTATAACCTATATACTAGGTAGTTACCAGTTAATTACACTGTAAATACTGGATAATGGCCATGTAGTTACCTATTATTTACTATACAATTCACTGACAACTACCAGGTATTTACCCATGAATTATTGAGCCATGTGTTATCAATCAATTGGTGCAGTTGACTGTGAGGCTGTTAACGACGGTATTTACATTGTAATTACCAGATATTAACCTGATAACTACCATGTATTACCCAGTCCATTACATGTTAACTACAGGGAAATATACCCAGTAAGTACTAGGTAATTATCATGTATTTTCTTAACTACTACCCAGGAATTACCATGTAATTATGAGTATTTATTATTGATTCATGCCTTATCAATCAACTGGTGCAGTGGCCGTGCGGGTGTTAATGACGATTTACATTGTAATTACCAGATATTAACCTGATAACTACCATGTTTTACCTGGTAATTACTCAGCATTTACCCAGTAACTAGAAAATATTTAACCGGTAATTACCTGCTATTTACCCAGTAAGTGCAGATTTGTATTTACCTAGTATATACTAAGTAATTAAAGTGGAACTGTGACTGTAAAAGAAAGCGTGGTTTGTTTCCATATTACTACCTGGTACTTTCAGTATTTACACAGTAATTACGGTAGAACTGGACTGTAAAAGAAAGCGTGGTTTGTTGCCATGATATTACTTGGTAATTACTCAGTATTTATCCAGTAACTAGACAACTATTTACCTGGTATTTACCCAGTAATTAAGGTGGAACTGGACTGTAAAAGAAAGTGTGGTTTGTTTCCATGATATTACCCTGTACCTTCCCTGTAATAACCATATTTCAGTTTGTAATCAACGAGTAGCCCATGAACTCAAGAATGACACAATGATGACAGTTTAAGGGTTTTTATATAGAGATGGTTGCACAGCCACAGACAGACATGGATGGATGATTGTATGAATGGTATCTGAAATGACTAACCTTAACACACTTATCACTGTAAAGTTCAAATACATTAGCTGAGGCTAACTTAGCTTGTTAGAGCCCTGTTAGGCTACCATAGATGGCTGCCAATGTTAACCTAGCAACATGATTTAGCATAGCAAATACAGGCAAAAACGAACACATAGATGAATGAATTGTTGCAACATTAATTAATATTGCACTGTATAAACAAACAATGAGCATACTTCCTGAAGAACGCATTGTCATTCTTGAGTTTATGGGCTACTCGTTGATTACAAACTGAAATATGGTTATTACAGGGAAGGTACAGGGTAATATCATGGAAACAAACCACACTTTCTTTTACAGTCCAGTTCCACCTTAATTACTGGGTAAATACCAGGTAAATAGTTGTCTAGTTACTGGATAAATACTGAGTAATTACCAAGTAATATCATGGCAACAAACCACGCTTTCTTTTACAGTCCAGTTCTACCGTAATTACTGTGTAAATACTGAAAGTACCAGGTAGTAATATGGAAACAAACCACGCTTTCTTTTACAGTCACAGTTCAACTTTAATTACTTAGTATATACTAGGTAAATACAAATCACACTTACTGGGTAAATAGCAGGTAATTACCGGTTAAATATTTTCTAGTTACTGGGTAAATGCTGAGTAATTACCAGGTAAAACATGGTAGTTATCAGGTTAATATCTGGTAATTACAATGTAAATAGTCATTAACACCCGCACGGCCACTGCACCAGTTGATTGATAAGGCATGAATCAATAATAAATACTCATAATTACATGGTAATTCTCGGGTAGTAGTTAAGAAAATACATGATAATTACCTAGTACTTACTGGGTATATTTCCCTGTAGTTAACATGTAATGGACTGGGTAATACATGGTAGTTATCAGGTTAATATCTGGTAATTACGATGTAAATACCGTCATTAACAGCCTCACGGTCAACTGCACCAATTGATTGATAACACATGGCTCAATAATTCATGGGTAAATACCTGGTAGTCGTCAGTGAATTGTATAGTAAATACTAGGTAACTACATGGCCATTATCCAGTATTTACAGTGTAATTAACTGGTAACTACCTAGTATATAGGTTATAATTTCCTGGTAGTTGGCAGGAAAATACATAAGGATTACCTAGTACTTACTGGGGAAAACTTTGTATTTTCTGAGTAATTACTGGTTACATGACCATGTAATTACCTGGCAAATACTAATAATCACTGGGTAGTAGTCAAGAAAATACTTGATAATTACCTAGTAATTACTGATTAGTTTTCATAGTAATTACTGGTTACATGACCATGTAATTACCATGTAAATACCTGTAATTACCTGGTAAATACTCATAATTACATGGTAATTACTGGGTAGTAGTCAAGAAAATACTTGATAATTACCTAGTAATTACTGATTAGTTTTCATAGTAATTACTGGTTACATTACCATGTAATTACCTGGTAAATACTCATAATTACATGGTAATTACCGGGTAGTAGTCAAGAAAATACTTGATAATTACCTAGTAATTGTTGTGTTTATTACCCTGTAGTTACCAAATTTCATGGTTATTACTGTACTGTAAAAGAAAGGGTTACCCATTTTTCTTCCTTATTTTCTTCCAGCTTTTGTCCCCACACGTCTCAATATTTGCCATTGACAATGAAAGGAGAAATTAGGTCAAATGTCCGCCAAATATGACATAAATCTTGTCCCCACACTTCTCAATATTTGCCATCGACATTAAAAGGAGAAATTAGGTCAAATGTCCTCCAAATATGACGAAAACTTTGTCCCCACACGTCTCATATTTGCCATTGACAAGGAAAGGAGAAAGTAGGTCATATGTCTGCCAAATATGACGTAAATTCATGACAAGAGCGCCCCTTACTTCACACGGGTGTGATATGTTTTTTCTTCCAGTGGCTGCTATCTAACTTAGTGCAAAAAGCTTGTCACAGTGTATCCTATCTACGTGCAATAGACTTTTACAACTTTTCTATGTACATCGGAGGGGGGCCTATCGTTATCAAGTCTTCTCAGGAAGTAGAGGCGTTGTGCTTTCTTCACCATCCGCTCTGTCTGTACTGCCCAGGTGAGATCCTCAGTGATGTGCACCCCCAAGAATTTGAACTCTGCCCCTTTCCACTGCAGCACCCCTAATCTGGATGAGAGAGTGGTCTCTGGGAGGTCTCCTGTAGTCAGGGCCGTAGCTACCATTGAGGAAACCGAGGACATGTCCTCAGTATTTTCCCGACCCCCAAATTCCCAAAATATATATTCGTGCGGTGTGCGGTGGGGCAAAGGTATTACAAACGTAACGCAACGCTGCCCTCAGACTCCCTGCATGCAGCCCCTCCCCTACTCGCTCTGTCTGACGCTCACAGCTCACACACACACATAGAGCACACACACACACACACACCGCTGTCTTTTCTTCTGAGTTTCCTCTGTTCTGGGAGTTTTTGATCTCACTATTAGTAAGCATAAGAAAGCATCAGAAGCAGGACTCCGGCATCAAGATTCAGGCATCATCATTCTTTATTCAGAGTTCTCAGTCGGTTGTCAATACAGCAGAATGGTAGCATTCTTCCAGTTCCCTCTCCGCATCAATGAAATCACCCCCCTTTATTCCCCAGCACATCCCCATTTAACAGCAAATAGACAGTCAGTAACAGATGGTTTATTCAACATCTCCTTTCATGGTTGGAGTTTAAGCAGAGGATGGCAAAGGTGTTATTCTCATAGTTCTAAGATGAGAGCAACACACAAATAGTTACACCTTTGCTGACAGTGGTCTAGTAAGCATGGAGACTCAGCTGTCAGATTGACAACTGTCGTTCAGTTAGAAATGAGCTCAATGGTGAAAATAGACTGAATGGAAGGATGAGAAACACCCAATAATGTATATGTATGTGGTGATCTATTTGGCATTCTAATATTTACATTACACCTACTATCCTCCTCTGCTGCGTTCTTAACTTCTTATCGTCGCTCGTATTTCTATTTGCTAAAGGCTGATCAAGATGGCATGTACGGAACCGTCGCAGCCCGTTCTGGTGCTTTGGATATAGCCTGGTTTCGAGCCTGATTCGCTGGACTCCGTGAACCCGTTCCGTCACTTCGAAGTGACAACAAAACAGATTCATGGAACGCAGCGAATCAGGCTGGAAACCTGGCTGGTTTGGTAATACTTTGGACTTGAATCTGATGAACACGGAAAGCCAAACGATATTTGCAAGCCAATACTTTGTTGTTGTTTTCCTGTTAGGCACAGCTAAAGCTACAGTATATTGGCTAATCAACATGACAACCTATCGTTGCATATCAGGTGACAGGTCTACAGAGGAGTAGGAGGAATAGAAACCAAGATGATGATGATGATAATAATAATAGCTTGGATGTATATAGCGCCTTTCATGAACCGGCATTGAAGCGCTAATTTACAAAAAGCATCGAGGATCAGCTCTTTTGTTTTGTCAACGTTGAGAGCCAGGTTGTTCTCCTGGAACCATTGTGTCGAGTATCCAGCTGCAGAGGCTTGTGTTTAGACCCAGACTCAAGTGGGCAGCATCCTGCTACCTACATTCTGTCAAGTCCCTTGTATCACCATATGTGACCAGATTTGACTGAGAGCCTGCCATCGCGCAAATTCCAGCTTTTCACCAGAGGAGAAAAACTTTGTATTTATTTTTTCCCAAAATGAGTTAATACTAGGCAGACTCTTCACATACTAGAGCATGTCTGAAAATGCTTAAACATGTAGCTAGGTGTAATGTTAGAGACCACAGAAGTGAACCTTTCAAGCCTGTTCTCAACTCGCTGTTTTCTGCAAGACATTACTCTATAGCCTAAGCCATATCTCCAAAACTGGTGGGTCAAACTGAACAACCAATATGTCAATTTGGAGCTATGATTCCCTGCTTTCATATGATTTTGAAAATTAAAAAAAATCCAATGGCAGTCCCTCAGTCAAATTTGGTCACATATGGAGATCTACTTGAGGCATTTAGTAGAAGTTCTTATTCAGAGCAGCTTACAAGTGTGAGATCGGAATATGCATGAACTCAGCAAAAAAATAATATAATCTATAGTAATCTATAGTAATAAAGTATCAAAAACAAGTGACCAAGATATATGCATAGTAAAGATATATGCATAGTAAACTAGCATATATCGAACAAGAAGGTATAGAAGGAGAGATTAGTGCTAGGCGGTGAGTAGTGGTGCGTCTTCAGCCTGAGTGAGTCTGCAGTTCTGACTGCAGTAGGGGAGTTTATTCTACAGTTTGGGAGCCAGAAGGGAGAAGAGTCTAGGACATTTGTTCCAAAACCTTTTAGCCCGTGACCCAAAAGAGACCCACTGTTTGGGAAACAGTGGTCTAGATCATGTGGATCATTGTTTAGGGTATTTTAAGAAAGGCTCACAGTCAGTCAGTATTCCTGTGTTATTGGAACAGATGTGGAGTGTACAATTATTGTGTTTACTGTTTTATAGTTCTGATATATTGTATCTGAGTATTCACTGTTTCATGTCATTGCGATGGTATAGTCACATTATCATTCTTGTTATTAATAATTTTGGCTGTTTAGATAATACAAAAAAATATGTAATTGATTGTGTGCTGGCGGCTTTGAAGAGGAGCTGGAGAAAAAACGAGTTCAGTGCTAGTAAAAGCACTGAACTCAGACTGACTGTGTCTGCTGCATTATTACGCACTAGAAGATGGAGGTTACAATGGTGCCGTGACCCATCAACAATTGGACACTGGACGGAGACAACCTCCAGGGGATGCAGCAAGCCTTCACAGAAAAGTCACAGGTTTCTTTCACTTTAAGTGAAAGTTGAGTAAAAACTGGCAGTGAAGCAGGTATATAATTAAGTAAATGTGTTAAATTCCTGTCAACAGACCATATTCACAGGTTGACATACTGTATTCACAGATTGGCATTAACTTAATGGCAAGATGGCCACCGTGTGAATATGGTCCAAGATTGAAAAGCAAGATAAGCGATGTCCGGTTTACTTCCCGTACAATCAACTTTGTTATCGACCTTTCTCTAGCCTAGCGACACATTCTCGCAGGATTTGGGAAGATCTCTGAAGAGATGTGCAGTCCGACTGACAACAAAGGGCTCTGTCCCCATAAGATATGTTCTAAAAATAGATAAACTATATTCTATGTGAATATAGTAGCCCAAATAAAGTGTGTTCCAATGCTCAATAGTCTATAATTTTACATAGCTGTCTTGGTTGATGGGATCTGATTTGGGAATCATGACATTTTGCCATCAGTTATTTCTCCTATCAGTACAAGTGCAATAACGTTCATTCACAATCGGGTCATTCACAAATAAATGCTTTTCAATATAAAGACAAGTTTGATTGACATTGTCTGTCACAATGCCAAAACTTTGTACAGCAGCTACAGTAGGCTGTAATCTGTCGGAGGAGAAGCAGCAAACCACGCCTACTTAGGAGACCATTTGTAGGATTTATGTAAGATTTTGCCTCTAGTGGCTCCAACCGGGAGCTTATATCAACAATCTTTGATATGGTCTCTCTCATACTGTAGATATTCAAAAAAATAAATTTGTTAGGCCTCATTAGCCGCTGCAGTTCATTGGAGCGATGTATCTCCAACGAATGTTGCAGGCAACATGGAGCTTGCCGACGAAGCAGGAAAGGGCGCACACCAGTATTGGTGAGGTGCTGGCCTAAGGCAGTAAATAAGTAAAAATAAGAAAAGGCCGCACACACGTAGCCACGATGCTGTATATTTATTGAAAAGAAACCAACGTTTCGGCCTTCTTCAGGGAATAAACAAGCCAGAGGACAAACACACACTTATAGGGGAGCAACAACAGGTGGACTCCATAGGGGGTGTGGTCGTCATCAGGAAAAACCAATCAAGTGATTGGGAAGCCATTTTGAGGCAAGTAACCATGCTTACATGACAAATATAACCAGAATAAATAAACATTCAATGCACAAGATGTGTTTACACTGGCTATGTGCAATAATAAATACATTTTAAGTAATTGGTTAAATATTTGCAATAGCATTTTTATATTAATTGAAGAGATTTAAATACATTTAATGAATATTAGAAATCATCTAGAAAAAGCTGGGGAGACAGAATATATTAGTTATACAAAGAAAACACTCAGAACACTATGAAAGGTAAATAAATTAAAGGGAACAGGGCAGTTCTTTGGTCAAACTCCTGAAAGAGAGAAGGCCGAATATGTAGGGCACCTGAGGGTCTGTTATATTATAAACATGGAGCTTGTCTACATGTTGCCTGCAAAAGAGACACATGCCCCAGAGCCGAAGGTCTCTATGATCTGTCTAGAGTAGACTATTCATTTCAAGGCTACCGAGTTTGAGAGGTTTAGCATGACATGGGCACTGTGGCTGTTTAAGTATTGATGTATTCTGAATATTGTTTTGTTCAGTGTGAGAGGACCTCAGTGGAAATAAGTTTTCAGACTTGAATCCTTGAATCACTGATTATGTTTTTATAAATGCTTTTCTAAATAAATCAAATCAAATGAAATTTATGATTCAGTTGTCCTTGGAGCAGCCACAGTATAACTATGATTATCTGCCCTGAACTAGCATAGTGTTAGTGTTATATTGTACGTGTGTGTGTGTGTGTGTGTGTGTGTGTGTGTGTGTGTGTGTGTGTGTGTGTGTGTGTGTGTGTGTGTGTGTGTGTGTGGGGCCGTGCTCATACATACTGCATGGACACTCCTGCAAACACTTCTTGGAACGGCTGGCACCATTCAAAAATGTAAATTAAATCATACTATTTACAGTAGCCTACAATGACCATAATTCTGCCACATAATTATATATATTTTTTCAGATGCAAATTTCAAAGCAAATCTATTTAATCTGTGCATCTGTGCATTTCTTTGCTTCACTTTAAATGACATTAAGGCTGTGTAACATGAAGATAAAATGTTTATTTTGTTTTAGGCCGGTTGGAGTGACCCGTTGTGATAATTATGACACAGTGTCCGGTTACAGAGACCTTCACTGTATTTACACTGTGTGTGTGTGTGTGTGTGTGTGTGTGTGTGTGTGTGTGTGTGTGTGTGTGTGTGTGTGTGTGTGTGTGTGTGTGTGTGTGTGTGTGTGTGTGTGTGTGCGCGCGTGTGTGTGTGTGTGTGTGGTTGAGTGCATGGGCTTTGTAGTTGAGTGGGTGCGGTAATCTGAATTTACTGAGTTCATGGTCGAATGTTTTGAAATTAAATAAATGCTAGTGAACACCATGCAGCAACTGCTTGTGTTGTGGGTATTGTTGAATGAATACATATGCCATTATAATTTGGTAAAATATCCAAACAACATTGTTTTTCCTTCCATTTATTTAATAATCTCCTAATTTTAAAATGAGCAAATAACTTACAAATAATTTCTTCTAGCTTTGCAATGAATTAAGTGAGGAGTGAGGAGATTTATATATTTTATGATTTTAATAGATTTTAATATTTTGAGCTATTAAAATGCAATATAGCACATTAAACTCTTATGCAATTTCTTATCCAAGAAGACACACAATCTGGACTAGAACTAACCTGTGCACCTTCTCTCTCATGTTCTCCAGTAAAAGTCCAGTCCTATTTTGAGTATACTAGACCAGTGGTTCTCAAAGTGGGGTCCAGGGAACCCAGGGGTCCTTGTGGGTGCTTGAGGAGGTTCCAGGGGGTCCCCAACAAAATGGCTGAATTTAGCATCGACATTTATTTTAATTCTGTAACCCTATTATGATTCACAAATATAAACATAGCTGATCTACAAGCTCACAACACATCGCTTCGCGACATGAGCTTGAAAATATTCAATGTTTCAAAAATATTTGAAAAATCCTTAAAAACATTAATAATTTTGAACATTATGAACAGAAATCTTCTCTCATTGGGGTCTGAGGAACAAACGGGTTCTTGACATGAAAATGTCTGCCCTTTTCCCTCTGGACAAATGTGCCCCTTTGAAAAATAAAATGTTTTTTTTTAACAGTGTACAGTACTGTACAGTATGTGGACCATGGTGACATTGATCAATTCTTGATAAAAAGCTTCTAATATATTATTTAGGCCCCAAAATCTATAAATGTCACACTATTAAGGCAACCGGCCGGTTCCACGCGCTGCACAAGGTGACCTTTTTTTTTCACTTGAGCACCTGCCCCCCCTCTAAATGTCTGTGCACGCCACTGTGTTTGAGAGCCACTGTACTAGACCCTTCAGGACACGGCCTATAGTCCATGGGCCAGACCAGATAGTGGTACCATTTGAGTGGGCAAAACCTTACCTATATTAAATTGCTTGTGGGGTCAATACAAGTAAATTAATATATACCGTCGACAGTTGCAATGGTTTTGTACTCTTCCTGCATTCCATTTCTACTGCCAGTAGTAGCTTTCTATCTTTCTCTGCTGTATCTGAGACTAGGGCAATGGGATTTGCGTAGTCAAGGTCAGTAATCATGGTTCAGTGCAAGGTTTCTCAAAGTGGGTGCCATGGAACTCTGGGGTGCCGTAACACTAGCCTGGCTAATAAGCCAGACTCAAATCCGCCGGCAGGCAATTTTGTTTTGCCAACGGCTGATTCGGTCTGGCTTATTAGCCAGGCTACCGTAACACAAGCTCAGAGGTGCCGCAGGATACTTAGACCCTTAATAACACGGAACTGCGTTGCGCTGCACTTGCATTCGTTTTTGACCTACACCAAATTGCTCACCATGCAAAACAATCACCAAAAAATAGCAGATCTACAAGCTCACAAGCTTCACAGAAGAATCACAACTAGAATTTGTCCATCCATAGTGAATCTATGGCGAAGACGGATTCAATCAAACAGTGTAATAAAGGAGAATGTAAACTGACAATTTTCCAAAATTCAAGCTTCAATAGCTGAGTGACTAAGTTTAATCTGTATTAATACAGTATAATATCACATACTAAATCCTCACCCTTAGGCCTAGTTTTAGTGATGTTATTGATTTTACTCTTGAAAATAGTTTTTGTGGTTATTTTCTAATGAATCTGGATCTTTTTTCCCTTCCCCATGTGAAGTGTGTTTGAATACCTAGAAAACCAAAAACGAGGGTCGGAATGAAAACAAATTTTACCGCTTCATAACCAAATTTACCATTTCTCCACTTTCCCAAAGAGTAATAAGATATTGATTTAATAAGTGTTAAGAGCGTTTGAATTTCCCCAACTCTTTCAAATTAGGAAACAATTTAGTTAATGTGAAGTTGAAAGCCATCTAAGGAATCCGTCACCCAAACACCAACTACAATACGTTTATCTGGGTTGCCTTCACACTTTGAAGCTCCCATTTGAAGATTAAAGGGGTTACAGATCAAGGGCATTTCTTTAATGGACCCTTTCACCCTCAGCTTGCCCTGAACCAGTCTGGTTGTAGAGAATTCCTGCCCCATGGGATGTGGTTTAAAGTGATGATTAGAGTCACTGGTGGCCAATAGACTTCCTCCCTGATTGAAGACGCACAGACACAGAAAAGGAGATAGAGCGAGAGAGAGAGAGAGAGAGCGAGAGCGAGAGCGAGAGGTACTACGTACTAGGAACGACAATGGGAGATGGAGTCGGCAGTTGAGAGTCAAGATAGTGATGAAAATAACACTATTGGATTTAGAAATTAAAAAGAAGAAAGCAACAAACAGAAACAGTTCAGAAGGTGACGAAGAAGCAGGCACGTGCAGAGGGGGGAGGGGGGCTAGAGCACCTGCCCTTTTGCCCCAAAGTGCATGGCTGAGGGAAGTAGGGGTGCTGGGGGGGCTGGAGCACCCCCCCCCCCCCCCCCCCCCCCGAGGCACAGCCTCCCCTCGGACAGGAGGGGAAAATAATAATAATTTTACTCATAACAGATTTCTGTTACTAGGCCTAATAAATATGCTGCATCACAGTATCGGTGACTTATCCTGGTTAATTGCCTGTGCCAATAAGGGCTTGTGTGGGGGGCAAATAAGGGCTTGTGTGGGGGCCAATAAGTGCCATTGGCCCTTCAAGACGAACATTTGACAAGTAATGATAATTCCACTATCATAATTATACTTTTAATGTGCTGGCTGCCATCAGTAAGTTTTAGAGAACGTATTGCTTATTTTACTGTCCAATGACTACGGTCTCCACAAAAAGACCACCCCCAAAAATCGGCGCACGCTACACGCGCCCACACATGTGCCCTTTTCTGGGGTTTGAGCCCCTGCCCCCTCAGTGCTCTATGCACGGCCCTGTGAAGAAGAGAAGTACATGCGTGTAATGAGAGCAGAGGCTAAAGTCGACGGAAGTTTCTGTGACCAACATGCAGTTGGAAAGTTTATCGTAGGAAAAGTTAATTAAGTCATTGAGGATTACCAGGAGTAGGATGGTGATATTTGAGTATAGCACTGAGTATCAGATTGAGTGTGCGGTGCAAAAAAAAAAAAAAAAGATTGACTCGATTTAGGGATGGGAAACGAGGAAAGTAAATAGATTTGTCTTGTACTTTTGAAGGGAGTATACCACAGAGAGTGTTCCTTGAATACATACATACAGTATGATATGTTATAGGGTTAGGCCCTATGAAAGAGCACCGCTCAGGTGCATTTGCAGTCAACTATACACGTAGCTTCAGTGTGCAGGGAAAACAGAAGGTGTGGGAGGTGTGGTGAGGAAAAATGAAAGGGTAGTGAAGAAAGGCAAGAAAAAGCAAAGTACGTACAGTGTGGTGGGGAGCATTATGCAGGATCGCTCAATAATGTCCTAGGAGAGAGGAGATGAAGGTGAGCAGGGTTAGGGCAGGAAGGGATTGTCGTATGCAGAAGTGATCAAAGGAGTGGAGAAGAACAACAACAACGACAGGGAAGTGCAGCAAGAGACAGCGGAAAAGCAATGTGACTGTTACGACCCCGTCTAGGGTAGGGGGAACCAACATAATAATGAGGAGACAGCTTTTACAAAAGATGGTTTGTTTTATTATCTCACTTTTTCTTTGGACAGACAAAAAAAGTGCATAATGGCTTCAGGGTGTCAGTTTACATTATAGAAAAACATGCTAACTAAGAAATAAAATTACCCCTAACTAAAAGTCCCTAACCGTATGATAAACAAAAATACAATTACTAAACCTAACTAACCTAACTAAGAAAAATACAATAAATTAGGTCACAAAACAAAAGGGACTAATATAAACAGACATGAATAACAATAGGGAATTGGACAATAACTTAGGAGCTGACAAACACTAAGGGTCACATAAGAACTAAGAACTAACACAAAACAAAGATAACAAAATATAACTTACTCAGACAAACCAAAGACAAACTAACTCACAAAACTAACAAAGGCAAACAAAAGAAAAGGGCAGCATGGGTGGCGGACAAGCGGCATGGCGTCTCCGCTGCAAACATAAGCTATCGTCCGCACAGCAGTCAGGACAGACTGAGCACTTTTATAGACAGCAGGGCCATTACCCAGCTGCTGGGAACCAATGAGGAATAAGGGGCAGGTCCAGGTAGGACCTGTCAATGATTGCAGCCACCTGCTTTCAATCGTCATCAGCACCACACCCATTCTCTACACTCTCCATTCACCTCCATTTATGACCTTAGAGAACACAAAAGGGAAACAATATAACACAGGCCACCAACATTTCCAACTCATCACAATTATCCCCAAATAAACTAAACACAATAATAACAATATTAATCATAAGGACAGCGGTCCGTAACAGTGACCGATACTAACATTTGCATTGGCTTTCATTGCAATGGTCATTAATTGTGCAGGTGATATCCAAAGTCGGAAAGGATCAAGATAGTGCTGGAAGCAGCTAGGAGATATCTGGATGTACTGCATGAAACTGTAGAAGATTTGGACAATACTTTAAGGGAAGGTTGTATCATCTCAGGCCTCAGGGTCTTGGATATAGGAAAGGACAGAATATGGAAGGGGATCATTTCGGTGGACTTTTGTAAATAGTTACGAGTATATATTTTATTAAATACTTCACACAGTAGGTGGCGGTATGCACTTTGATTTGTATTAACCCGCTATTTATACCGAGAGAAGAAGAAGAAGAAGAGCAGAGAGAGATACAGCCTGGGCACACTTGAACTTCCATGCGCGGCCAAAGGAAGCTGTGTTTTGCGTCATCTCCGGGTTTCTAGACAGCTGGTGGATGGAAATGAAGCTCCATCCACGCGGCAATCTGCCGCGTGGATGGAGAGAGTGGTGTCAAACAAGCTATCTGACAGCATCAATGTCAATGATCAAGAAACACTTCATTTATGACATAATAGGCTATGGGTATGCACATGCATAAAGTGAGTGGCAAATCGAGTGGCAAAGTGAGTTTAACGTTGAAGTTGTTTAATGCTATCCGATGTCTCTGTTCGGATGTATGGGCTGTCAAAGCCAGAATACGTTTTTGCCACTCAGTAGGCGGTCCCGCATAACTTCCGGTTATGATGATGATGCACACGCATACCCTCTATTAGCAAAGGTACAACTATGTATGTCAAGAAATGACAAACTGCATCAAAGATTATTTAAACATCTCCAACTGCAATTGATCCAGAATGCCGCAGCTCGCTTGGTCTTCAACCAGCCTAAATTCTCACATGTCTCCCCCCTTCTCCGCTCCCTCCATTGGCTCCCGGTCGCTGCCCGCATAGAGTACAACACTCTGATGCCTTCAAAGCAACCAAAGTATGGCACCCCCATATCTTGCAAATCTGATCGGATCCTACAAACCATCCCGCATGCTCAGAATCAGCCAACGCAGGGAATCTGGAAGTACATTCACCAAAAACGCCGGGACAATCTTCTCCCTTCTGGCTCCAGAACTATGGAATGCACTTTCCATTGCAATCAGAACTGCAGACTCACTCCCAATCTTTCGCCGTAGTCTGAAAACCCACCTCTTCAGACTCCATCTTAGCATGTATAGCACTTGCTGTAGAACTAATTGCCCTAGCCTCGACGACCTCACAGGCGCATGCAAAGGCTCAACTTGTGTAACTTAGATTTTTTTTATGTAGACATAGCACTCTATAGTGTCTCATAATATAGACTAGACCGGTGCCCGGCTGTAGAGCACCGAGTCGGTAACGATGGAAGTTGGAGATCCATGTCCCACCCGGCTATGCAATACATGTTGTACCTCTGTCAGAGTACCCGTTCCACCCATCTGTGTGTTTCCCTTTTATGCCCATATATGGATATTTCTTTATCTGTCTCTGTGAATGTGTCCCTTTATTCCTATATATCTGGAGTTCTGTGCCAGGCGTGCCCAAATATGAAGTGTTGTGAACTTGTGTGTTGATGTCAGAACAGGCCAGCTCCATATAGGGAGATATAGGGGTGATCAGGTCCAGAGCCCGGGCAGAGGCTTTTGTGCTGGTTCTAGACAACCGGCTATGTGTGTACAAAAACTTTGTCAAAACGCCAGTACTCGCCCAGTAGTCTGCCGTCACCCAGGCGGATGCGTGCCCTCAGGTTATAGTTATAGTTAGTTATTATTATAGTAGTATAGTAGTAGTAGTAGTAGTAGTAGTAGTATAATCTTTAAATAATAATAAATAATAACAAAATGTAGGAAATGGGTTTTGCTGCAGTCAACTTAAATAACTGGAATGCCTACATCTGTGAGAGCCGACAAAAGTGTCCTCATTTCCTTCCTTCCTTCAGCTCAAACTGAACTAAAAACTGTCTGTATTTCATTTCAGTGAACCTTGTTGCACATTGACCTTACAACAGGGTATAACGCTGTGCTAAATGGGACCATGAAATGGGACAAAAAACGATGTCTGGGATGGAATGATCAACGCTCCCGGGGAGGAGTGGCAGACAGACGAAGCAAAGTGGAAATTTTAATAATATTAAACCATAATAATATAAACCATGCATATCACCAGATGAAAACATATTCCGTTACAAGAGACTCAGGGGATACCTGCTACCTTGGTTGCAATTGTTTTTAGTTTAGTTTTTAGTTTAGCAAATCGACATGTTACGACACGTCATGATGAAGTACGATGATAAGAGCACCCCTCACTTCACACAGGTGTGATTCTTTTAATGCTGATGAAATGTATATATTACATTATATTTAAAGGAGTAGTTCACCCAAAACATTACTTATTTTCTATCAATTACACACCCCATGAAGCCTTGAATTCATGGCGATTTTGTTTTTGTTTTTGTCACATTCCTATAATTCCTATAATTCCTATAATTTGATGACCGGCATTGAGTGACTATTGGGTATTAATCAGAACAGTAATCCTGGTCTCTAAACTGCCTCCCCCTGGACAGCCCAGGGGGGAGGCCTGGTGCCTGATGGATGGGAAAGGAACTGGTTGGAATAACATGTTCCTTCCACGCGCTACATCCAACCGGGGATACTCCCCTCTGTCAGGTGAAAAGAAGCGGCTTGGAGTCCTTAATGCATGCACTGAAGGAAGCATGAGGTCAGTCCGTTGCTCTCCCTCTCCCCAGGTTGGCAGAGGGAGCGTAGCGCCCAGGATTACACCAGACAATTAGCCTGGGAAGCATTCCTTTTCGGGTTTATGACCCGGTCGGGAGCGGATGGTAATTTACACCATGTCGTAGTCACTGATTTGTAGTCATCAGGCAGGAAAACACAACTGGAATAAGAACTATGCCCAAAGTAATTCCTTGCGATCATAATTTTAGGGCCTACCCAATGAAATCGTTGATGCGGCGTAGTTTCGCTGATTTTTAAAATACAAAATAAATATCAATGTGGGTGTACTTTCCAGACTATTTAGCATCTGTATATCTTTGTTATCTCTAATTTTACTGTAGTCCACGTGCAGTCTGTATTTTGTAAACTGCACCAATACCAACAACTGGCAACAAGCGATTTTCTGTGAATAATCCAACAATGATTTCTATAGGGAGAAATATGCATGGGAGCTTGCTCAGGAAAGGAAGGAAATGACAGCCAGGTTATGAAATAGTGAAAGCATGGGAAAGTTAAGAAACCTTCATCCCCTAATCTAGTTTAATCTAAAGTATGTTGACAAGCCAGATGATCTGTGCTGTGGACACAGAGTGCAGTCAGTCAGTAATAAGCCAGATAATGCGCTCTGTGCTGTGGACACAGAGTGCAGTCAGTCAGTAAACAACTGACTTCTCTGCCACTCATGGGGTCATCGCTTGTGGTGGCCATTTTTGTGAACATTCTATTTTTGTCTTGGACAAAAATGAGTAGACAAATTACAGGTCTGTAACTCTGAGAGTGTACCAATGGAACCAAATGGGTTCTCTCAGCGTTATGGGTGTCCTTTACAATTTACAATTTAGGCATTTAGCAGACTTAATCCAGCTAGAGCGATAAGAACAACACAAGGTAATACATCAAATAGCCTACATAGAAATAGTCAACTAGGATCATAAGTAAACTAAGAACCTAACATCAGTCTAACAGTATAGAATATCTGTACAATGAAACTTAAAGTAAACACTATATGCTATAATTTGCTATCTAAATTACATATTTTAGCCTTTGCATGAGCCTGCAAGGTCATCGAGGCTATGCCAAGTGCAGGATTTTAATTACACTTCACTTGTGCACTTGTCCTGCACCTAATTCATCACTGCAGTGCACTTGTCCTTCACACCCATGTGAAGTGAGATATATTAAAGTCTAACTCATGTTCATTAGACGCAATGGTGATGTAAGACAAACGGTGCAAACACAAACATTAAACGCCATTAACAATAAAGAGACAATATGACGTAAATGACACATTATGACGTAGATTTTCCCTTCATTGTCAATGCGTTTACAAAACAAACATTGAACTAAAGACGAACATTAAACCTGTGTATAGGAGGGGCTAGTGCCCCTCAAAAAAAAAAACTTTTGAGAAACGCTGTACTGGTAGACTCCTATAATGTGCCAATCATAGTTTCATTGTAAATCAGTGTCATACATATTTTTAAGAAACCTGGAGACTGACATTCATTGGGTCTTAAAACAAGAACATTATTTATAATGTGTAAAAACAAAATGTAACCGGACACATTTTGTCCGGGTACGGACATATTGATGTGAGAAAATGGTTAGTTCTGAATTCTCCTTTAAGTAAAACACCAGTGTACTTTTCTCCACCACAGGCTTGTCCATTATGTCTGTAGACAGACTGTCAAGACTGCCCCATGTGAAGATTGTTGTTTTGAGCAGCGGCAGTTAAATCAGTGGAGATTGGAGACCTATACACTTTAGATTAGTCCGATGTGAAGATGTCTGTGTTTTGACCGGTGGCAGCTAAATCAGTGAAGATTGGAGACCTATACACTGTAGATTAGTCCGATGTGAAGATGGCTGTGTTTTGACCGGTGGCAGCTAAATCAGTGAAGATTGGAAACTGTTGTCACTACTTGGCTTTCACAAAGAAAACACAATTTCTAGGATAGTTGGAGGCTTACTTTCATGTGTGTTTACTTTTTATCTTCTCGGCACGCACGCACGCACGCACGCACGCACGCACGCACGCACGCACGCACGCACGCACGCACGCACGCACACACACACACACACACACACACACACACACACACACACACACACACACACACACACACACACACACACACACACACACACACACACACACACACACACACACACACACACACACACACACACACACACACACACACACACACACACACACACACAGACATATTGATGACCCAAATTGGGGGTGGATTGATTTATCGTTTTGTTTTCCTTAGACATTATCTGGCGCTACCTTTGGCCTAATTTGTGCTGTCGATATGATGCACATGCACATCTCAGCTGACTTTGGGACATGTTCTGTCTATACTATAGAGACATTGCAGCATAATTGTCAGGAACTGTAGTATTGGCATGTTGAAATCTTCAACATGTTTAAACAAATACATTTAATAGAAACATATTTTGGCATTTTTATTTGAGACATTTATATCCATGATAGAATCTAAATTGTTCCATTCAAAAGCTTCAAAGAGGAATGCTACAAAAAATCATCATTCAGCAATTTACAGTAGCTGTTCAATTTATCCAATGTTTGGCCTTCTAAAAAAGAAATAATAATAATACTAATTACACAGACAATTAACATTAGACAGACAATTAACATTAGCCTGTCAAGACTTCGTCTTGACAGGCATTTTCACAGTATACAATGAAGTGTAAAATTCAATCCCACACACCAATATAAAACAGAATAACAAATAAGGGGAATTAAAGCATAGACAGCACAAAAAACAGGGATGATTAATATAGTGTCATTTTTTCCTGTCTGTGTAAAAAGCAGTGCAGGAAAAACTTTCCTTGTTCTAACATCTAAACTAGGTGAGAAGGAACCGGGGGAAATTGTGCTTTTTTTCCCTCGTTTCTTTTCACATGTCATCGGCATGTGGCTTCAGTCTAGCCCGGTGGTGTGGATCCAAGGTTACAGTAGCTATGTGACCGGTAATGGGGTCTCCATGGAAATGTTTGATCTCGTCTTGCTGGCTGTTGTTGAGGGACAGGTGCTCCAAATTGGACAGCGCTCGGCCCATTCCCAGCTTCCCCATCAGCGAAGAAATATCCTCCATGTCCCTGTCTCCTAGGAGATGCCTGCGCAGGGATTCGGCGTTGCCGACCGCGGTGGAGAATGGGTGGTCAGTGACATGTGGCACGTGGGAGGCGTGCAGGCTGTGCAGAGACCGTGACTGCACTGCTGGGGCGACAAGACAGAGATAAGAGAGACAGGTTGAAACCTCAGCGGACATGTGTAGTTATAATGTGTTTTCTTCTTTTTTGTCAGGTGTCAAGGCTTTTCTTTATTTTGCCTTATACATCTCAAGTACAGGAGAGTAAATTCATTTTGTCATGGTATCCTCAGACATTGTAGCTATATTTTTATATGATGTCACCAAATTGAATCGGTGAATCAATAATTAAATCAAGCCACTTATTGTAACTACATAAAAAATAGACTAAATTGTTTGGAGAATAGTTGATATTCAATGGCATGCATGTGAGCTTGTAGATTAATGTTCTTTTCACCTATAATAACATGCCCACAGATGGGATGCCATGGTTAAAGTTGTTAAGGTGCATGAAGGTGCTACAGTATATGCAAGATTCTTACACTTAATTTATGAACATCTGTCTAGTGTAGTTTTATTCGACTAAATATCATGAGATTTTAGTAGACTGAATCGAAATTGTCAATATATTTAGTCATAGTTTTAGTCATCATAGCTTAATTTGTATTTAGTTTTTGTCAATAAAATAAGATAGCTGACGAACATATTTCTTCATAGTTTTAGACAGTTGACGGAATTAGCACTGGCTGTATGTGTGAGTCTGTGCATCAGTCCATCCATGCTCATCAATGTTGAGTACATTCCATAACTTCTGTTTAACCTGATGACATTATAGACTGCTGTAACCATCTACGCATGCGTGTAACTTGGCCTTTGGTCGTGCAATTATTCGTAGAGAGCACAACATTGATTGCAGTCGCAGTGCTGTCAAACCGTTCATGACAACTAACTATACAGTAATTATAGCATTCTGCCATGCACCATAATATAATATAGCATTTGAAACAGACTTATAGCATGTCATGTAGACAGCACAATAAGTGCATTGTATGTAGTCATAGCACTTCATAGTATATATGTACAGCATAGTATAGCATATATGTATAGTTTATATGTATAGTGTCATTATATAGATATGTTCTAGTTATAGTTTATATGTATAGTGTCATTATATAGATATGTTCTAGTCACGTTCTTAGCTTACGCATGTTTCGCGATAAATGCATTTTACATATGTGATGTATTCCCATGCTTTTTGTTCTTGCTTAATGTAAATCGCTCTGGATTAAGAGCGTCTGCTAAATGCCTAAATTGTAAATTGTAAATTATAATAATCCCGCATCCTGATTATGCACCTGGGCATTTTAAGGCTTGGTACTGTAAGGTTTTGGGAACTATTTTCCCAGTACTTTTCAAGATTCTGGTCATTTTGGCCACAAGGGGAAAGGAACGCTTCACCCATCAGATGGCTCTGCACTGCTGTAACTGGAGACAGGCTTGGGCATTCAGCGTGTCAATGTTGAGGGTGCCATGTTGTTTTCCCGACAGCCCATTATTTCAACCCCGACTGGCCCCATCTGAACTAACCCTATCCCTAACCCTACACATTACACAACCTAATGGTCAGTATAATGGGATGTCGGAATTATTGGCAGTCCCCACTCCCCAATGTTGAGAGGGTGACTCACCTCTTACTGGACTGAAGTCTGCCTGGCTGACCTTGGTGTCAGAGAAAGGCCTGATACTGGGGAACAGTATTAGAGAGAAGGACAGAACGAGGACCTGAACGAAGCAAGGGCACAAAGGAGTGAAGGAGTAGGAGAGAGAGAGAGAGAGAGAGAGAGAGAGAGAGAAATAAAGGCCAGGTGAGAATTTGCATCAGTCACACAAAGTCGTGAGTGTAAGCCTGTGAGCTTTGTGGATTTGGTATTTTCGAAAAAGTCTGACACATTTTGGAGAATTGGTGTAGCCTACTTTTTCCTTTGTACTGTAATAGGCTATGATGCACTTTGGGTTCACTCAGTACAATTCTGAATACAGGACTTTTGCTTGTAAGAGAAATTCTACATTATGCTATTTATACTTTCACTTAATGGAGAAATCCGGACTAACCATTTTCTTACCTTAATCTGAATCAGAGTGTGCACGGTGGGTCTTTCAGTGGTGCGCCTTTTTACGGTAGCCCATTTGGGACAAAACACTGTGGAGCGTATCTAGTCATGATGAAGCGATCAATATAAGCGATTTAGTGTAAGACCCACCGCGTTTGGTCAGAGCTGCGTTGGGCACGGGAGGGAGTTACAGTATGCCATTTTTCACACATACCACTTGTTCTTGGATATAATAACACCTCATTAATAACACTTTAATTGCCCGGAACTATTTAATCCATTACATTCATGCGCCCAGTCGATTTATAAACACGGACGCCTTTTCCGGACGGACCGGCCGGAAGTTCATGATGTTGTGTAGCAGCTAACAATAGCCACAGCACTTTAGAATCGATCGACAACAACGGGAGACAAGAATAAATCTATCGAGACTAGCGACTGGACCGCGGAGCGCCGTCTAACACAGGATCTTTTTTCAGAAAAAGACGGGATGATTTAGATCGCGATTTATGAACGTTTTAAGATTTTCGTTTTCATCAGCTAAACAGAGGAGGGAGTTTTTTGATGACGTCTCAGTCTTGCGCGTCACCGAGGAGAGCCCAGCAGGCGCGCCTGGGCTATACAGCCAGGCGATCTGTTCTCGTATCAATAAACTTTGTCTTTAGGACAATACTTCGTCCTGAGCGTCGGGCGTTACTAATAGAAAGGACAAAGAACTTCGTCCTGGGCGATTAATCTGTTAAGACATGCGAATCCCTTGACTCCTTCAAAACCGCTCTCAAAGGGCACCTACGGATGGCTGCAATTTGAAACTGGCCCCCGTAAAATCTGAATCCCCCCCCCCTTTTTTCCCTCACTGCATATGTTTCTTTTCCCTTTTTACATCCATTATGATGAATTCCTGTTCTGTTCTTTGTCTATATAGAAGTGTCTATTTGTACGTCTCTAAATGTTTTGATGAATTGAACATGGTGGACCCTCTTGTAAACAAGTGTAATGTCGTCAACTCACAGTTAACAGCCTTTGTATTGAGTTTGTGCTTGAAATGTACTGTAATTCTGCAAACTGTTAATACATATTTCAATCAATCAATCAATCAATTAAGGTGAGAAAATGGTTAGTTCTGAATTCTCCTTTAAGTAAAACACCAGTGTACTTTTCTCCACCACTGGCTTGTCCATTATGTCTAGAGTAGACAGACTGTCAAGACTGCCCCATGTGAAGATTGTTGTTTTGAGCAGCGGCAGTTAAATCAGTGGAGATTGGAGACCTATACACTGTAGATTAGTCCCATGTGAAGATGTCTGTGTTTTGACCGGCGGTAGCTGAATCAGTGAAGATTGGAAACGGTTGTTGGCTTTCACAAAGAAAACACATTTTCTAAGATAGTTGGAGGCTTACTTTCATGTGTGTTTACTTTTTTATCTGCTCGGCTCAAACGCACGCACGCACGCACGCACGCACGCACGCACGCACGCACGCACGCACGCACGCACGCACGCACGCACGCACGCACGCACGCACGCACGCACGCACACACACACACACACACACAAACACACACACACACACACACACACGGTACTGCACATTCATGTGTGTTTACTTTCTTATCTTCTCGGCTCAAACGCACGCACGCACGCACGCACGCACGCACGCACGCACACACACGCACACGCACACACAGTACTGCACATTCATGTGTGTTTACTTTCTTATCTTCTCGGCTCGCACGCACGCACGCGCACACGCACACGCACACGCACACACACACACACACACACACACACACACACACACACACACACACACACCACTTACCAGAACACAGGTGCCAGTCTGGGCTGGCTTGTTAGAGCTATTCATAACCATAGCCTGCAGTCTGCGTAACTGCTCCACAAGTGATCTGTGGGTAGACAGAACATTTTTTGCAATTTAAAAAAAATGAATAGAAAGGTTTTACAGACGGAACTTGGAGCAAGGAGTGTTAACATAAGAGAGGAAGTGGATAAAATCCCTCACGTGTTGCATTTCTCCAACTGAAACAGTTTCCTCTGCAGCTCCTGGTTGTGGGAATTGCAGGCAGACATCCTATAAGGACAATATCCCCAAACAATGTGGGTTATAGAGCTCAGTGGAATAACAACACAAGGGAAACACCAAGGTATAATCTTTCACTGTAATGCCATGGAAATCCTCTCAAGGACACCATGTGTCACGTTCGTCCATACAGTGTATACACATTTCATATTGACTTACTCCTCAAATTTAATTAATTTATATTAAACAAACAAACAAACAAACAATTTTAATGAAGTTGATGTTCGTCAGCCATCGATTTGTACATTGGCTCCCGTAAATTGGGCCACAGAGACTGAGATTCAAGGACTGTTTCAAGGACGATAAAAAACAACACGGCATGTGTTATATTTGCACATAATATATTCCCAGACTTCTTACCTGTTCTCCAAGCCATCGATATATTCCTTCTTTTTCTTCCGACTCTCCTGGGCAGACTGCTTATTGCGTATCTTTCTGCGAATCTTCTTGAGAACTCTCTCTTCATACTGATGAATTCAGACAAGGTAAACTAAATAATTCAGTCATTGAGAATTTGAGACTTGTTAGCACTGCAGAGTTAATTTAACATTATTTTAGACAAATGCACACAGATTTTACTGCATTCAAATTAAGGTGCTGTTGGGTGTTGTTTCTCCCCTAATTAATAATTCATAATAATTAATAATTAATCAGAATGTCTGTACCTTGGTCAGTGGTAATTGGTTGGGCAGGGTCACACCCTCCTTGGCCAAGAGCTTCTTCTCGTCCTCATTGAGAATCAACTCCTGGGAGGACTGCTGAGATGGCTGTGGAGGCTTGCAACAGGACAGGAATACCAATATGCAGAATATCAGAACTGCCTGATTGAACGTCTCTCACTCGCTCTCTCTGACCCCAACCATCACAACAATAAACAACAATCTAGTACATTCACTGGTGACTTGTATTTATTTATTCTGTGATTTCAATCTGTGTTCAGATAAAATCACCCATCATATTACTAAAGTTTCTCACAGCGAGTCGATGTGACAGTGTTAGCTTGCATATTATTGTTCTTTTTACCGCTCTGTTTGTATTACATTATTTTGGGAGCATTAAGACGGTATGAACCAACACAAACGGGAAAAGAAACAACTAGAAAACGTGCCCCTTGGGGCACAGGTCTCCACCAGGCCAGGTCAGGTTGTGGCCTCCTGGTGGTGCTATAATAGGCCAATGTGAAAAGGGTGCCATTTGTTCTTACACCATTGATGGCAATTGGATGATTTGAGGCATTTTTTTCCAAAAAATGTGTTTTGAAAACATCCACCTGTTGGTGGCGCTATAACAGGCCAATGTGAAAAGGGTGGGATATATTCCTCAGCCTAGTAGGAAAGTCTGTGAAAGATTTCACGTAAATTGAACGCTGCGTTCATGATTTGAGGCTTTTTGTTTCAAAAGGGCCAATCCTGCAAACTTTGAAAGCCAATGTTAGCCAATTAGGATGGAATACAAAATACCGGACAGATACATCTTGAACACATGACTATAGAGATAGTGTGTAACGATTTGCGGGATTTTTGGACAGAATCTGGAGAAACAAAGAAATTGTTTTTCAAAAGTCGGCCTCCTGGTGGCGCTATAACAGGCTGTTCTGGAAATTCTGGGGCAGAGGATCAACGTTGGCATCCAGGGAGTGTGTGTCAAATTTGGCATCGACCGGGTTAACAGTGCCGGAGTTCAGCTGTTCACAGACGGACGGACGGAGTGAAAAACACTCTCTCCCCATGCCTTCGGGTACTCTCTCCCCATGCCTTCGGGTGGAGACAGGTACACAGCTAGCTTATACAGGTTTCACTGCCACAAACACAGCCTCAGTTTGTCTCCAATTCAGACAGTAAATCAAGACATAGAGACATACTGCAGTCTGCAGCTATAATTGGGGCATTAAGAGTTGAATCCTCACCTAGGCAGTGTTGTGGACACCGCCGGGGGGATAGATGCTGACATAAGAAGCAGAATCAACAAGATTATAGCCTAAGCCTAGTATTGTTAAATAGCGTATGAGAGTTTTAGACACAAACACAAAAGTAAACTTAAAATAGTCAGACAATCTTTACTGCACACTAGCTAAACTAAAAAGTTTGCTTTGGACGAATTAATCTGTTCTTTGATGGAGGAGGAGGCATTCTTCTTGTGTGCAGAACCTTAGAGACGGCACCCGAGTTCTCCTCTCATCCACTTGCCTTAAGTTGCTCAAAAGCGCATGAGGCGATTTCACTCCTCCTTCCGAGTAGGAACAGAGTGCATTCTGGGATGGATTGGGCCCAAACACATGAACGCACTGCCGTTGACTATCAGTGCGTTCACGTATGAAACAGCGTTCACGTGTTTCAGCTTTAGAGCACCAAAGTCTGACGTCACTTTCAGTAGAGGGCGCCTATACACAGGTCCATGTATTTTTTTATTTGCAGTGAAATCTCCATAGGGCGATTTTAGGTCGCTTCATATAAGAACTGTGTTTGAAAAATAAACCGACCACCCCGGCCTTTCTGTCAGGGGAGTGGCTGTGCGTCGTTAATGATGTCCATTCATATTTGATACAGCCAGTTTCTGGAGAAAATGGAATTAATGTGGCCGCAAAAGCCTTGAAACTACATATGAAGGCAATGTCGCTGCTAATATACGTCATGCCCAGCTGTCAACACATTGCGTTCCTGAGATTCCTCGTTGACGTAAGCACAACTGGTGGTGACTCGACTCGTACTAACCACGAAACATTAAATATCAATAAAATAAAAATAAAAATAAACGTAATTAACATTCAGTTTCTGTTGTGCGACGGGCAGATGTAGCCACCTTGCCTACCCAGAAATGTGGTCTCTGGGTTTGTTTGAATCATTTCTAATGCTTATTTTGTTACTCTTTGGGTATATTTGTACAGTTCCACCTTCAGTCGATGCTTCATATCCATATGAGTGAAAAGGCCGGGGTGATCGGTTTATTTTTCAAACACAGTTCTTATATGAGGCGATCTAAAATCCCCCTATGGAGATTACAATGCAAATAAAAAGTACACAAACCTGGGGACTGACGCCCTCTACTGACAGCGACGTCAGGACTTCGGTGCTCTATAGCCTAATGCTGTAAGTGTGCATGCTTACCGTATAGGCTACGTGCGCTCAGGTACAGTTAAAGCTGTCCTGTTGTTATGCAAAGTAGTAGCCATTTGATTCAGCACGGTACTTGACACGGCGTGAAAATAGGGGGAGGGGCGTAAACCTAGACCACTGGGTGCTTGATGCGTCTTGGAAAGTCTGGTGACGCACTGGACGCAAGGTTGATTAGGTGCGTCTTCTCTTGAATCTAGGGGGGCGCGTTCTAGCGTGCACGCACATGCACCGTTCCGTCCCTACACGTGCACGTCACAAAATGACTGGTACCACGGCGTGGTACTGCGTTCTACGAGCATGACACCACTGGGCTAGAGTGGTGTTTAACATGCTCAGGAAGATCTGGAGCTCAAAGAACATCTCCACCAACACCAAAATGCACATCTTTAACTCCAGTGTGAAACAGCTGCCGTTGTTTCACATGATGCTGTATGGAGCTGAGACTTGGAGAACAACTAAACTCACACAGGCTGCAAACATTCACCAACACATGCATCAGGAGAATTCTACACATCTGGTGGAGGGACAAAGTTAGCAATGTGGTCCTGTGGAAAAGTACAAGCCAGGATCCCATTGACCTACAGATCCGAAAGAGAAAGTGGAGTTGGATTGGCCATATACCTCAGAAAACCTGTGACAAATATCACCCGACAAGAAACGAGGTCGCCCCAGGAACAGCTGGAGAAGGAGCATCGATACAGAAATGGCAGAGAGCAGTGACGTAGAGTCTGTGGGGGCCGGGGGGGGGGGGGGGGGGGGCGGGGGGCGGCACGGGCCCCCCATGAGGATTATGAAAACTATTCGTCCCTGGCAGAGAGTGGGCTCAACTGGGGAGATCTCGAAAGAACGGCTAAAAGCCGAGTGAAATGGAGAACATTTGTCAACGGCCTATGCACCCTAGAAGAGAAATTAAAGGCTTAAGTCAAAGTAAGTGAAGTGTGAATGGGTGTGCATCACAGAAAGTCTTCCACCCAAACCAACAGAATAGACTTACTGGCTCTGGTGTGCCCGACAGAAGCAGATCCTTCACAGTAAGCGGGACACCGGAGGACAGATGGGGTCTGTGTACATCAGAAGGACACCGCGTGTCTCTATGCCTGCCTGGGAGAAAGCTAGGTTCCCAGCCATCTGCAAGGAAACAGGCACGCACGCACGCACGCACGCACGCACGCACGCACGCACGCACACACGCACACACGCACACACGCACACACACACACACACACACACACACACACACACACACACACACACATCCATTTATCCACAGACAATCATGCACAGCTGTCACTCTTGTGTGTACTTCTGTCCTGTCTTATCATATATTGTCAGTCCCCTGTGAGATACAGGCAGTCAGTCATATAATGGCACAAAGCCAAAGTCATTGTGATGTGCAACTTTTCCCAAAATAATGACTTGGTAGGCTATCTCTAGCACAGGAAGGATGCAAAGTGTCCGTCTTGGAATTGGAAGGTTCTGCTTTGATCCCCGGCTCCATGTGTGTTGAAGTGTCTGTCGTGGATTTCTGGATCAATCAATAATCAACGAGGCAATGTATAGGAGTCGAGACAATATTCTCAGGTGGTGATGTATGCTTTATGTACCATGGGGAGAAGTACAATATCACTCAGGTAAGTGTTCTTAACTTTCTACCAAAAGCACACTGGGCCACAGTGGAGACATTCAAGGCCCCCACAGCCTAATCAAATAGCACATGTATTATAAGTATCATAAGTGATATAAAGGTTAGATATAAGCAATCATATAAATTCTTCCTCATGCCCTTTAGCAAGATATGGAACCCCCTAACTGCTTTCAAGGTCGGTGCACCATCAGTTAGTGAATGGGTGAATGTAATCCACATTGTGAAGTGCCTTAGAGAGACATGCTATATACAGTAAATGCACCATTGTCCATTATGACCTGGTACCATAAATCGTCTAAATATTTGTATCTCAAAATGAGTTAATAAACGTTGACATACTAATGTCAATATTTTTGGGGGGACAGAGTGGCATTCCACGTGCGGTTACACCGGGGCTCCACCGGGCGCGTCAGCGTCGCGTCTCCGTCAGGGAATGTTCCCTTTTTAATCAATGAAGGGTGGCTCCAATGCCCGCGTTGCGTTGCGTTGCGTGACTGCATTAAAATTGCCCCGGTTCGTTTTTTGACGCACGCGACAGAGACGCAACGCGTCCGGTGGAGCCCCGGCGCTAGGGTTAGTAATGCGGGAAGTTGGAATGGCCATGAGTCGGTATAGCAGGCTTCGGAATTAAATCTCACTGGCATGGCCCGGGCCGGCCTAGTGGTCCAGGCACCTTGACTGGTAATCAGGCAGGACAGTGTGTCGTGGGTTCGAGTCCCGATCCAAAACAAACTTTGCTGTGTGTCTTCCCCCCATCTCTCTCCCCGTTTCCTGTCAACTTACTTTGTATCTATCAATAAAAGGCAGAAAAAGCCAAAAAAATATCTTCCATGCCATTGCCATACCATTATACAACTATGCAGAAAGATGTGAATATTGAATATTCCTGTATATCTTTTCAATTTCAATCAGTACATTGTGCTGTGGTGCTGTGGCCTGCCTTTCATATCACACCTGCATGCAAATCATGCAATCATAAATACAAATTCTATACCCCTAAGGAAAATTACTTTAACCACCTTCTGTGCGTGTGTGTTTGAGCCAAGAAGATAAAAAGTAAACAGACATGCCAGATGAGTCAGTCTCAAAGAAAAATAAAATATGCTTTCATTTTGAAAGCAAAGCATTGCGAGCTTGTAGATAAACAATCTTTCCATGAATACAGATGTGCGTTGAGAATATAACTTGCTCATTGGTTTGCCTTGGGTACCAATAGTTTGAAAACACCACTATGTTGTTAAAGGACAACTTTAGTTTTTTTCAACCAAGGTTCATGTTTTAGGTTGTTATTAGAGAAAGTAAAAGATGAGTTTTTTGCTGCTTTCTTTCGTTTTAGGGATTTTAGCTGTTTTTGACAGGGGGGCGGGGGCATTCGAGCATGGGGCTAAATAGTAAATATGTATTGTTTTACAAAATATTATGGCAATTTATTTTTTTATTATTTACTATAGTCCTACTAGACCCCAGGAAATTACATCTGGCCACAGAAGATCACAGGATCTACTGAATGTGAAGGAGGCCTACTGGGGGGAAGCCACACTGTGTGTCATAGGCTCAATATGCAGTTTGACACATTCAGTAGATCTTGTGATCTTTTGTGGCCAGATGTAATTTCTTGGGGTCTAGTAGGACTATAGTAAATAAAAAATAAAAAATAAATAATAATATTTTGTAAAAAAATACATATTTAGCCCCATGCTCGAATGCCCCCGCCCCCCCTGTCAAAAACAGCTAAAATCCCTAAAACGAAAGAAAGCAGCAAATGAAAAAAAATTAACACTCATCTTTTACTTTCTCTAATAACAACCTAAAACATGAACCTTGGTTGAAAAAAACTAAAGTTGTCCGTTAAATATATCCTGTACATGAATACTTACTGAGATCAATAGAGAAGTTAGTCTCTAAGTCAGCTGTGGTCTGCGGCTGGGGGCTGACATACTGGGGCTCGCCAGGGGGGGTTTCAGATCGCTGGGGACTATCCATATTATGGTCTGAAGGAGGGTCCTCACTGATGCCACTGTCACTGGGAGAGGGTGACCAGAGAGGGGACCCCGACACAGAATCATTGCCATTCAGGAGGACTTTGATAAAGTCATCTTTTATATCCTCTTGTTCAGCTGGCGGCAGCATCTGTTGAGTACAAACACCAAGTTTTAGTCTCTGTAATCTACTTCAGAAAAGTGGTGGAGAGACAGGGCTGCATTTTAAGATAGCTACGTATACCGATAACTATAATGATAAGATACGATAAGATAGCTATACCGATACCTATAATGTGGTAGTAATGCTGCAAGTTGGAATGGCAGCAGGCTTCGGCATGCCGGTGAAAGTTTCAGAAAGTTTCTCATTATGAAGAAAGATTTCTTCCTTTCATTAAATCTCACTGGCATGGCCTGGGCCGGCCTAGTGGTCCAGGCACCTTGACTGGTAATCCAGCAGGACAGTGTGTCGTGGGTTCGAGCCCCAATCCAGAAAAACCTTGCTGTGTGTCTTCCCCCATCTCTCTCCCCGTTTCCTGTCAACTTACTTTGTATCTATCAATAAAAATATCTTGGGCTTTAGTCTCTGTAAGTGGTGGAGAGACAGGGCTGCATTTTAAGATAGCTATACCGATACCTATAACCTATAGATTATGTCAACATCATATTGTTGCTACATTAGGAGATTTGTCAATTGTTCTGTTGGCTGTGAAACTGGGAAGTTTAAAACAACAACAATATTGTTGTTGTTTTTCCACACAAGGAGACTAGGTATGTAGGAGAAAACAGCCAATGTAGATGAAATAGAAGTGGGTTTCATTTACAAAAAATATATTTAGTATATATTAAGTATTTGAGGCCCAACTTGTGGCCCACCCATCTGACCATTTACAGTAACATGGCAGCCTAGACGAACCCATGGAGCAGTGACCTGTAGGCCAGGTGTAGGCAATCAATACTGAGGTATCAAGCTGCACTTAATGTGACACCTCAGCTATCGCTATGGCTGCGTCCAAGACAGCCCTCCGTGGATTCGTCTATCCATGTTTTTCCCTGCCAACGTACTGGGGCTCCTTGTGTGTGTGCTTTGCTTCCTTCAGGCCGTGTTGACTTGTTTTTTCTGTAAAGTCACTTGCAAATGAATGATTGGTAGTGGCTGGTTGATGTTTTTTTGGGCTTGATTCTAAAGTGTATAGTAGTTGCTTATTTGGGCTTGCTTCCACATTTCTTCACATCAAGGAACCCCAGATTAATATGTAATTGTCCACAGACATCCATCTGAACATACATACTTTGTGCATTTTTTATTAAAAGGTTTTAAAAATATTAAAAATATTTAGCTTTATTCTCAATGTGTTTTAAATGTGTTCACAATGTGTCGCTGTGAGCTTGTAGATCAGCTCTTTTCATTTGTGCTTGTTTTCATAGACCTGGCCACTTGTTTCTCTTTCAAAACTGGCAACACAGCAAGAGAAAGAGGAACTTATGCACACACAAACGCAATGCACTATGGGCTGTAAGAAAAAGGTGAATAGGGTAGCACAGTTAAGTGAGTTAGTCTAAAATGGGGCCAAGCCGATCAGTTGCCATGGATGAGGAGTACCCCTATACAGAGTAGGCTAAATGTGGTAGTTGTTGAGAAACATGAATACAATAAGCACCAATAACCTAAATTGACATAACCTAAATTGCAACAAGAAATAGTATACAAGCTAACAACATGACACGATGTGACACATTGTCAGCTTGTCAATCGGCTATTTTCAAATGGCCGACCTATAGTTATGGTGGTTAAACAAATTTTGATGCCATGTTGTAAACTCATGTTCCTGGGCACCCCGTGGTCTGCAGAACCTCCTCAAGGACCCCTGGACTAATACAGTCGGTCATGGTGACCCACACGGCAAACAGGGGCTGAAGCAAAGCAAATACCTGTGGGTAGGTCACATGCATGTTTGGATCCTGAACCTGGAATGGCCAGGTGAGCTGGTTGCCATGGTGCTCTGGCTCCTGGTATAGGATTCCATCTTTCTGATCAAACAGCCAATCTAGCAGTTCGATGCCTTCACAACCCTGGAACAGCATGTCATTATTGAACGCACTTGACTACCCAACCACAAACTCAAACATACCAACAGGACATAGAGGAGACTGAGGTTATAAATGCAATCATGCACAGTGCACACTGTGAGACGTGACTTCTCTTTTATTGCCATCATTTCACCATAACGCTCCCTGTCAAGCCTGTAGGCCTACTGTACAATATGTTCCAGCAATCGGTGGGGACGTCTGTCAATCACAGGAAGCAATTCTCATCATGCAATACCTCCCTGTACAATGATCGAATACATCTGCCTCTTAATTCCTGAGTTGTAAAAATACAAATCAATAAGCACTTACTGTATCTGTATATGATTATATTTACGGTCCAGCCTGAACTTTGATCTATGGTACATATACGGTACCACCAATTTCTACTAATCTGATAACCTGAAATTGTCAACTACCATCATAACACAGAAAAACTAAGAATGACACAATTCTGCTATATGCCCCCCCTTGCTGTACCTGGTCTGAGAAGTGGTCCATAGTTTCACCGCTTGGTTGTCACCCCCAAAAAGAAAAGACAATGCAAATCCAATCAAACAATCACATGTTCTATGTGGGACAGTTGTTCTGTCCCACTGTGCTACTCAGGTCCAAAGTTTAACCTCCAACTCAGACAACTCAGACACTTCAATGCGTTCCCATTGGCTACATGCACAGACTCATCTGATTGGTAGTCCAGAGTGTAGATCTAAAGTAGTTCATGAGGTAATGGAGGATGTTAAAAAGCCTGATTTGTACTTGCGATGCGACATGTGAGCTTGCAGATCGTCTGTTTTCCGTGCACGGCACGGCACACAAGCAAGTACAATATGGCGTAAGTCTGCCTTAGTGTGTACATTGTACCATATTTGGAAGGGACTTTCTCTTGTTTTGTTTGACAGGTTGACAGCTTCAATGATCTGACATCTGACCCTTGGCATATTGACCAAACATTGACCATCTTAATATGGTGTTTAAATTAAGGCTAGAGCAGTTACACAGTGTGACATAATGTGTGAGTAGTATTATTACAGTAATAACTACAAACTCATTTTAAGTGCAACATTAACATTTAACCGCATGTTTCCTTATTTAGGTTTCTGGCCATACTTTCATTGTCTTTAATGAGGTCATGAGATGCATTGTGTTCTTTAATAGGTGAAGGATGCAATAAATTGGAAAATGTATGTCTTATATCTACTGTTTTATAATACCTGTTTACAATGTTGGTTCTTTTAACCTTATACTGTGCTATTATTTATACATTTTTAATAAATAAATAAAAAGTGGGGTGAACAGTGGCCTTATTTTGATGTAGTAAGTAAATGCTCCAATAACGACTAGCTTTTGTAACTGAGGACATGCAGGTTGCTCTCGCTTTTATTTCCAGACAAGGACACACGTCATTATCTTGTTTCAGAACAGGCTTTCTTATATATTTATACATGGCCAAACATCAATAGCAGGCGACACAAACACATAATAAGCTATATTAAGAGTTGTCAGTGTCACAGACCACAGACAGACATTTGCTGCTGCGTACACGATCTCTGACTCATAACAAGCACACCTTCCTCCTGTATTATTCTGTGTGACCTCACTGCCTTGTCAAGTCACTTCACTCTGGGATTGCAGCCAATAACTGTGATGGTTTTTCATTGGAAGAGGGGTTTTGTTATCATTATGGCTTCAGTATCTGATGGGGAAGGATTCCAAAGGGCAAAGCACTGCCATAGTGCTCCCATAAACCATTTCGGAACACTATTAGAATGTATTAAAATTATTATAATAATCAATCCCCTGACATAGTGTTTTTATTTGTATTTATTTTTATCCATGTGTTTTAACAGTGAGATTTATTTTGTATATGTTATTGTTCTGCCCTGTTGTCTATCTCAGATGCTCAGTGTTGCTCAGTGTCCCCCCCCTATGGGTCAGACAATCCCCACTTTGAGAACCACTGGTGTAGCTTGTTTACAGGACTCCCTCTAGATTACATAATCGTGACCTTTAGATAACACTAGATAACACATTTAGATAATTCCTGTCGCCTGGCTGCTTAATGGATTTCACTAGCAAAACCTTGGGGGCAGGGGGTTCATGAATATAAAACTGATATTAAGTCAATGTGTCACTAAAATGTCATTTATATACTGTATGTTGTGGTGAGTGATTCCTACTGTCCACACTGTCCACGAAGCTGGCGGGTCAAGTCTTTCGCTTTATAGGAATGTTTCATGTTTGTCATTATCATGTCAGCTTTTCCAACTTAAAGTAAATGTTCTACCCAAAATACAATGCCCCCCCATTGTATCATAATAATCAAACTCAATGTACAGTATTGTGAGCAGCTGTGTTTCGATTAGAAAGTCTTTGAATTGGCCTCTCGACATTTCCATTTTCACATCGGGCCATTTTGCTCCTGCGTCATATGATGAATATATACGATGAAAATAGACAACATGTGAATATGGTCAATTATATTCAAGATTCAATGTGCATATATGTACTAAATACAGCTGTGGCAACATAAGCAGTGAAAAGTCTACCTACGGCAGCCTCAACAGTATAGACAAATATAAAAACCTACAATAAAATGGTCATACAGTAAATTGCAAAAAATCTGTGCAAATATTATATAGCCTATAAAAAAAAAGAAAATAGCATCTGCACAACCGTAGTAGCCTGGTTAATAAACCAGACCGAATCAGCCGTTGGCAAAAAAAAGTTGCCTACCAGCGGATTACGGTCTGGCGAGGCTCAGTAGCACGCCTCTTTCCTACAGCAGAGAACAGGTCGGACCAATCGGGACACGGTATGCAATATAGGCGGGCTTTGGTACAGTGACGTTCAATGCTTGAGACCTTTGACTGACAGTAGCTCTGACCAATTGCGTCGAAGAGAAAATGTTCCCCGGGAAATGAAATCCAAGTGGAGCCAGCCCAGACTGATATACCGCGACAGTGTTGTGTGATATTAGTCTGGTTTATTAGCCAGGCTACAACCGTAGTGCAGTATAATACTGAATTTAGGGACAGTGAAATATTGGAGTTTACTTTTCTGAATGACACTAATCCTAAAATATTTTATTTTAGGATTAATTTACTGTACAGTAAGTACTGTATCAAAAGACAACTGGCTATGCCTATAATTGCACACAGAGATTTGAAAGACTTCTCTGTGTGCAAAGGTGAGTAAAGCAATATGTGAGTATTGATGTATTGAAGAGCAGACCAAGTGAGCCGATCCCTGTCAACCAGAGTCGTATACAACTCCGTTCATTTCATGGGGCCAGTCCAATGGCAGCTCTTCGACTTCTATTGGCAAAGAGTGACAGGCCTGAACCGGAAGTTTACGGAATGCATTGGAGTCTATGGGCTTTAGAGTGACAAACAAGTTACAGTACATGAACCACGTGACCGGGCTGTTTTCTGTCCCCTCATTGGCAGAACTCTCCTTTCGATGGCTCTGCTGTCAACCAAGTATTAGTTTACTGAGTGGTTTAAACCTGGTGCCCCTATTTTGGGCAGGTCGTTATAGAGACGAACATTGTCACAATGCATCACAATGGGATGGGTTGTGACTTGTGAGCTTGTCGATGGGGTGACATGAAACTGAAAAAGACGTGGTTAGAAGTGGTTATCAATACATGCACAAACATTAATCTTGTTTTCCACTTCCCTGAATCACAAACCAACTTGAATTTATTTACTGCTTCACAATAAAACCTGTCACAAGAAAGCAGTTCAAGAGAAACGTTATTATACAGCAGGGGTCTGCAACCTTTTTGAAACAAAGTGCCATGTTTTTAGTTTCTAGATAGTCAGTGTGTCACTTTAATTTAACACCACACCACAATTCCAACATGTTTTGATTGTCTACTAGTACGAATATAACCTTTAACCTTTTTAAATATTCTTTCACATTGTTATAATGACTCATTAGACTCAGAGCAGAGCCCTCCTATCTCCCTCCCCAGTCAGAGTTCAGAGTTTTAATGAATGTAGAATGATGTAATTTACATACAAATATGAGTGAATTCATTTATTTGACTACATTTTTGTAATTGTTTATTTACCGGCAATTGGGTTTTTTTATGCCAGTGTGCCAGTGATCACCCTCCTTTGTGCCAAGGTTGGCACCAGTGCCAAAAGGTTGCCTACCCCTGTTATACAGCAGGGGTTCTCAACCCGTGGGTCGCGACCCCTCGGGGGGGTCGCCAAATTATTTTAGGGGGTCCCCAAATTATTTTCCAAAAAATATATATATATATATATATTTTCACGATTTTTCAAAAATATCAGACCTACAAGCTCGTAGCGCGCCACTCGGTGGCGCGCTATGAGCTTGTAGATCTGCTATTTTTCAATAGCTAAATTATAACATAATGCTTAAAACACCAAAAGGGGTTCCCGCCCAAAATGGGTTAAGGTTATTGTAGCAGTCAATTTATATTGGGGGTCGGGAGGGGGCGGGGCGGGGGTCCCGAGACATTGCCAAAGCATTTCCAGGGGTCCCCGGCCAAAAACGTTGAGAACCCCTGTTATACAGCATTGAACAGCTGCCAAGGGGTTAACCATGGCTGACTGAAACTCAAACCTAATTGGATTTACAGTGATATTTGTGTGTTCAATATTTGTTGAAGAGCATTGGTACACATACAGTATTGATTGATTGAGATTGATATTGACAATGATTACATACAATATTACCACCATCTATTCTAAAGGATAAAAACACAAGAAAGCTGAGTGCATGTGAGTACAATAAGCTCAGTGGTGCTACATCTTGTGAAATTATCATGAATGTCGCTAACCTTAGAGAAGTAATTATGAAGATATCTCGGAGTGACCTTTTTACATATCCTGTGAACCACAGTTTTATTAAATGAAACTCTCTCATCCACACTGAGCCACTTGACGCTATTAAAATGAGCAGGGAGAAGGTGTGTTCTGGGGTGGAGTTTTAGGATAACCCTAACTAGTGTATTTTGTGAGGTCTGTAGCTTATTTTCCAAAGGTGCACAAAACAAATTGGACCAGAGCCCCTGCCAATATTTCCAGAGCATTTTTATTTGAGAACAAGGATGTTGTAGCAAGGAACTTCACTCTTTGGTTAACCGTATTTATTCCCTGCAGTGCCATACTCTCTCCGGATAGGTTATTGTCCAATATACAGCCAAGGTAGCCTACTTCATTGAATCTTTGGCAGAAACTTCAAAGTCACCAACTACAACCCTGAACTCAGAGGACTTATTTATTTTTGTTCTAGACGCAAAGAGAATCAACAAAATTTTGCCAAGATGTAGAGACAGCACTAGCCAGGAGCTAATTTGGAGTAGCTCTAAATTTAATCGGAGTTCCCAGAAGTTTTTCGCCAGCTCCCGCATTACAAACCGGAAGATACAGATCATCGTCACAGCTGACTGCATGTCATTAATGTATAGTCAAAAGTACACATGATGTCCTAGCTCAGCAGTACCAGGCATTGATATTAGATAGCAATAGCCTGCAATCCATCATCATACCCTGCATCTAAAACACTGTATTCCTCCTGGTGATGGATGGCCACTATATTACAGTAAACGCATGACAACCCATCATGGTCTGCTCATATAGAGACTCTGTAACTGTAACACATTCTCTGTATCACGTCTTCATATTGCTACTGCGGTCTTGTATTCATTTGCAAAACATGCTGTGTTTCATGCCCGCTAGGCATATGGGCTGATGTTCATGTGTGGCCACCTCTGACTGAAGGCTATAATTAAGGAAGGGCAACAGTGACCGTATGACTGACAGTGCTCGGTTTGAAATATTAATCTGAACTTCTGAAGGGGTCTGGAGACATTCAGGATCCTACTTGACTTCCCAGGATTACAACCACACTGACGGAGGCGAGTGCACTATAACTATAGGCCCTACATGGGAAGAGCTAAGCATGCATAATGGATGAACTGGATCGGCTGCGTGCCTGTTGTCTGTGTCGATATGTTAGTTGACATAGCCTTATTAATTTCTCATTTAAAAACGCTGGTAGACAGCATTTCAATTTCAGAGAATCTAAAATGTAGATCAGGTCAAGGCATTTTCATAATTGAAAGTTATACAAGAGTATGCAAATGTGGGTCTTGCATCCTGTTTAAACAATACTTTGGATTTCCTTTAATAAGCCATCCAGCCAACAACATCAGTTATGGGCATGCCAGTGTGCCCATACCTCCTTTCACACCGTGAGACCTCTAATATGGTATGCATGATGTGGAATAGAACTAGAACTAGACCTGAAGAAAGAAAGAAAGAAAGAAAGATAGAAAGAAAGAAAGAAAGAAAGAAAGAATCACTGACAAATTACTGCATTGGGATGTGATTCTAATTTGGTCCTGCCATAATCGCTCACATGACAAGATACACCATTCAGTGGATGTTTTAATGAAGTCGGCCTATTGGTAGCCGGATTAGCCGAGCTCTGGAAATGAGAATTTATTTCACTGCACTTCAGAGAAAGCAAATTAACTATTGAGTTTTCCATATGTATTGATCAGCGTCTGATTCTGAGAAACAGCAGCTCTGGAATGGGATGATAAGATACGCTAATTAATCTCCTTTATTATAAGTTATAATGAACAAACATCAGAGCCTGTTCGAATAGCCTAACTACTCATTCTGATGTACGGCAAAAGTGCAGAACCTGCATGCGTGTGCGTGCATATGTGCATGCGTGCGTGCCTGGCATAACTCGGACAGTGTCCAACCGTTCGGTCTCAAACTTGGTGTGTGTCTGACTCTCATATAACCCCGAGCTGTGCAGCAGAAATCATGAATATATGATGGCCCACAGGTTATAGAAATTCTCTGTGTGTTCAAGAGATTGTATGCATGGGCTTCGACGGTTGGCCAGCCCAAACCGTCGGCTTCTCGGATTGGCAGAGCTTCACGGATTGCCCGGGCTTCACATAACATTTGTGTCACATAAAGGGTAACAGGCGGAACACTCTCCCAAAAACACACTTCATGAAGGCACGATTTGCCTTCATGGACCGCTTCCCCCCAACGGTTCTTGAATTTGTTTTACTGAGGAAAAGGTTAGGTTAGGTTAGGTTAGGTTAGGTTAGGTTAGGTTAGGTTAGGTTAGGTTAGGTTAGATTAGGTTAGGTTAGGTTAGGTTCTGGCATAATTCTACTGAGGTTAGGTTTAGGAATAAGGTTAGTTTCTTCTGGCATAGTTTTACTGAGGTTACGTTTAGGAATAAGGTTTGGTTCTGGCATAGTTTTACCGAGGTTAGATTTAGGAATACCTGGTGGCACCGACTGTGTGGCTCCAAATAGGCCGGCGCTGTCCTGTTTTGGTTTTAGGCCTTGATGTGACTGACACAGCTTTTCATCAGGGAGGTTACATTAACGGTAATCTGTTTGGACTGCCAGTGCACTGCACACATACATTTAAATTATGTTAAGAAATAAACAGTAGATGGAAAATGAGGATATGTTTTATATGGGTGTGACATTGGCTTGAGGTCGAGAACTGTCAGTGATTCGTTTTTCCCCCACTTTGTTATTGGACTCAGATGGCCTTACATCACATGCAGAACAGGTACTCATCAGAATGGAACAAAGTCTCCATCTGCTGGTTGTAAGAGGAAAGTACAACGTTCACTTTTCATTTTGACTGAACACTGAAGTATACTATTCTTAATCTAAGACATTGATGCAAAAGCAATATATCACTCATTCTTGACAATTGAGATAAGGGACAAAACCTGTTTCAAATCAGATTTTTTTTTTTATAAAACATTAAATTGAAATTGATGAATTTGTAGACACAGGTCTCAACCACCAATCATCAGAAGGAACAGGTTTTTGGCAGAACATTTCTTTCTAAAATGTGACATTATGCACTTCATAACTGATTTACCGGTATGTCAACTCCATCAGACACTAAAATCCCAACAATAATATAAAGTCCCAGTTATCTTATGACATTCAGTATAAGTTAAGTAATAGAATTAATTTCATACATTTATTCTGAAATATCCCATTTTTAAATTCCTTCATTTGCAACCTTTACAACCTCCCCTGCCCAGGGAAGAGCACCGATTGGCGGCCACAGGGAGATGCGCCCCCTTGGCTGCCCTGGAAGTATGGAGACCCCACCCCAGGCAACAGTATTTTCGCTTCGAAAGCACAGATCTACAAGGTAGAAAAAACTAGCCTTCTCTCAGGCCCGCCGCTGTGACCACTGACCATGATAGGCTAAATACATGGATTTTTGGGTACAGAGCCTGCATTTTAACCAATTCAGGTGGCATATAAAAATCACCCCTGTGTGAAGTGAGGGGCGCTAATATATTAAAGTCTAACTCATGTTGCTATGATTAGGTGATATAATGGTGATGTAAAACAATATGCCTATAATTGTATCTCTCGAGTATTGCGCAATGTCTGACATCTCTCTACCAGCCACATTATACCGGGATATACAACAGGTGTCCCCCGTGGCACAATCGTTATGTGATGCTCAACCAACGGCACATCTCCCACCCAATCACACCGGCCAATCACAATTTGCATCCTCACTTTTCCGATTGTCAGTAAGTGTTTTGAGAGACTGGTGAGAGATCTGCTCCGTACTGCCTGCCACACTGGACACATGGCAATTTGCTTATCGTCAAAATCGATCAACTGATGATGCAGTTGCCTTGGCCGTACACTCTGCACTCTCCCACCTGGACAAGAGGGGGAAGAACAGATGTGTACGGATGCTCTTTGTGGACTACAGTTCTGCCTTTAATACCATCATACCAACCAGACTGGACACAAAGCTAAAGGACCTAGGCCTGCACTCGACCATGTGCAGCTGGATACTTGACTTTCTGTCTGGCCGCCGTCAGGTGGTGAGGATGGGCAACATCACGTCGGACCCCCTGACCCTCAACACAGGAGCCCCCCAGGGCTGCGTGCTGAGCCCTCTACTCTACTCACTGTACACACACGACTGTAAAGCCAAGCACAGCTCCAACGTCGTGATCAAATACGCGGACGACACAACAGTGATGGGCCTGATCGACGACGATGACGAGACGGCCTACAGAGCAGAGGTTCGAACACTGACACAGTGGTGCCACGAGAACAGCCTGGCTCTAAACGTCAGCAAAACCAAGGAGCTGATCGTGGACTTCAGGCGGCCAGAGAGAGAGCACGCACCCATTGTCATCAATGGTGCTGCAGTGGAGCAGTTCAGCGACTTTAAGTTCCTCGGGATACACATCTCGAGGGACCTGAAGTGGGCCGCACACACAACCAAAGTGGTGAAAAAAACGGCTCTACTGCCTGAGGCGCCTGAAGAAGTTCAGAGTGAGTCCCCGCATCCTCAGAGCATTCTATAAGAGCACCATCAAAAGTGTTCTGACGAGCGGCACCACTGCCTGGTTCGGGAACTGCACCGCTGCAGAACGGAAAGCACTGCAGAGAGTAGTGTGAACAGCACAGCGAATCGTGGGAGGGGAGCTTTCCCCGTTCCAGGAAATACATGAGAGACGTTGTGTGGCTATTGGCTAAGGCTGAAAACATCATCAGGGACATCCATCACCCCAGCGAATATGAGACGGCTCGCCCCTTTTCCAACTCGCCCAAAGCGGCGAAGATCGGTCGCCTCAACGGGAAGAGCGGTCGCCCCAACGGGAAGAGCGGTCGCCCCAAAGCGCGGAGAAGTCGCCCCCAAAAGTCCGGAGAAGTCGCCCCAACAAAGAGAGAGAGAGATTTTTACATGTAGCTGTTATGTCTCACTGGCTGTTTGATTGTGCTGCGCTCTTGCATATTACATTTTAAATTCCTGTAATCTATAGGACTATATGGACCTGTATTGAGGTTGGAGCATTTGCATTCTGTAGGCTACATTCCAGGCCATCATTGATTAATTGACTTAATTCATGGGATTCTGTTCTACAGAATGGTCCATCATCAAAGGTGTCTGGCACACCCTAGCCTGGAATGTGAATGTGACACACACACACAGCATACAATAACATAAGGGCAGAGATAAATCAAAGTTGTATTGTATTGTATGTAGTTCATGTACTTCCATGAAGTACAAAATAATACAATTTTATGTAAGTGGGAAGCAACAAGAACTTTAGTGCCACCTGCTGAAATAAATGTAATACAATTTTATGTAAGTGGGAAGCAACAAGAACTTTAGTGCCACCTGCTGAAATAAATGCAAAATTGCAGGTAGGCCTATATTATTATGTTATTATTATTATTATGTATATTCCAGAATGGAATTTCAAGTACTGTACTTTTAGGCAAACATAGCAGAATAGTACAACAACAACTAATTTCATGGAGGAATGGAATTTCCAGAACAATGGAGGGGAGCTGAAATAAATGCAAAATTGCAGGTAGGCCTATATTATTATGTTATTATTATTACCATGACATGCAACATAAACATGAGTGCATATGGCTGTGTCCCACGTTTAACATAATGGTAGTAGTAGTAGACTAGTATGAAAGTCTGTGAAAGATTCCACGTAAATTGCACGCTGCCTTCATGATTTGAGTGAGTGCATATGGCTGTGGCCCAAGTTTAACATAATGGTAGTACAACAACAACTAATTTCAGTAATGGAGGAATGGAACACCTTTCCAGAATGGAATTTCAAGTACTGTACTTGGAATGGAATTTCCAGAACAATGGAGGGGAGTAAGCCATTCATTATCCATGCATAATTTTCATTTGACCAACAACAAACTGGTTCTAACTGGTTCTAAATGTTCTCCTTTGACAAACAATGTTCTAATATGAGAAATAAGGTAAGCGAGCCGTCTTCACTTTTCGAAATTCTGTGGCGAGCCGTCTTCACTTTTCGCGGGGGCGAGTTGGAAAAGGGGCGAGACGATCTGGTACCACCCCAGCCATAGCCTGTTCAAGCCACTTCCGCGCCCACAGCCAGGCAAACACTACATGAGCATCAAGAGCAGCACCTCCAGACTCTTGAACAAGAACTAGGACTGGTGACACCGCACAGACTGAACTGAATTGGTCTCTTGTTCTAGTAGAGACTATACTTTATATATACACATAGGCTACATCACTATTATTTATTTTGATATGCATACATATTGTACCATGTAGATTAGTCATGTACTATGCACTTTATGTCTTTATTTTAACTGCAATGATGAGCCTGCACAAACAAGAATTTCACCCATGTTACTTGTAATGTGATGTGACAATAAATCTGATTCTGCATGTGACCTCGCCCTTTAGTGTGAGGTCGCTTCTCACCCTCAGGTGAAAAGCTGGTATTGGTATTGATAAAATAAATGATCATTCTGTGTGATATAATTGAGGATTGAGGGGGGAAATAATGAGCAACAGATGGATATGTTGTTGGTTTTATTAGTCATTTTGAAACAAGGCAAATAAATTATCTCAAACGATAGGTACTGCTCAATTAACAACATTCTCCCTGTACCTATGTAGTTTCTTACTTGTAACAAACTACAAATAAGTTTCCTCTTGTAAAATCATGTTTTGCAGATTATTCATTTGACCAAATTATTAATTCAAGCAGAAACCTTTACCACAGGCTGCACAACTGTGTTAAATTGAACGAATGCTCATGTTGCTTTTCAGATAACCAGTTTGAATAAAACATTTGCCACAAACAGTGCAACTATAGGATCCCTGTATGAATCGCCATGTCTTGCTTATATCATCATGTGTGTCTAAAGCTCTCTATTACATGACGCCTTTATCACAAGGGCATTTTCCTTTGTGTGAATCACCATGTGTTGCTTCAAATTTGCATTACGAGTAAAGTCCTTGCCACAAACATGGCAACTGTAGGGCTTTCCCCCTGTATGGACCTGGACGTGTTTCTTCAGATGAATCAGCATGTGTTTCTTCAGATCATTATTTTGAACAAAGCCTTTGCTGCAAATTGTGCAACTATAGGGCTTTTCCCCTGTATGAATCATCATGTGTGTCTTCAGATTTCCATTAACATTAAAACCTTTGCCACAAACTTTGCAACTGTAGGGTGTTTCCCCTGTATGAATCCTCATGTGTCTTTTCATTGCACTAGTTGTAACAAAGCCTTTGCTGCAAATTGTGCAACTATAGGGCTTTTCCCCTGTATGAATCATCATGTGTGTCTTCAGATTTCCATTAATATTAAAACCTTTGCCACAAACTTTGCAACTGTAGGGTGTTTCCCCTGTATGAATCCTCATGTGTGTCTTCAGATCATAATTTTGAACAAAGCCTTTGCTGCAAATTGTGCAACTATAGGGCCTTTCCCCTGTATGAATCATCATGTGTGTCTTCAGATGTCCATTAACATTAAAGCCCTTGCCACAAACTTCACAACTGAAGCGACTCTCCCCATTGTGACTCATCATGGATGTTGTTTGTTTTGATAATTTATTTGATGATTCTTGGCTCAAATGCAATCTTTCTTCTTCCACTTGAGTTTTGTGTGCTTTCAGTATGTTTAAATGTGTCTGTTCTTCCCTATTCTCCTCCCAGTCATCACTGTCTTCAGTGTCAGATTCAGAACAATGCGAAGAGACATTTAGACCAGTAGATAGTTGTAATACTCCACTGTTCTCTACATCAGCTTGTGTTTCCATGTGTTCAATTGAGGTGCTGACTAGAGGCTCTCTCTCTATGGAGATGTTTTCATCATAATCTTCACTTTTCATTGCTAGTAGTGTATGTGGTGACCCATCAGCACCCTCTAGTATTTGATGTACGTCCTCCTGTTCCTCTTTAATGTGCAGAGGCTCATCTTCACGTTTCACTGCTAGTGATGTATGTGGTGACCCATCATTATCCGCTGCTCTTTGGTATGCATCCTCCTGTTCATCTTTAATCTGTGGAGACTCATCTTCACGTTCCACTGCTAGTGATGTATGTGGTGACCCTTCAGCATCCTCCTGTTCCTTGTTAATGTGTGGGGGCTCTGGTACCTTCTGTACCAGACTGGAGCTCCACTCCTGCCGTTCAGGGTAAACCTCTTGATTTAACACAGTGAGGTGGAAGGAATCTAGACAAAAGATGACATATGAGAGTAAGACATGAGTTTGAAATTGTCATTTTACACCAATAATAGTTTTGGCATATTTTAAGATGCAGTACTAATGTACTACAAAAAATGGTTTATAAAATACATTTGGTAAAAGTTACCAGCTGCAACCATTCCGAATAACCTATGCATGTATAGCGTAACTTGGACTGAAGTGAAACAAAATTCAACAACCAATTAAGGTCATGCATTGCTCTCATTACATATGAAGTGCAATTCATGGGCTAAATGTGCTAGTTTACTGTATATCAATACTAATTTAATCTACTGTACTACTCAAAGCAACTTTGTACCTAAAGCAACTCAGTGAAATGGATTTAGTGATTTTACCAACCTGCTCTGTGTAGTTCAGCGTCTGGTTTTAAAACAATATCCAGGTGTCTGCGTTGGCAGTCAATCTCTTGCTTGAAACAAAAAGCTTGGTCCTCGTACTCTGTTATAATTCTTCCAACGATGCCCATTATCTTGTCGACAGCAGCTGCAGATAGTTGCTTGTTTACCAAGGAATTCAATGTTTGCAGTAAAGACATATAGTAAGACATATTGTCAGCTCTTTGTTTTCTTGATCCAAATAGACCAACAATAGGAAGAAACTGCACAACTGTTGGTCACCGCTGGTCCCTAAACAGCAATCCTCAGTCAAATCCAGTAGAAAATAATTATCAGACCAAAACTACATAGGCTACCATGCAGTCTACTATATTGCTGCTCTCACCAACTTGTGTGGACTAGTGTGTCACAAAACAGAACATAGCCCTGCTAAATACTCAATGATGGGGTCTGAAGGGCCAATCAGAGTGGGGGGCGGGACGGGGAAACAGAATAGGCAAACATGCATGGGCGCAAACTAATTGGTTAACTGGCTTCCACTTAGCATTTAAAGGCTTTGCCTATACAATAGGCCTATCTCACAGAATTTCCCCGCCCCCTTAATACGCCCCCTTTCCGCGTTAGTGGTGATAGCGTGATGTCACTCCATAGACACTACATGTTAACAGAGGTAATTTAGTCTACAACTTTACAACTTTTGTTTTCTCAAGGTAAGGTTTGTTCTATCTGTTCGAGCTGATTTACCATCTTGTTTGCTTCATAATAATATTGGTCTGTCACATTTTTACATTAGGAAATGTACTTAGATTCTCCAGAGAAAAAAACGTGTAAATGCTAATGTTAAATGACACCACTATCTACCGGAAGGGGACGTGGAAAGGGGGCTGTGAGATAGGCTTATAGCCATGATAGCATGACCCTGCTAATGTTACTTTATTTATAAAGATTGTGCAATTTAGGCAATTTGCTCCCGAAATAAATGAACAAACACATCTTCATGTGGATCTGGGGTCGACATAGAAACATGGGAGAAGAACACAAAGAGAAGAGGAAGAGTTCCTTTAAATCAGTGATTCTGAACCGTTTGTATTCCAAATGCCGGGTGGAAAAAATATACAATTTTACAATATATACAATATATATATACAATAATATATACAATATACATTATAATTGTGCATAAGCCTATTTTCGATTGGTGAAAAACAACATCAACAACAACATAGAGCATATTTTTGTATTTGTAATATTGGTGAATCCTGCTCTGTGTACAACTAAGATAAAATTGCAAAGGACTATCAAAGTAGCCTACTACGTAAAATATTATAGCACAGCATGAAGGCACTTTATGAAACAATATGTTATACTTATGCCATAATATAAGGAACAATAATGCATATATAATCCAGAGTAACATTAAGTATTTTCCCCTTCTGGTAGACTATACAGAATCTTTATTATTCTTTCAATGTATCATGCACCAAACATATTTAAATAACATGTGGTTATGGGGTATTGATTTATAATATTGGTCTCTTAATTGTACACCAACTGGCAATGTTAAAAACACTCCACTAATATTGTTTGGTATATTGTCAACATTATTGTAATGACTGGTGCTGCCACACAACAGTGTTATCATTATTTCGTAGTACTTACTGACTGAATTGCATCTCAATGGTAAACGTATCTAGACCAAACAATTGCAAATGACCCACCACCATACAGACAAAACTATGTAAATCTGCTTGCAAACCTGCTTGTCTGGCTGAATTACATCTGAATAGTAAAGCTATAGACAAATCAATGACACGGTGGAACAACCCCTAACTTGGGTAAAACAATGGTGATATAGCATTAGCATGCATACAATTTGTAACTTAGGTATTTAGCAGAGACTCTTAACCCTTGTGTCCGGGTAGCTTAGTCGGTAGAGCCTTTGGACCAAAAGTTCATGGGTTTGATCCCGGCCACCGCCAACTCAGCGAATGAGTAGCACGGCTTGGTGCAGCAAGTTGTGCGGGAAGTACTGGGAGCTGATGGTAGGTGTGGCGCTCCGCCTCAGCAATCCATCTCCTAGCACATTGTAACGGGGATAGACTCCCGCGTGTTACCGGCTGATACTGACAATAAGCCACTCCTGACCTACTTCTTAACCCAGAGCGACTTACTATAGAAACATGCAAATAGAAACAGAATGTTTCAAAATGTCAGCAAAAAAACGTCTGCATGTTAAACTACCTTTAATGACCAAATTACATGTTGACATTTTAAAGAAGGGTACCTCAAATTGCCATGCTGTACTTTAATATATTTGGATACTTTCTGGCCTTGGCACCCCATACATCAGTTATACACAATATAACTTTTTATTATAATATAATAATATAATTTGATTTATTGCAGTGTTATATTGTGTAACTCAGTCTGTAATCTGTATCACCTTACCCTTGATTATATAACAGTTGGCCTTAAGTGCTTCTAGTAAGTTGTATTTATTCTGTGTTCTTGGCTTGACACTACTCAGCCTGACTTCATAGATGTGGGGGGTGTGTCATTGTAATTATCATCATTGCAAAGAGCGGCTTGTTCATTGTTAAAACTTGCCCCTATCTGTATATAACACGCCTATTCTGTTGTTGTCCTCATACCTGACGAAGACCCATAAGGGGTCGAAACGTTGTCATCCTTTATTTCAAATACAATTTCCAGTGGGAGCTACTCAACAGTGTGCGGACATTCTCTCCTTCTCCTGACCCCATGGTGACACCTGGAAGAGGAGAACCTCAAGGTGAGGTTCTGATGGCCTGAGCCCAGGTGTGAGGGCTACACAGCTGTGATGATTGAATATATTGTCTACTTCTGGGGAGGGAGTACTACAAAACAAAGACAAGTACTGCAACCTGCTTTTGATGTCGACACCCACACATTGTTCAAACCACAGGTTTCCAGAGGGGAGGAACTACCATGGAGGATGGACCCAGCTGACTGGACGCAATAATGAGTCTTACATCTACAAGTTGGACTGTTGGACACCACCACAATGGCCTTTAATTAACACCAGAGGAACTCAACCATGTGCTTCATCAGGTCACTGCCATCATCATCGTATCATCCTCTTTGGAGGAGACATGATGACCTGTATGTCTTAGACTTGAGTCCTAGCCTCAAGACGTTATGCAAGCTAGCAGTTATTCAGTACGTCTGGTGGGAACTGGCAGCCATGACTACCAACATATAAGATATTTGTTTCCCTGGCATAAGGGGGAAATAATAACACCAGAACGTAAATAAAAAATCACACCCGTGTGAAGTGAGGGGCGCTAATATTAAAGTTCTCAACGGGCCCAAAAATTATGGCCCGGCCCGACCCTACCCTAACTGGGTCGGCCCGAGGCTCGGCCCGACCCTAACAATTACCATAATGTTAAGCCCGAAGCCCGACAAAAGCCCGACAGAAAAAGAAGAGAGAAAAAAAAAGCAGCGCGACGCGTTGTGAGCTTGTAGATCGGCGTTGCGGCACAGCGGCGCCGTGTCTCAGTGTGAAAGTGAGAAGGGAGATCAACGGATTTATCGAAATAAAGGATGTATGTAACTCACGTTAGAATAGGCTATTAATGTTCCATAACTTCCATTTCCAATCATTCTAATGGATTCCATACAGTGGTGGTGGTGACTGACTGGTGAGTAGGCTAAACACGAATAGCAGCTGCAGCTCCCTCCCTTAAGTTTCCTCTGAAGTGAAGTTGCTATACGTGTAGCGTGTAGTTATATATCACCATGGACCGTTTGGTGACGTTGATTAATAATTAGGTTTTATTTATCGCAGCCAGCTGGGTTAACGAGACTCAGTGCAACATGACGAAAACCTGACGCTTCTTCAGCTGTGATAATCCGATTGATTTTATAAAATATTTAAGCATATGGCAACTTGGCAAGTTAACTGGTGGTTAGTAGCTCGTTTGGTGCGCAAACCAGAGGGAAACCAGCGGTAGCAAGGCAAGTCTCACACCGTTCACTGTTCTCTCTACTGTACTGCCTGCGCGCAGTGCAGGACTGCGGGGCAGGCTGCAATTGCTGCTCTGGCCTCGTACACACATGCCGGACGGACATGATCTGTTCTGTCTGTGTTCATGGCCGCCTCAAGCTCAATGCTTTTCCAATGGAAGTCACGTGGTTTGACATGTGTGTAAGAGGCCTCTGAGTCTGAAATGCCAGTGCGATGCGACCCCCGTCTCCAGTCCTCCTCCTGTCACAAGTGAATCGACTAGCGCAGCCCTCTTCATAATAAATACATACAGTACAACACCCGGCCCGGCCCGAAAACGTCGGGTCGGGCCGGGCCTGGTCGGGCCTGGTCGGGTTCGGGCAGAGTTTGAGAACTTTAGCTAATATATTAAACTAACTCATGTTGATTAGGTGATGTAATGGTGATCTAAAACAAACGGTGACAAAACAAACTCTCTTTATTGTTAATGGCACCTAATGTTTGTGTAGGGACAAGATGGCGTAAATCGTTTTTAAAACAAACATTGCCTAGCGCCCCTCAACAATTAATATCCATTCCATCCCTAGTAAATATCACTTTGGGGGTGGGGTCCTTGGCAAGAAAAAGTTAGAGAACTAATGGGGTACTGTGGCTCAGGAGGTAGAGCAGGTCGTCCAATGATCCATGGGTCGGCGGTTCGAATCCCGGCTCCTCCTGTCTACATGTCGAAGTGTCCTTGGGCAAGACACTGAACCCCAAATTGCTCCCGATGTGCTGGTTGGTACCTTGCATGGCTTCCGCCGCAATCGGTGTATGAATGTGTGTGTGAATGGGTGAATGTAATGCACAATCTATGTAAAGCGCCTTGGATAAAGTCGCTATATAAATGCACCATTTACCATTTACCATTTACCATTTAAAGTGTGTGAGTGTTAGTGAAATGTTTGTTGGTAAAGAGAAATGCTGATGGCCGGGTGTGTGAGAAGCTTATTGTGGTACACCTCTTATACAAGGCTTTTGAGTTTTGGGAGGGTGGGGGTCTTTGTCTCCCCCTTTGCCTTGGCCTCAAGGGCCCTTTGGCTAGATTTGTGCTGTGATTGTGGTAGTTCATATTGGAGGTCAGGAAATTCTGCATTTATAATTCAAAGCAAACACATGAATAGGAGATACAGACCAGAGACTCCTCTGAGGAAAAGTAACCCACAGGTGTTTCCAATCTATGCTTCCAATCTATCACACTGTACAGTACATCCATCCATCCGTCTGTCCATCCATCTATCATCCATCCGTCAGTGCGTCCGTCCATCCATCCGTCAGAAATAATGGAAGGACACACTATGCTAGAGTTCTGTTCATTTGAAAAGTTCTGATCAATATTTGAGAGTTCTTCACTTCCATGATGGTCAGGTGACATGAAGCCGGGAAGGAAAGGTGCTTCACACCAAACCACAGCACAGTTCAGACTGCTCTTAGCACATCTCATCAGACTATTAAGCCAGCGGCCCATAAAAATGTCTCCAGTGTGATATGCCATCATCACATCGCACCATAATTTTCTTGAACAACACCTTACAGTTGAGTGAGCATGCTTTGCAATGCATAACCAGAGTGCAACGGTGAATTAGGCATCAAGGGACACCCCCAACACTTTACGCTTATTAAACTGCAACTACAGTTTCAGAACTTTTCCTTGCCAGACAGAGCATAGAAGAACCTTGCTCTTAAGAGCAAAATGTGCATTCCACATTTTGCCTTCAACAAAGTTAAAACATAAGCTCTGTTCATACTTGACTGACACCAACTCTGACAATATGGCATACTATGTGTCAATTTGGACGGATAGGTGTCATCAGGTGATTCTCTGAAGCACCGATCCAACCGACATGCCCATAATATAGGCATACATTATAGAGAACTGATGGTCCAGAACCGCCGATCCGACAGCTATGCTCATATGGGGCGGCATGCCCATATATGGGCTCATACTGATGACACCAGGGATATCGCCAGAAAGAAAGAAAGACAGACAGACAGACAGACTGCATTGTTCCTCCTTGCATTGTTCCCGACTTGCATTGTTCCCGACTCGTTCACAAGTTATGTCTAGCCTGTAAAAAATACAGTTACAGAACGTGTCATGGTTGTATATAATTTGGGTAGTTAGAGGTGTGTGTGTGTGTGTGCATGCGTGTGCATGCATGCGTGTGCATGCGTGTGTGTGTGTGTGTGTGTGTGTGTGTGTGTGTGTGTGTGTGTGTGCGTGCGTGCGTGCATGCGTGTGAGAGTGCACACAGAATACTAAATGACTCCTCTAGCTGTCTCGTGTCTCCCTCTGGGCTCTCCAGCCTCCCCAGGCTAAAAAGATCAGGCCTGACTGCCTTCTTGCCTGGATATATACTGGTTAACAAGCAGTGGCATAAAACGCCAGCCAGCTAAATTGTATGTAACTTTTTAGTTCACACTAATGGTGTGGCCTTTATTGATTTCTTGTCTCCACATTCAGCATGGTGAAACACTAATGGTAATGGTCAATAAAAAACCATGAAGTGGAAGTTCTCAGTCCTCCTTCCCCCATGTTGACCACATTCCTAAAAATAGCCAGCCACTCAGCCTCTTCAGAGCAGAGATGCAGCCCTGTGACAACCCTGTGTTCATGTTCAATAAGAGCCAAGATACTTGTCTGTATGCTAGGCCTATACATGCTGAGCCATCCATCAAAACAGGACCACTTTGACTCCTTCCCCCTGCCAACAGCCATTCATATGGGCTGGCCAGCCAGATTCAGTAAATATGGATTGATGGCTTGGTGGATATACGACGTGTACTTTATAACACAATGAAAGGAACCCAAAATAACTGTGCCAAGCATGCAGGGATCGAAAAGGAACAGCAGTTTAGCAACAAGACCAAAGGTGTCTTACAGGGCACTGTGGGATGTGCTGTTTGAAAGAATTACTTTCACATTTCAAAAGAACATGTTTCCAATAGAAAAAAATGCCCTGTGCAAGTGGAGCTATACCACCCACTGTTTTATTGACTAGGCCTGTCAATGTGAACCCCTGCTTGCTGCTGTCTCCCTCTAACCCTTACGCTTATCGAACCTTCTCGTGGATAGACATTTCATGTGTACTGTTCAATAGTGCTGACATTATTCCCTCCTTCCAACCGATGACAACAAACATCTGTTTATGCTCATATGGGCATGCCCATATACTGTATATATAGTTCACAAACTTGAGATTGCTCTGGGAGTGGTATTCTGTTATTCTGATCACATTTTCCGTCTCCACTAAATTGTTTTTTGAAAGATGGTATAAAAATGTCTACACTCTCAAGAGTTAAATCAACACTGGGTGCAGATTTTTACTTTGTGTAGCACTGAACTCCACGGAACCAAGTAAAGGAAATACTTTCAGCCACTGATGCATAGAATGAATAATAACGAAAAAACAAAAACAAACCTGGGAATTGCACTTGTGTCATATGTATACATATACTGCTACTGCTTTTTCCAAATAAAATAAATATTATTAAAAAAAAAGAATGAATAATAACACCGAATTCATGCTGCCGATCTATACAATCACAACGCATTGCATCTGCAATGTGTTGTGAGCTTATAGAGCAGCTATTTTTGGTTCACAACGCTGTTGTGGGACAAAGTATATATCAGGCTTAAAGATAGCAAGTATAGTGATGTTACAAACAATGGAGGAAGAGCCTAGACACCGTGACAGTGTGGCACTGGTATGTAAAGAATGCATGATTAAAACCCTCACTCGAGTCTCAAATGGCATCTAACAATCAAATGTACACAGTGCTGCCTGAAATTTCTTAACGAAACAAAACGTGTGTGTGTGTGTGTGTGTGTGTGTGTGTGTGTGTGTGTGTGTGTGTGTGTGTGTGTGTGTGTGTGTGTGTTCGTTTACGGTGGCACTTGGAGAGCCAGATATTTTTTGAGGTGGTACTAAGGTTGAGAACTACCCGCCTTAAGGTGTCTGCTTCTAGCATTGATGCAGAAGTCTGCAAGTTCTAGTTCTAGAAGGGAGACCCCCGGGCAGATTATGGTGTTGTTCCTCTATAAAAACAGTACCAGCAGCCAAGATAGCCTAGTAGTAGTGGTATCGATTTACAGTACATTGCAGTCCCGGCCCAGACTATTGTTGCAGACAGTATATCACTTTATTTAATCCACTAGCTGCAGTTAAAGAGGCTGTAATTAGAAATGTGTCCAAAATATGTTCCGCGCAAAGTATGTTTTGTAAGTGGTAACATATCCTATGAAGCCCATATATAATGCATTATAAACACACTTGCAATATATAATCTGCGAACAATCTATAATTATAGTTAAAAGAACTCATATACATATTCATAATGCTTTATAACTATAAACACAAAGCATTTTATAATGATTTATAAGGTCATGTATAAATGCATTGTAATCTTCTTATAATCACTTTATATAATCATCAAACATTATAAAGACTTATGTGTTAATTAAATTCAATTCACCCTACGTATATAGGGTTAATTATGACAGCAATGATGTCATTTACTGACTCAGATGCCCTACAGCAGTGGTTCCCAAACCTTTTCATGTCAAGGACCCCCAAATTGACACTGATGAGCACTGCGGACCCCCATTGGAAATGATATGCCAGAGACCCCCATAAGAGAATATTTGTATGGTTCTGGCAGTGTTTCTCGGGCCGTTTCATTTCAAGGACCCCCAGTTTGACATGCATATTAGTCTACAGACCCCCATTTAATGGTATTTCTATCTCTGGGACCCCAAATTTATATTGTAAAAGTAAAACCAATGTTAATGTACCTTGAGAGTGTACAAATGGAACCAAATGGATGGTTCCATTTGTACACTCTGAGTTACAGACCCATAAGGGTCCATTTGGTTCCACACTATAATTATAATTTAGCTGGGTACCCCCTGGAACTCCCTCAAGGACCACTGGGGGTAAGAAGCACTGGAGCTTCTTAGAGCTCTCAGTAGCAACCTCATACAGTCATCATCAACTGTCAGTAATCTGATACAGGCTTGTTTGTACACCACAGGTGGGCAGCATTAGCATACAGATTACAGAGGTGTACGGAAAGTTTTAAAGTGTGAAATCTTCACCAGTACTGAGCACAGGCTAAATTTGTGACGCAGCATGTTTCCTTGAGCATACATCTTCCAACACTGTCTATTATGTCCTTGTCATCAGAGAGGTCATTTGAGATTATATGGCCCAAATATTTAATCTCACTGCAGAGGACAGAGCCAGAGAGATAAAAGTCAGGAAAGGTTAACTGTCTGTCTTAACGGCTTCAGACAATCATCCTCTGACTCTTTTAGCATTGAATTTAATATCAAGATCAACACCAGTATACTGTGAATAATAATGCTCTAATTTGCATAGTTGTAAAATACATCATAATAATGTTATATTGCAATATAATCACTGTTATAAGCACTCATAAATACAATGCATTTTGTAGGGCTTGCCCCTTGACTCAATGTAATGCCCCCTTGTCAATTGCAATAAAATGTGCATAATCAAGAGCACTTAATGCCACTGTAGCAGTGAAAACGCATGAATGCCTATCAAACTTTGCACTATAGGTATTTATAAACTAATGTCATATCCAGGTAAGTAGCAGAGTAACACGCCCACTATATGTACAATAGAATAGATAGCCTATTTGTGTATTTCCAAATCTTTCAATACATTACCATTCAGTGAACATCCAAATTGTAAGCTGATCACATGCATGTGTATGATTATATGACGACCAGTTAATGAAGTATGTGTAGTATACTCAAGTGGTTCTCAACCTGTGGGTCAGAACTTCCTATATGATTTGACAGTGAAGTGAAATGACAATTGATGGACTTTTAAGACCTTTTTAAACATAAAAAGGAGAGAATGAAAAAAGTCCATTGCAGCATCAAAAGTACTGTATAATCAACCAAACTATACTATACAAACTGGTCAAACACTCACTAAATTGTCAAATAATATAAGAAAGAGACTGGAACTGAGTCAAACTAAACATAATGCTTCAATTTCTATACATTCCATGTGCTTGTCAAGGTGCAGAGGTGCCCAGTTCAAATATGATTATTTGGGGGGTCCCCAGTTCAAAGATGATTTCATTCATATGATTGACAACAACTGCAGCATCATAGTGTGGTTTCCACCACAGGGACTAGCAATGATGCAAATGTTGGTGTAATCATGACTCATATTCAATCAAAACATAAGCTATTCAAAATCAAAACACAAGTCATTACCTTCGACATATCTAGGCTACAGTGGCTACTGAACAGGTGGATAATTTAGCTATGTCAAATCATTCAAATGGAATCGAAATGTTTTGGCTCAGCTGCTGCAGCAATGGTTAGTGATTAACTGTGCTATTATCTGAAAGTTTGTGATAGGCTACGCAGCAAAAAAAATAAAACACTTGGTTGGTTCCCATTCCATTTTAAATCCTACGCAGTTTAGGGCGGCCTCATGAGTCATGTGTAAAAGACAGCTAGGGGACATGCAGTATTTCACAAATAACTGCGGGCGGCGCTCCAGAGTAGCGAATATTTGGCTCTTTCACGCTTTATTCTTCTGGCACGAATCAACCCCCCTCCTCCTCTCTTCCTTGTACAGCGTGTATGTATGTGTGTGCGCGCGCGCGTGTGTGCGCACGCGTGTGTGTTGTGTGTGTCGGATAGAAAGTCAGCCTGGTTTCCAGCTGAGTGCTTGCTCTCTCTCCACAGTAGTGTGTGTATGTGTGTGTGTGTGTGTGCTCTGTGTAGTGTTGTCATTATTATCCACTCTGCTCTCAGCTCAGAATGGCCAGATTCACTCCGACTGAAACAAGAAGGCAGCAGCATCCACAGCAGCATCAGCACACTGCTCACTCCAACCTGGTTTTCACCGGACCGGGGGTAGTGCCACCACCACCACCACCGACCCACCAACAACAACAACAACAACAGCCACCGCCACCACTACTACTTGTCCCACCTTACCAGCACCAGTACCCTCAGATCACATTCCCGAAACCCATGAACGGGTCAGAATCCATTTCCATTCATCCGGAGAGCGGCAACATGAAAGACCAGGATGCCATTAAGCTGTTTATCGGGCAGATACCGCGGAACTTGGAGGAGAAAGACCTGAAGCCCCTGTTTGAACAGTTTGGGAAAATCCACGAACTGACAGTGCTTAAGGACCGATACACCGGCATGCACAAAGGTAACGTGGCCACCTCCCCCCCCACCCCCTGCACGGCTGCAAGGCCTATTGCCTAATAACAATAATCGCCTAATTAGCCTAATGTTACGCAAACAAAAATACTGTGTAAATAGTGAGTCTCGAAGTGTGTTTATTTATTTCCCCAGAGCCCTGTGCCACGTTTTCTTTATTTTTAATGCTTAATATGCTTAGCATATCCTCAATATTGTCAGATATGGAGTAATTCTAAGCGATTCAGAATTGTGCTTGCATGTTTTCGAGTAGCCTAGAATAAGGTGCGTATAGTGGTCCAAAACGCTTTTGTTTTTGAAACGCAATGCAAGTTTCCTTGCATTTCACGAGACGAGAGCGTGTATAAATTAGGATAGCCTATTTCTAAAAGAAAACCCCAAGAACCTCGAGCCTCCAGCCTAGCCTATATTTCGATATTCCATATTCTATACCGAATGTTTAGTTATTTTGGTTTACTAATTTCTTTACAATGCTATAGGGCAATATGCGTCCGGAATCGCATTCACCGTTATATCGATGGTGTTGAATTGCAATTGAATCGTGTTTTCTTTGCGCGCTCTCTCTCAGAAGTGGGGCAGAGGCGCTCGGAAAGGATGCATTTTTAAAGATCCATCCCCTCGCCAGTCCCATCTTTTCGCGCGGGGGGGGCGGCATCATTTATTCATCCTTAAGCTTTTCTTTAACATCAAGTGTGTGGATGGAAGGACTGCTTGCGAAACCAGAGACAACGAATTGGAATCAATTCTATAGCAGCCTACCACAATGTCTCAAAATAAGGACGCGAAAACTGTCACAAGATGACGGACACGGACGTCGCCTTGACGCCAGCAGCGATGCTGCGCCGCTAAAATGGAAGGCTCGTGGGAGAGGGATGCAACTATCAGTAGCCTAATATAGACCTATAACACAGGAAAACACAAGTGTTAAGTAGGTATTTCAGAATAATATCCCATGTAGTATCCATCCCAGGTGATATCATTGCTTTACAATTCGAGGTCCCCATATAACAGTCAGCCAATGTAAAGTAAAGATCATCATTGACATTCATCATACCAGGCACCACCAATCATCGAAATCATGGCAAATAGGCATAACAATGCACACTATTAGATCAACATTCAGCTGCTTGTATTATGCAAATACCTTTACCTCCCAATATGATCTATTCTTCTTAGCCATGCAGTGTCTAGCATCATTTGACCGGCATGTGTTTGCAAACCCACATGGGGGGCATAGCCTATAAACGTGGATAGCCTATAAGACCATGACCCCATGGTAATCCATCCTACAGCTACATGTTAAGGCTATGGTAGGACACAACACTCAAAGGCAACCACTCAAAGGCATGCATGGAGATGAAGAATCACCATTAGCATAATTTAACATAGACACATTTGATCACTATAATTGCTTATAGTAACATACTGTAGCATACATAGATGGGAATATATGATTCCTCAAAAACATATTTTCATACATGTATGTGTTAAAAGGCAACAATGTAATTTTATTTTAAGTTATAAGACTTCCCCAGAAGGTGCAAAATGCAAATGACAATGATAGCCTTTAAGGTAATTTAAAATCCATTCCTCCTCTTAAACATATAGGGCTAGGCCTATTCCTAATGTTTATTTTATTTTATTTTTATGTCATGCTCCTGCTGTGGGTGGAAGCGGATGTGCGGTGGCAGCTACAGTATATAAGAGAAGAGTTTTATTGGATTGACATTTACAGAGGAAAAATGACAATCAGTGACAGTCATGTAAATGCCACTTGTGACATGTGATATTATCACAGTATCATGTCTTGGGTGACATAATAGGCTCACTCGCCTCCTAATGTAAAGGTTGTCCACAAGGCATAGGTGTTTCTGTTGTTGATGAGGGATCAAAATATAGATTTTAATTCATCCTTTTGTTAAGCATTAGTATGCAAAGACGTCCCATCACTCCCATGATGGATGCACAGATGTATTAGCTCAAGCACAATATTAATCATAAAAACTAATAACACATTGAGCCTTCAAGGGAGATGTTGGCTAATTAAACCGGAGTAATCTCTGTTAAACTCAAAATACGTATACGATTCATTAATCTGTGAACCTACCATACTTAGATCTTTGCTAACTTTACCTAGTAATCTATTTGATATTGCAAAATATATACCTCTATGATACCTTATGGGTAACAAGAGAATTATGTTATGTAGATTGAACACTCACTGACATATTACATTAGACTATATTACACTGTGTATTACAAATATATTTCATGAAGTATTTAATCGGTTTACCATATTCTGGTCAAATCCAATGCCACTGAATCTAGAGGGTTTTTTATTATTGAAAAACATTCCTCAGTAGTGAGTGGCCTATTCATTTGAAATGACTGTGCGTGCGTGTCTGTCTGCATGCGTCAGTGCCTTATGTGTTGTAAAATATTATTGCTCTGCATTGCATAATCATTGCAGTATAGTTACCGTCCGACTGCTCGTTGTTGGAACACTGAAATCAGAGCCTGAACATTACACTGAAATCCTCAGTGTCATTTAACAACGAGAGTGTAGAAATCAAATGTAACCAAATGGACCTGTAAGGTTCTATTTGGCCACATTTGTACACTCTCTGAGCTGCAAATGAATAAATGAACAGTGACGATTATACTGCATAGCACTAGGAGGCATTCTTTTAGAGAGAGACTGGGACTTAGATGGATGTTTGAATGTTTATTCTGTAACCGAAATGTTTCAATGTGATATAAATGGCTGACTCAGTTAGAACAGGAAATATGATATATAACATTATTTAGTAGTATATTGATTTGTAAGCATGTATTGTGTGTTCACATTAGTTACGTCCCTATAGTATAATAATAATATTGATGATTATATTATATTATAAATTATAATACCACGTCACTTCGAATAATCTAAGAGATCAGGTTATCGTTTCATCCCAGGTTGTTATTATGTTATGCTTCACATGTGAAACTCAATTTAGTCTTATTTGTACATTTCAAACTAGTTTAGAAAATCTTGTTCAGTTTAATGAGTTATCTTAGAATATAATGATCCCCAGATCAAACAATGACAGTCAAAAAGTTTTTGATTCTTTTGTTTGGTTATTTTACTGTCAATTCCCATATTAAGCTAAATGGATTATAAGCATGGCTCTACTGGATTTATAATTTGGAAGATGCACAGTCAACAGTCCACACACACACACACACGCACGCGCACGCACGCACGCACGCACGCACGCACGCACGCACGCACGCACGCACGCACGCACGCACGCACGCACGCACGCACGCACGCACGCACGCACGCACGCACGCACACACACACACACACACACACACACACACACACACACACACACACACACACACACACACACACACACACACACACACACACACACACACACACACACACACACACACACACACACACACACACACTGTAAGCCTTATGGGTAATTAGACCAAGTACTGTTGTTCTGTCATTTGATTTTTGATTTTCATTTCACAGTCTTTCAGTTGTTATGTTTGTGTTTGTTTATTCTTTACTCTTTTCTTATACAACTTATTTCCCCCTCCCCCCGGGTAATCCATGAGGGAAAACATGGAATTAGTTTGTAAAGCGTGATAATAATGCGTGGCCATAATAACTTGACTCAAGAGGATTAGCAAATGTGCATTGTCTGAAGCAGCAGTCTCCTGGGTGATCAGCTGGTTGCCTCCCTAAACAGTGGCTGCCTCCGCCAATTAAAAATGCAGTCTAGTCTTCCTCTTCAAATGATTAATTCTGCCCACGCTGTCGATGGCCTGCCAATTATTGTCGCCCAATTGGTATTAATAGGTGGAGGATTTCCTGATGTTGAATTTATCACTGGCTGTGAAAACTTCTCCCTTTGCTTCTAATTAGCTTTCACTGACAGCACATGTGCAGAATTCACAGTGCGCGTACACACATGCATGTACGTGTACGCATGCATGAGCAAAAGCATGTGCATGTGCTTGCACGTACATACACATGACCGAGGCTTCGTTCCGTAAATGGTATTTTCTTCATTGCACAAAAGGCTGTTTGAAGGTTATTTTTATTCTGGGTTTCTGGAATTACTGGTTAGCTGACAGTTTCGCTTCAAGAAAATTGGACGTAAACATGAAAAGCAGGCAGCTGCCGTTTCGTTTCTCTGTGCAGTTCAGTGGCTAAAGATGGCTGGAGAAATGGTTTGTTTGTTTGCTCCTAAATATAACTGCATGGATTTCATAGTGACAGATTGGGGGAAAAAATAAATACAATTTCAAGAAAATGTCACAAAGCCACAGGAAAATACTGAGTGTTAATTTAATTCTGAGAGGGAATCAAGTCGAACCTTATGGGTGCATTTACACGCCTTGAGTTAGAGAAGGAGAGAGAGGCGAGATCAGCGAAGGTGTGTGTAGCAAGAATGATTCAGCACTGTGGACAGACAGACAGGGCAATACAAACCCCACGCTGCTTCCATCTGCTGGCTGAGGCAGCCAGTATCAATATTAAGCTAGTGTCGGGGGATCATTGTGTTAATGCATTTATAAATGGACCAGAGATATTGCCATAGACCTCAGCCAAGCAGAAGCACATTAAATCATGGAATAATCTAATGAAATATTTATTCAAGTTTTTATTTTTTTTAAATATTTCCCTTCGAGCTGGTCTGACGGATAGGGTATAACTGTCTGTGGGTCGTCCTTGCAATGAAATGAGGAAAGAGTGGAAAGACGGAGTGACAGAGTGAATAGTGAGACGGGAAGTCTACATGCGGTGCACGTCACACCAAACCAGATAGTATTAATATGGGACCATGAGTGTCCCTATAGGATTATGCCTGAATAGCCGTCGTGTTGACTAAACTAATCTGGGAATCTTTTGTTTGCCACATTCTCTAGTTTCCCCTCTTTCATACTTGCCTCTTTCATACACATCATAGATATGCGAGTGGGAGAGTGTGTCTCCGTGGCGAATGGGCTCATACGGAACGCATCTGAGACCACGAGAGTTGTAGGACAGCATCCCCCCTGAGGAAACAGATGGGAGCAAATTCACTTACAGACCATAAACAGAATCGTATATAGGAGAGTGTGGATAGCGCATGTGCACACACACACACACACACACAGACGGACACACGCACGCACGCGCACGCACACGCGCACGCGCGGCAGGCATGCATGCGTGCATGCATGCATGCATGCATGCACACAAACAAACACAGCTCTACGTTGATTCTCACAACCATAGACTGACAGCAGTTTATTGAAGGATCCTTTTATTTAGCTTGGATGTTTCAGCAGGTGGTGCACAGTCTGGCTTGACTGGCTATCAATGAAATTATGCAATCTTATGAAACCACAAGAATAGACACGAAGCTCAGCTTTCTTTTCTCTCTTGGCATCAAATCGTTCTTGTAAACTCACTATAACATTAATTGTCTGTCTCCATGTAGTCTTGTCAAATGATTTGGAAGAATTGAGAATAATGTTGTCTTCTGTCTGGGTTTTGTGGTTGAAGGCCACCAGGCCAGACTAATGCAATATCAGCGTTTGCTTCACAGCCCTTAAATGTCTGTAAATATTGTAATAAGCAACCGTGCTTTCCTCATAAAAGATGCAGCAGCTCAACTGGTTCTGACAGGCGCTATGGGCCTTGACTTCAGGATGAGGAGTGTTCTCTCTCTCGCCTCCTCTCTTTGCTGAGGAAAGTGGCCATCCATGCTGTCGACGCAGTCTTCCTCCACTGGGGGCTAGTGTCCACACACCAAACGCTCACCTGGCTTTCACCGTCTATACTTTTCGCCCCTTTTTCATGCCTGAGAGAGAGAGCCTTTCAGATGGATTGATTTTCTGCACCAATGTAACATTCATTACCGCGTGTTACAGTACAGTGTGTTCTTGGTATGTTGGAAAGCTCTTATTCCATGACCTTTGCAGAATATACTTGAACTCCAAGGTTGCCTAAAGGAGGAACAGAGATGCGACGTGTGTGTGTGTGTGTGTGTGTGTGTGTGTGTGTGTGTGTGTGTGTGTGTGTGTGTGTGTGTGTGTGTGTGTGTGTGTGTGTGTGTGTGTGTGTGTGTGTGTGAGAGAGAGACAGAGAGAGAGAGAGAGAGAAAGAGAAAGGAGGTCTGCAAGAAAATGCAGTGTACTGTAGATTAGCTTCATGGTTGAGATGTTTTCTTTGACTGTCAAACTTACAGCTCTATACTGTATACTGAATTAATGTGCCCTGCATAGTGCATTCAACTCAACAGGCCTGCCAACCTGCACGTATTTTGCGTAGAAACCACGCAATTCTAGGTCTCAGTACGCACGTACGAAATGCACAACGAAAACTATGCAATTTTCGCAGTTCCAGAGTGACTGCCGCGATTTTTATGGATCCCACCCCCAGTTCTAGGAATGTACTGTTGTGATTGGCTGGCTGGCCGGCTGGAAAAGCCAATTGAAGCGACGTTTGCTGCACATGGCGTCCTGACAGCCAATCAGCGTTGATGTTGTTCGGCAGAGCCGCGGAACAATGTTTGTGCTGAAACATATAACAACATGTTGAGGAGTAGGAACAAATTTTGCTCCTTATAAATGATATATACAGTAGTAGCAGGAATTATGTTAAATATATTGAACCGAGCCGTCTTGTCTGAACGAGCGGGTCTATTTGGCTCCACTGCCAAAGTTAAATTACGTATGTGTCATATCTACAGCCAATCCTGCAAACTTTATATGAAATATCGGACAGATCCCTCTTGAGCACATGACTATAGAGATACTGTGTAACGATTTGCGAGATCTTTGGACAGAATCTGGAGGAGTAATATCAAAACATGTGTTTTACAAAAGTCTGCCTCCTGGTGGCACTATAAAATGCAGATGTTAAAAATGCAGGTCAAAGGTTTGTCCTTGGCCTCTAGGGAGTATGCATGCAACGTTTCTTGCAGAATGGTGCAGTTATAGGTAAAATGTGAAAATCTACCTCATGGTGGCGCTATAATAGGCCGTTCTGGAAAATTTGGGGCAGTGGTTCGTTGGCATCCAGGGAGTGTGTGTGCAAAGTTTGGAGATTAGCTGTTAACGGACGGAGGGTCGGACACACAGACACATGGACGGAGGGCAAAACAACTCCCCATGCCTTCGGCCTGGTGGAGACAATAACCAATAAATAGCGTGTAGATTCTCTCAAACAATGAAAGTGTTTGGGGGCCGCGAAAGCTCGCTCAAATAGACTCTGCGAGCGAATACAGAGGAGGGGTGGAGGGGTGGACGGCGTAGAGATCCAAAATATTCCACTTTATCTCTGAATCATGAGTCGACATGTACAGTCAGTGAATTAATTATCTATCGTCTCTGTGAGGTTGAAATGAAGTATGGTCTCAATGAGTAGTTGTATGAATGATTATACAGACTAGGCTACTATGCACAATGAATATTAATTAATTATAATGGAAAGATTGAATACTTTTATTTGTCCATTTTATATGTAATTGAAAATGTGATTATTACATGGAAATGGAAATCATGCACATAAATGTTGTTTCGTTTAGGCAACATGATTTATGTTCATTCAAAAAGTCACTGGAGATAGACAAACTGCGCTTTGACATTTACACTTACCGTATTTGATAGACTATATGTTAACTGAGCAAGTAGGCATGGCAAAGTTATTTATATAGCACCTTTCACACACATTCAGTACAAAAGTACAGCTCATTTAACGCCCAGGCAAGACCTAGTTGATAGACATCATTGTGAGTAAGCAATGTTTAATAAATGTTTTTAAATTTGACTTAAAAACAACTATAGTTGGAAATGTCTTAACGGTGATTACTCTGGAATATTGTTCCAGGTTTGTGGTGCATAGTACTGAAATGCTGCTTCACCATGCTTTGTTCCAACTATGGGGTGAACAATTAGTAGGCCAGCCCCAGATGACCTAAGGGTGTGTGTGGGTGTGTGTGTATGTATATATATAGACCTTTTCCTCTGGGGCACAACCTCCATTTTTGTGTAGAAACAGGAACTCGGTTTAGCTCCTCCCCCTTTCTTTATTCCTACCAATCTGAGAACCCATCGTCAAAAAATGAAGGAAAAACAGGGCCCTCTTTGAGTCAACAGTCTGTCTCGAGAGACTAATTCCTACTAATAACATGTTTAGGGCAGTGGTGCTGACAGATTCTGCTGTTAGTGGAATATGTCTTGAGAGATTAGATGTACTGTATAATGCATGCCTATGGCTGTGGGTGCCTGTCAAAGGTTTAGCTGGTTTAATGCCATTTTGACTGGTTATTTTTTAATTTCCAATTCATCATGGAGCTCAAGGGAATCCATACTGTATTGCAAAAATGGCAGGATAAAAAAAAGATATCGCTTATAGGCTACTCTCTTATTTTTAATGCACTTTGCCTAATTGTACATATGGGTATTATTTAATGTTGCTGAATTTACTATTTTACTTTAGTATGTGGGGCATGTCATGGACCAAAAAATAATTGTACATAAGTTGATTACCATTTTTTGTGGCACACTCTACAAACTCCCTTGATGTTAGTATAACTTTCTCAAGAGCAAAGTAAGTAGCTTTGAATTGATTTGTTAGTTGGCTTTATTTTGTGCCTATCATTACTGCACTGCCAGATTGAAAAAATATATATACAGTATATATTTAAAAATGCTTCCCCCATCTTCAAAATAGAAATAATTTAGGTCACTGGAGAACAGCTACTGGCTTAGTGACAGAATGTTGGTTTGAAATATTCTTTGTGAGTTGCAGGTCACATTTCTTCTGGAAAGGTAGTCTGCAGAGACATACCACCTTCTCATTCTTGCACAAAGGTCACAGCTATTCCCTTGGTCTAAATAGAGGGATAGAAGCCTATCTATTTTGTATGGTGGGCTTAGCAGAGTGCCATTGCCTACAAAGCAGAATGTACCATTTTAAAGAGGGAGAAGGAGAAAAGAGGAGAGGAGATATAAAGGCAGGGAAGGGAGAGATACAGAGAGGGGGAGAAGAGGGGGGGCTCTGAGTTTCTATGAGCACTGCCCTGTGCTCTTTAATGTTGTGTTTGAGCCTGGCTGGGCACAGATTCATTTTAGAAGGAAAATGAAATAACGAGAGGAGGAGATTTTAATGTAATGTTTTTTTGATAATCCCTCTCCATTTTGAAATGGTTCAGGGGAACTCATGCGATAAAGCCTTGTACAAGCCCGGAAAATAATAAGTTATTTGTCTTGCCTTGTAGTGCTGTAGCCTTTGAGGACTTGCCATGTATTGACCCCGGAAAATAAATAAAGAAATCACAGCTTAGTCAAGCCATCACATCTCTCAGAATACCAAATGGCTGAGTCCTTGATGCAGGTGTGTGAGCTGTATGTACATGCAGTGCAGATCAGTGCACGTGAGAGAGAGAGAGCCCTCAAGAACAAATGAGTGTGCGAGCGAGTTTGCCGCTGTCACTTAGAACAATGTGACAGAGAGGAATTGGAGTGCACTTGGCACACGTACACAGCGGGTCCACAAGGCACACGTACGCAGCGGGTCCACAAGGCACACGTACGCAGCAGGTCCACAAGGCAAATGACAGACAGACACATGGGCTGGGAACAAATGAATGGATGGATGGATGGATGGACGGAGAGACGGACGGATAAGCGGAGGGGAAAAGATTAAGTGTTTGTCAGAGATGCAGAAACAAATGGTTTCTTTTATCCCAAGGCACTCTGGGAGAGCAGAGTGGCGGCTGCAGAGCTCAGGACATTGCAGGAATCCACTGACAGGTTGAGAGCAGTTTGGGCACCAGCAGGCGGGAGGAGTGGAGAGGAAAACAAAGGGATTGAAAGTGGAAGGGTGGCGTGGTAGTGGAGAGCAAGTTTGGCAGATGTATAACATAATCACCCCCAAGCTGAAGCTGCTGATACAAGAAAATCCCTCTAGTAATACTCTCACTTCAGGACAAATACAACTAATACAACTGCTAAAACCAATACCACAGTAATGCTGCTGCTGGCTGTCAACACTAGTCAACTATTATTATTATTATTATTACAAATGTAATCTGGTGTTAAAGCAGCTATTACTATTTGTTGTAACTACAACATATTTGACATTATAATTTAGGCTATATATTATCTAATGACAATAATAATCAACAACACAATCATCAAAATACCGCCCATGTTTTTGAAAGATATTTGTAGGGTGCTTTTCTGCCTTTAATGACAGGAAACGGAGACAGGGAATGACACGCAGCAAAGGTCGTCAGGATCGGGACTCAAACCCAGGCTGTATTAGAGCCTATATATTATATGTGGTATGCACGTGGACCGCTAGGCCAGCGGGCGCTCCAATAATGTATGAATATTTAACATTCTTTGGTCAGATGAAGAGACATAGTAGGATGGAAAATGTCTATGAATACTCAGGTCCGTAAGGGATGTGTAGAGATGTACACTGCTCAGCACGGTTATAAATAGCACTTCTGTGGTATTTCCGAAAATAGGTTAAGCTGCCATCGCTGTGCTGCTGCCATGACATCACTGATTGCCTGCCAGCCTTCCCCCAAAGACTGATCCCATGCTGTGCAGAAGAGAAGGGAGAGAATGAGGGAGGGGGCATGATTGGCGGAGCAGGATGAGCATCTGTAGGCGAATGTAGAGTCCTCTCTCCGCCTGACCTCCTGCTTTCTTCCCCTTTCAACTCCGTCCCTTCATCCACTCAGCCACCCATCTTGTCCACTAGAGGAGTGGCACTTATAGTAGCACTGACAACTGCACTTAAAGGCTCCATACTCTATGATGAGAGGCGCCAAAACTGGCCCGATGCTTTTATGCTGAAGATGCATCACGCTGCATATTTTGGGACACAAAATAATTGCATGTGGATTGGAGATGGATGAAAGAAGGTGTATGTGTATCTTACTTGACGATTAAATGTGATGAATGACATTTTTAGTTTATGAACTTGACAGTGAAATCCAACATGGCACCATTCCCTTCTATTAGCTCATTGATACATCTGGCTTAATAAAAAATGACTCTTAATTAGTGGCTGATGGTTTCTGATCTGTAGTGGCTGCTTTGTCCAGCTTTCTCTCTTTACTTCTGCTTCACTGTTTACCTTTACTTGCATCTTTTTTCCCAATCTCTTTCTCAGTTCATCTCCCCTTCTCCCATCTTTGTCTTTCTTCCTCTTGCTCTCACCCACTCTCTGCCTAGGCTTCAACAGAATACCAAATTGTGAGAGTTGTTGCTAGGAAATATACAACAATGCAACTAACAATCAGTGGCACATGCTTGTTAATCAGACTACCTGTGTTAATTAGTATGAGTATCCCCTTCAAGACCAGTTGTGAAAGGCTAGATTCAGAATGTCTGGCTCTGTTGTGTTCATGGAACTAAAGACAGACTCTATCAGCAGCCATTAGACATATATTTGGAAGAATGTGTGAGAAACAAGCATGTGCGAGAAAGCAATTAGGGTTTCATCTCAACGTGGCCCAAGAATAAGGAGCAACGTGACAGTGTGCGTGATGGGGGGAGATGACATTATTTTCTTCTCTATGTGCTTAATACTCATCATGCCTCTGTTAATCACCTCACCCTGGCAGGCTCTGAGGCTTTTGAAGTCCTATCTTGAAAGGCATCTTTCAATTTGTAAAATCAAAGTGGCTGAAAAAACGATCTATCTCTTAGTAGCCTTGCCAGTCAGTTTACAGCTGCCAATCTTCTACAAAATGTGGCTTTGCCACAATCAATTGATCTGCCTCAAAGGGTTGAAACGCCTTCACCTTTTGAAAGTGGACAAGATAGCTGCAAATATCTTATGAAATCTGACAATTTGGAACAGATCAAATTAAAACCATGCATCAATTGGAAAATTATCACTTTGCAACTGCTGCACCACAGTGTCCAGTCAGTGGACATATGCCAAGTATAAAAACGAGCTGATGCTTTACCTTTTGTCATGTCATGTTTGTTTATATAGGAGGTTGATATTGTACACGAAGAGGAATACAGGCAGTTTTCTGACCTTGACTGGGGTGCTTTTAGAAAACTTGCTATTGATTTCTATGTAAATCCCCTGGCCAGCACACCCTTGTTGAAGGATGGGGAGGGGGGGGGGGGGGGGGGGGGGGGGGGTTTGGAAAGAAACGAGTCTTGGCAGGTACACTCCTGTCGCCCTCCCAGAAGTAGCATAGCAGGAGGGAGCAAGTGAGAACCTACACATTATTTACAGCGCTGTGAAACCCCATCCATTAACAGTGTCAATTAGCTTGCTCATCTGGGATGCGGGCCACTACATTTATTTATAGAGCTGGCTCTGGGTTTAATGACAGAGCAGGGATGGAGCACCCAGACAGTCTGCATAAGTCAGGTGTGGGCGCCAAAACCTGTGAACATAAAGTACAGTATACTTTGAATAGATTAATTCTATAGTTGGTATTATATAAATTGGATTCAAACAGAGAATTAAAGTATTTTATATATAGTTTACTTATTGGTTAGTTTAGATATTCACAGTGCAAGACTGCAAGTGTAGAAACCTTCTTCTAATCTACATCATAAGAAGTTCTTATTGACGTCATTTTGTAGTTATAACCTACCCTATGTGAACTACCTCGGACAGGAAGCATTAGGGCTGTGAATCTTTGGGTGTCCCACGATTCGATAAAGGTTTTATCAACTGAATGATGTGAAAAGGTAAATCCAAGACAACAACATGTACACGACGTTTTAACTTCTGACTGAGTCTGACACTTTTCTCACTCAGTTACCAGAACAATACATTCAAGTAAAAACTGCTGTAAAATGAATACAATTGGTAGGCTTAGGCTAGCTGGTAGTAAGAATGCACACATTCAAAGTATGCAGAAACCCATAATGTATTGCACAGGTTGAACTCAATCACTTGTGTTAGACTAGAGACACACGCGTATATATATTCTACGTCCGAGCATAGACATGGTAACGCCCCGCCTGCCTCTGATTGGCCTACCGACACTGCCCGTCTTGCCCCAATGGTCCCACCAGACTGTCCTCCGTGGACAGTCTGGCGCGAGGTTACTCCGTGGTGGGAAATAATACAGTAACTTGTAACTTTTATTTTTGTAGAAGAGGCAAACTAATATTGTTTATGCCGTTTGCTTTGATTGAATGATTGATTGAAATGAATGAATAATGAATAAACAATATATTAGTTTGCCTCTTCTACAAAACATAAAAGTTACTGTTGCGCGTGCCAAGCTGTCATTCTCTTGTATTATATCGTACTTGTATTATTTATTTATTTCCCACCATGGAGCAGACTATGCAGCATAATCCACCTAGTTGGAAAGTCTAGTGTGTCGGTAGGCCAATCAGAGGCAGGTTACCATGTCTATGCTCGGACGTAGAATAGATATACGCGAGACACACTTGCACTAGCGAGTTGCCTTGATGCCTGTTGCCTGTCAATGAGGGTCAGCTGGCTCCTCGTTGACAGATACACCTCAGCTGTGCTGAACTGAAGTGACTACAGTAACTTGAAAATGACTGAAGACATGATGCTTACTGTGATTAGGGTAAGCTTACATTTCATATCACAAACACCATGTAGTGAAAACTCCTGTAACTGTAACCAGAAAAAGAAAAAAATCTGATTTTTTTTCTTTTTTAAACAAATCGATTTTTGGAAATTATTAATTGATTATTAATCCTTCATAAAGGGAATCGTTATTTTTTGACACCCCTAGGAAACATGTAGCTGCTTGATATGTCTGGGTTTTAGTTTAAGCAGATCGATGCCCAACATTTCTGTTATGAACAAACCTGCTGCTTCAAAACATCTACAGGCGCATAAGTCTGACTTTGAATATAGCCTCCCATCCACCTAGCCTAAAAGATGATGAGAGAGATGTACACATTTCCAAAGGAAGCTGAGGGTGTGGCATCGGTGCCTTACCTAAACAGAAGAACGCTTTGCAGCCGAGGCCTGAGCAATCCATATAATCATTGCAATATAATGAAAGTGTGAGAAATGTATCGACTGACAGACATTATTATTATACAGATGCTTGCAGAAAAGAACCAGAGGCTGTTTCGTTTACCCTGAAGAGATGTGCCATTGTTCCATGAAGACCTGGAGCTGGAGTTCAGATCCTTTATTAGAGCTTTTACAGCAGTGATGACAACTTCAAGTTATAGTAGTAAAGTAGTACTTTTTGGAGTAGAATAC